>NC_142211.1:2762555-3062555 GCF_049639895.1 Pseudopodoces humilis | reverse complement strand
TTGTGTCCCAATCATCTAGAGTCTGCTACCACAAGTGTGCTATCTGCAGGCATTTTACTCCGACTTTAAAAAAGTCTTCTCTTCTATCCCTTGGACTCAGAGATAAACACAGGAAGTACCTGAATAACGGCTGCAGAAAACCCTCAGTTTATTTTTGCTGATGAGCTGAAAGCTTCTGCCCTGATGATGCAGCACCATGGCCAGTCTGGAGGTAGGAAAATTGTTGGAGCCTTGGACAGAAAGGAGGACGAGCACCTCAGGCATAAAATTGCCCCAGTGTTAGCTGACATGACAGGCAATGCTAACTCCTGAAGAACATAACTCCAGAGGCAATCTGCTCCTGCTTCAGGGAATCTTACAGAAAGTTCTTAACTTGACAGCTGTATAAAATAAACTATTTTAGAGCAAAGACATCTATCTTGGGACATGTAGCTGATTCTGCAGAGGTGATTTGTATGGCAGAGAGGTGCTGAACCTTAAAAAGACCATGGCCAACTGATAATGCAGGAAGAACTTGTCATAATTGATGTGAAAAACGAGGTTCACTTTCCTGGTAAAATTTAAAAGGTTTAATAAAGACAATAAGAGACACAGAAAATAAAGCAAAGAGTAACAGCGGGTGCCTTGGCGCTCTGCCAAGAGCACACCTGGTGCTTTGGAAACACCCTTTATATACCATTTCTACTGCATAGACTTTATGCATATTCAAACTTTTCCAGGAACTGTTTTGCATGGCCACTCCTTGGATTCACCTTTTTAGAACATGCATGTTTCTTGGCTTGTGGTTTTAATTCCCTTCTTATCATCTTTTATTTTGGGATTTGGCTCCTTCTTTCCACAGGCAGTGAGTGTTGATAGCAGCCTGGGTCCCATCATCTGTTCACTGGAGGTTATATTAACTGCTCAGGCAGTTAAAACACCTTATATTGACTATTACAGCAAAGCCATTTTAACATTATGCATATAACATTCATCTTAATACTTGCAAAAAGCCAACATCAAAATATGCATTTATAGCAATTGAGTTTGAACACTGAGATCAAATTGTGCTGCATAGATGTAATAAACCAAATCCTCCTCTCTGCAGAATATTACTGGGAAGATGCTAATTAGTTTGATGCACATCACAGGTAATAGATGGCTAGTCAGTTGCTGTTCTAAATGTGTAAGTATTGTGTATGTAAGCTTAAGGTGAGATCTAGGCACCTCCATTCTGTAGGTGGATCTTACTGTACATGTTACCAGTACCTGCTGAGGGTAAGCTGTGCTAAAGCAGATATGAATACAGCAAGTTATATGGGGCATAGTTTTCATTACATGGTTATGGCATATTGTTACGAATAGAGACACGCTTAGACAAGTCTTGCCTTTGTCTCAGATTTCTGGCAGTAGCTCTGTTTGAGGCAGCCTGCACTCCAAATGGTTCTCGCTCACAAGTTCTTAAGAATGGCCAATTATGTCTATTACAAAATTAATTATTTATTGAATAGACATGAGATTACCAGACATAAGACTTTAAACAGACTACTTACTACACAGGATAAAACAAAACAAACTACTAGTAGATAAAAAATACAGTGCACGATAAAAGGTACCTATATTACAGCTAGCAAAGAAATAGTATAGATTAGGAGTAAATGTAATTTACTACCAGACTGATGATGGAGTACACATAGAGTCCTTTCCCTTAGTTCCTGGAAAAGTTCTATCGTGGGTGACCCTTTTCTTGTAACAGCAGCTGTTGAACTGGGACCTTATTAACACCCTACCTTACTGAAAAAGACCCTTACCATCTGCTCGGGTGCCTCAGGGGAAAACCTGGGACCCTGAGCCCCTTTCCCCTCTGAGGGAGCCTCTCCCAGATGCATTCAGGAGGCCAGCTGCCGCTGCCCAGCTCTGCCTTTGTTCTGCCACTGCTCTGCAGTTTTTGCTACACTGTAACCCAGCACCCTGTGCCTGCCAGGACACCCCGAGGCTCCTGCTACACAGCTGCAGATTTTCTGCTACTCTTTGTTTGCTACCCTGGGTGTGCCCACCTCTGCCGTTCCAGCTGCCACTCCAAGGTTCCTGCTACAGCCCATTTCAGCATACAGAGCGGCACCGAGATCAGCTGCCCCTTTGAGGTTGTAAAGGAAGCCTCTTTTATATCTTTTCCACCATTGACTGTATGGGAAAGGCAGTTGAGTTTGCGCGACAGCGTCCCCTGCAGCCGCGAGGAAATCATCACACCTGCCCTGTCCTGTCCTGCCCTGCCCTGCCCAGCTGGAAGCCAACAGCGCCCCTGCTGGCTGCAACCGTAACTACACTAAAGGGGAAAGTGCCTGACAGATGAGAGAAGGCTGTTACTAGGTTTCTGGTTTTGTTTGGTTTTCTGCCACTGTTGTGGTTTGTTTGCCTTGTTATGCATGTACATACTAGTAAAGAACTGTTATTCCTTTTCCCTATGTTTTTGCCTGAAAGCCCCTTAATTTCAGTTATAATAATTTGTAAGGAAGTGGGTCGTATTTTCCATTCCAAGGGATATTCCTGCCTCTCTTGGCAGACACCTGTCTTTCAAACCAAGACACTTTTATACTTTGTAAAGTGAAGTGTTAGTCAGAAATTCAGCTTATCTCCCCACGTCTTGTTGTCAAGGTGTCGTGGTTTTAAACCAATAACTAAGAAAATTACTTATTTCTTGCTGTGAGATATGGATTAGAACAAGAGCAAAACAGGCATAAAACTTAAAAGGGAAAAAAAAGAAAGTTTATTGACAAACTACAATAAGAACACCAGAATAAACTTCCAGAAAAACCTTTTCATCCCCTGTCTACCCACTATTCCCTTGTTCACATGACAAAAGAGACAAAACCTTTGGAACTTTGATGGTTAAAACAGTCCCAATTCTTGCTACAGTCTTTTCACCAGTCTTTATAGAGAAACAGAAGTTTCTTCCTGTTAATTTATGGAGTTTCTCACAAGAAAAACTATTTTTGTTATAGTTTTCCATTGCTCTAATGTTAGCTGCCCAGAGCTGCTGTTATTAGAGCCCACTCCTCCCATTTTCACATCACTCTCAAGTGTGTATGGGCCATGAGTCTAGGGATGGGATTTTTAAGGATAAGTTATTCAAAGGCAAAAAAAGTCTTCTTCATCTGTTTCCGTGAGCTTCACCAGAAAACAGTTTTCTCATTGCCTCTCAAGGCTTCAAATCTTCCAGCACTTCACTGTACCATAATTACTCTACTTTTTACTCAAAATTTACACTTTGAACACTCTATTCCTCCCTATATACTGTCATGAATTAAAGGAGTGTTTTCAAGACCTTATTGTCCATTTCCATAGTTTTAACAGAAAGATATTTCAGCTTAATTAAAGCATCTTCTTAATTCTCTACCTTTTCTGAAGCTTCTTTTCTTTCCTGTCACTAGTAGTTTATAAAGTCTCTTTTCATGTTGATCACTCTCTTTTCTCTGTCTGGATAAAAAGATTAATCCGCAAGTCTCATCTGGGAAATGAAAGAGTTAAAATCTTGCCCAGGCTGTTGTAGGTAGTTCTGTGGCCTCGGCCGGTGCAGGAGCTGGAGCCGTCTGCGATGGAAAGCTCCTCATGGCTGCTCTGGAGAGTGCAGTCGCCGTGCCCAGCCCGCTGCAGGCCCAGAGCCCCTCTCCTTCTTCACTCAGCAGTCTCCAGTGAATCCAGCCACAGCAAAAAAACCTGCAGCCGAGCCAGAGATCGGCTCGGCCCGGCCCGGCCGGAGCCCGGAGAAAACCCCCTCCACAGGGCCCGCATCTCCCGGCCGGGAGACGCTGGGCCCAGCCCAGTCCCCGCCCGGCCGCATGGCCTGGGCAGGGAACGGGAGGCCTGAAGCTCTGCCACCCTTCCCAGCCAGGAAACAAAGAGAACCAAGAGAGCTCTGGTTTTACACTTTAAGGTAGGGTTCACAAGTTGATCCCACTTTTCAATGGCCTAAACTGCTGTCAATTCTCAGCAATGACCGATAATTGGTCAGGAGAAAAGACGCCAGGCAGATCCCAGCAACTTAAACTTTCTTAAAGGTAAAGTAACTCCATGACACAAGGCAAGCTGTTCCTTGTCAGCCAGGATTTCACCCCTCTGGAGTCAGAGATAACTCCTTTACCAGATGCCTATCTGGTCTGGGTTATCTCAACCATTCATGTGAGGGGGAGAATGCCTGGAACTATCACACCAGCTGATAGACATAACAGATAAGCTCTTCTATGGTAGGGAGAAGTCTTGCCACACATATCATAACAAGACAGTATTTTATAATAAAGTCTCATTTTTCAAATCCCTTGCTGTTGGAAGAATGTGATCTGAAATAGCTGCATCCAGGGAGCACTGGGCATGGACACTGCAGGAGGGAGAGCTGACAACACTATTCTGTGGAAAAGCCCCAGATATCTTCCTTTTTTCACCAGCATGTATATCCACTGTGACTCAGTGGGACAGGCAGCAATATGTTTAGCTTCTTGGATCCTCTTGTTTATTTTAAAATTTGTGAAATTGTAAAATTGGTGTGTTCCTGGTTGCATTGAAAAATGGAAATCTGCTGTATGGAGTCCCACGTGTTGAGTTGCAGAAGCTGTTGAGGGACAAGATGGATAGAGTCAAGTTGCAGAGCTGAAAGCTTTCCATCTGCCTTTAGATATGACTGAATGAGAGAAATGGCCAGTGGTTTCCCTCTACACTGACTCGGATGGTAGCAAATGCTCTGTCAGGGGTGGCTAGACTGATGGTAAAAGGACAATTAGTAGTGCAGAAGGAAACCCATCTGGGTTGCCAAAGTGGGGCAAGACATCACTGCCTGGGTAGAGAAGTTGGCTGTAAAAGTCTGTAACATTAATGCACTGTCGTGGTTTTAAACCAATAACTAAGAAAATTACTTATTTCTTGCTGTGAGATATGGATTAGAACAAGAGCAAAACAGGCATAAAACTTAAAAGGGAAAAAAAAAAGAAAGTTTATTGACAAACTACAATAAGAACACCAGAATAAACTTCCAGAAAAACCTTTTCATCCCCTGTCTACCCACTATTCCCTTGTTCACATGACAAAAGAGACAAAACCTTTGGAACTTTGATGGTTAAAACAGTCCCAATTCTTACTACAGTCTTTTCACCAGTCTTTATAGAGAAACAGAAGTTTCTTCCTGTTAATTTATGGAGTTTCTCACAAGAAAAACTATTTTTGTTATAGTTTTCCAGTGCTCTAATGTTAGCTGCCCAGAGCTGCTGTTATTAGAGCCCACTCCTCCCATTTTCACATCACTCTCAAGTGTGTATGGGCCATGAGTCTAGGGATGGGATTTTTAAGGATAAGTTATTCAAAGGCAAAAAGTCTTCTTCATCTGTTTCCGTGAGCTTCACCAGAAAACAGTTTTCTCATTGCCTCTCAAGGCTTCAAATCTTCCAGCACTTCACTGTGCCATAATTACTCTACTTTTTACTCAAAATTTACACTTTGAACACTCTATTCCTCCCTATATACTGTCATGAATTAAAGGAGTGTTTTCAAGACCTTATTGTCCATTTCCATAGTTTAACAGAAAGATATTTCAGCTTAATTAAAGCATCTTCTTAATTCTCTACCTGTTCTTTTCTTTCCTGTCACTAGTAGTTTATAAAGTCTCTTTTCATGTTGATCACTCTCTTTTCTCTGTCTGGATAAAAAGATTAATCCGCAAGTCTCATCTGGGTAATGAAAGAGTTAAAATCTTGCCCAGGCTGTTGTAGGTAGTTCTGTGGCCTCGGCCGGTGCAGGAGCTGGAGCCGTCTGCGATGGAAAGCTCCTCATGGCTGCTCTGGAGAGTGCAGTCGCCGCGCCCAGCCCGCTGCAGGCCCGGAGCCTCTCTCTTTCTTCACTCAGCAGTCTCCAGTGAATCCAGCCACAGCAAAAAACCTGCAGCCGAGCCAGAGATTGGCTCGGCCCGGCCCGGCCGGAGCCCGGAGAAAACCCCCTCCACAGGGCCCGCATCTCCCGGCCGGGAGACGCTGGGCCCAGCCCAGTCCCCGCCCGGCCGCATGGCCTGGGCAGGGAACGGGAGGCCTGGGGCTCTGCCGCCCTTCCCAGCCAGGAAACAAAAAAGAGAGCCAAGAGAGCTCTGGTTTTACACTTTAAGGTAGGGTTCACAAGTTGATCCCACTTTTCAATGGCCTAAACTGCTGTCAATTCTCAGCAATGACCGATAATTGGTCAGGAGAAAAGACGCCAGGCAGATCCCAGCAACTTAAACTTTCTTAAAGGTAAAGTAACTCCATGACATGCACATATGCCTAAGAGTTGGGCTACTGAAGAATATCACAGGAACAGGCAGATGGATCCAGCTGCCAAGTTTAAAGTGTCTCAGGTAGATCTGGACTGGCAACATAAGGGTG
This sequence comes from Pseudopodoces humilis, assembly GCF_049639895.1. Classification (NCBI taxonomy): domain Eukaryota; kingdom Metazoa; phylum Chordata; class Aves; order Passeriformes; family Paridae; genus Pseudopodoces; species Pseudopodoces humilis. The sequence continues at coordinate 3,056,178 of NC_142211.1, read as the reverse complement.
AACTATTACTATCTTGGTGGGCACATGACATCTGAGGTCATCAGGGAAGAGATGCAACATACCAATGGGCTCATGATCGAGGGGTGGACTTAACCATGGATATATGTCCCAGGTTATCCATAACTGTGAAACGTGCTGCAATCAAGCAGGACAAGTGGGTAAAGCCCCTGTGGTATGAGGGATGATGGTCAAAATATAAATATGGAGAGGCCTGGCTGATGGATTGCTTTACACTGCTGCAAATCCACCAAGGCAAGTGCTATGTGCTTACAGTGATGGAAACTGGATGGCTGGAGTCATAACCTGTGCCTCACGCTACTGCCTGGAACTCCATCTTGGACCTTGAAGAGAAAGTCCTGTGGTGACATGGCACCCCAGAAAGAACTGAGTTGGACAACAGGACTCATTTCCATTATAGCCTATTATGGATTGAGTGATAGCTTTAGACCACCCCTGCCTGAGGGTTCAGATTTTTGTCAGCAGCTGTATTCAGGTGACCTGCACCTAAATCGCTCTGGCTCGCAAGTTCTCAAGAATGGCAGATCGGGTCTATTACAAAATGAGTTATTGAATAGACAGGAGATTAACAGATAAAAGGCCTTAAACAGAGTTACTATACAGGATAAAACACAGAACTACTAGTAGATTACATAAAACAGGGCATGACATAAAAGGTACCTATATTATAGCCATCAAAGAAATAGTATAGGTTAGGAGCCCGTGTAACTTACCACCAATTGATGATAGGGTACACATAGAGACTTTTCACTCAGTCCTCGGGAGAGTAACCACAAAGTAGGCATCCTGACTTTGGGGAAAAGATCCCACACATTTCCAGGGTATATGCAGAAGATTTCTGCTTTGTGAAAGTATAGTGTAGCTTTTATAGTTTGTAAAGTGAAGTATCTCTCAGTTGGAAATTCCAGCTTATCTCCCCACATCTGCTTCCACAGCAAGATGTTTAATGTCAGCTGAAAGCATCAATCCCATGGCACCAAGATGACGCTACAAGGCAAACTGTTCTTTACCAAGGCTTATGTGAAACTTATGTGGGAGAAAGATGCCTGAGTTATTGCACCAGCTGACAGGCAGAACAGATAAGTCCTCCTGTGGCAGGGGGAAGCATCCTGCCACATAGCCTCATAGACACCCGGGCCAGAAAGCATGGGATTGAATGGGTGTATAATATTCCCTATCATGCACCAGCTCCTGGGAATATTGAACAGTACAATGGACTCTTGAAAAACACACTGAAACCAATGGGTGGTAGGACCTTCAAACATTGGGATCTACATTTAGCAAAGGCCACCTATTTAGTTAATACCAGAAGCTCTACCAATTGAGCTGGCCCTGCCCAGTCAAAACCTCCATATACCTTAGAAAGGGATAAAGTCTCTGTGGTGCATATGAAGAATGTGTTAAAGAAGACAGTTTGGATTAGTTGTGCCTCAAGCAAAGGAAACCCCTCCATGAAATGATTTTTGCTCAAGGACCTGGATGCACTTGATGGGTAATGCAGACAGAGAGAGAAACATGATGTGTACCTCAAGGGGATTTGATTTTTGAGTGAGAACAGTCTAATGTTGAATTGTATAATATTGGTTGCTGAATGACACTGCCACTGTGAGCCACAACTACCATGGACAATGAGGATGGACTGCTCCAGAAATACCAGTCATGAGCTCCTGATGTAGCTTGCAACCAGCCAGCAACACACCAGCCCCCCCTGCCCTGGAAGACATCTAGGGCAGATAGAACCCACAGTCATGGACTAAATGAACTCAACAGATATCTTGGAGGGATGATAATTGACTATGAATACCTGTGTTATTATATATTATATATTATATATTATATATTATATATTATATATTATATATTATATATTATATATTATATATTATATATTATATATTATATATTATATATTATATATATGTAGTTGGAAGATGTAGGATCTGAGCATAATATAGATGGTATAGAATAAGGGTTGGATAATGTCCTGGTTCCAGCTGGGACAGGGTTAATTTTTTGCAGTAGCCAGGAGGGGGCATGGCTAGGACATGAGGTTATTCTGTAACACCTTTACCTCATTGCCAGGGGCAGGGGGAAAAGGGACTCACTTCCAGGGAGAAGGGGTTTCTTCTGGTCGAGAAAACGTAACAGGGGAGTAATCTGGTTTTGTTTATTGTAAGGGGCTCTGCAGTGAGCAATTTTGAATGTGAATCACTCTTTCATACACTTGTTATTAATATTGTTTTCAGTGGTAAATTTTTATCTCATTTTTATATCATTATTGTTTCCAGTAGTGTTCTTATCTCAACCTATGATCTACACTTATACAGAACACTTGAAAAATATCAGCAGAAGGGAAGGAGAATCTCCTCAAGCCACATTTTTATGCTCACTGAACTGCTGTTCAGCCTCACCAACGTTACCCATGTACTGCTGACATCCAGTGATGCACTCCCAGTGCTATCTGCATGTGTCTGGCTTGCAACAGTCTGTGTTCAGGGTGGACAGAAGGACATTAGTCATTAGTACAGCTTGCAGTGATGCAGCCAGAGGGTTCTGCAGCCTCACAGAACTTCTCAGAAGAGGTGGTGTCTGATAGTGTATTTATGTTCATCTCTGCTTTCTCTTTTAGTAGATTCCTGATCTCTTTTTTGTGACTGCTCACGGGAATATTTCTGAAACATATCCTTAAGGAGGGTTTCTCTGTATCACTCATAACACTCAGGATACTTATTACAATATCCAAACCATGCTAGCAGGGGAAGAAGGAGAGAGTCTTTACAAGAGTTGATGTGTGGTGGTTTCTTGAATATTGTGGAATGGCAATCACAGCCTCATAAATATTAAAGACAAAATAACTTGCATTGATAGAGAACAGAAAATACAGCAATATTAAATGCTTGCTGCTCAGCAGTGCTTTTGAACATCCACTTTAGGGGCAACAATAGAAAAGAGTTCGGTTTTAAAATTTATGTACTGGGACGAATAATAGCAATTGTAATATAAAGTCTGTGTGGTCCACAATTGTGCATGTATTTAATAATTTCCTTATGCAGAGTTGTATGTTGATGGTCCAGGTTTGCTGCTTAATCAAAACACAAAATGCTTTACTGACTGTACTAGTTAAAGGCTGTGGTGCACACCTTCAGCCATCACTGATTCATCACTGTTCACAGAGAAACAAGAGCAGCAATGTCACAGCTTGAACAGAAAGAAATGAGCTAAAGCTGCACAGGAACAGGTAGGGATTTGGACCATGTGCATCTAGTTTTAAGAGAGTAGTGAACAATTCAGAGTAATCACTGTCTAAAGCTGTTATGTCCTGATTTCTGAAAAGAAGTCATCATACTGTATGAGATTGACATGTGGACCCAGCAGTCTGAATACAGCCCCTTCCTCATCTGCTCACTGCACTGGGAGCCAAGGGGATTTCTGATGCTGTTGGAGAGGGCTTGAGTAGGGCCTTCAGTAATTATATTAGTTGGCTTGGGCACAGGACATTAAAACTGACATCTTTTCCTCCTACAGGATTTTTGTAGGTGCCAGTTTACACGAGGCTTACCATAGTCACTAAGAAAAACAAAAACAGAATATGAGCTTTCACTTGACTAAAAAGTGCCCACTTATAGGTGGCATCTCTACCCTGATGACCTGAGGCATCATGAGCCCATCAGGCTAGGAACATCTCTCCCTTATGTTCCCAATCCAAATCTATTTTTGACACTTGTATCTTGGCAGCCTGATCTACCTGCTTATTATTTTGGTGTTCCTCATTAGCTCTACTCTTGGGGACATGGGCATCTACGTGGCGGACCTTCACTGGTAGTCTCCCTACCCTGGTAGCAATATCTTTCCACTCTTTAGCAGCTCAAATTGGTTTTCCTCTACGCTGCCAATTAGCCTCTTTCCACCTGTCCAACCATCCCCACAGAGCATTGGCCACCATCCATGAATCCGTGTAGAGGTAGAGCTTTGGCCACCTCTCTCTTTCAGCAATGTCCAGGGCCAGTTGAACAGCTTTGAGTTCCGCAAGTTGACTTGATCCACCTTCTCCTTCAATGGCCTCTGCGACCTGTCATGTGGGGCTCCATACGGCTGCTTTCCACTTCCAGTTCATCCCTACAATGCGACAGGAGCCATCAGTGAAAAGAGCGTAGCGTGTTTCTTCTGTTGGCAGCTGGTTATATGGTGGAGCTTCTTCAGCCCTTGTCACTTCCTCTTGTTCCTCATCTGTGAGACCAAAATTTTCACCTTCAGGCCAGTTTGTAATTATTTCCAAAATCCCAGGGCGATTCAATTTACCAATACGGGCCCGCTGCGTGATAAGAGCAATCCACTTGCTCCATGTGGCACTGGTTGCATGATGGGTGGAAGGAACCTTTCCTTTGAACATCCATCCTAGCACCGGTAGTCGGGGTGCCAGGAGGAGTTGTGCTTCAGTGCTAATCACCTCTGAGGCAGCTTGGACTCCTTCATAGGCTGCTAAAATTTCTTTTTCTGTTGGGGTGTAATGGGCTTCAGATCCTCTGTAGCTTCTACTCCAAAATCCTAATGGTCGGCCTCGAGTCTCACCAGACACCTTCTGCCAAAGACTCCAGGACAGACCATGGCTCGCGGCTGCAGAGTAGAGCACGTTCTTCATATCTGGTCCTGTCCTGACTGGGCCAAGGGCTACTGCATGAGCGATCTCCTGCTTGATCTGAGCAAAGGCTTGTTGCTGCTCAGGGCCCCAATGGAAATTATTCTTCTTCCGAGTGACCAGGTAAAGAGGGCTCACAATCTGACTGTATTCAGGAATATGCATTCTCCAAAACCCTATGGCACTTAAGAAAGCTTGTGTTTCCTTCTTATTAGTTGGTGGAGACATTGCTGTGATCTTGTTGATGACATCAGTAGGAATCTGACGCCGTCCATCTTGCCACTTTACCCCCAGGAACTGAATCTCATGAGCTGGTCCCTTAACATTGCTTTTCTTGATGGCAAAACCAGCTTCCAGGAGGATCTGGATGATTTTCTCTTCTTTCTCAAAAACTTTTGCTGCTGTGTTCCCCCACACAATGATGTCATCTATGTACTGCAGATGTTCTGGAGCCTCACCCTTTTCCAGGGCAGCCTGGATCAGTCCATGGCAGATGGTGGGGCTGTGCTTCCACCCCTGGGGCAGTCGATTCCAGGTGTACTGCACTTCCCTCCAGGTGAAGGCAAACTGAGGCCTGCATTCTGCTGCCAGGGGAATGGAGAAAAATGAATTGGCAATGTCCATAGTGGAGTACCACTTTGCTGCCTTGGACTCCAGCTCGTACTGGAGCTCCAGCATGTCCGGCACAGCAGTGCTCAGTGGTGGAGTCACTTCATTCAATGCACGATAGTCCACAGTCAGTCTCCATTCTCCTTCAGATTTACGCACAGGCCAGATGGGGCTGTTGAAGGGTGAGTGGGCTTTGCTGACCACCCCTTGGCTCTCCAGCTCTTGGATCATCTTGTGGATGGGAATCACAGCATCTCGAGTTGTTCTATATTGTTGGCGGTGTACCGTCGAGGTGGCAATTGGTACTTGCTGTCCTTTCACCTTCAGAAGTCCTATTGTAGATGGATTCTCGGACAGTCCAGGCAAGGTGTTCAGTTGCTGGACACCCTCTGTCTCCACAGCTGCTATCCCAAATGCCCACCTGAGTCCTTTTGGGTCTTTGAAATACCCACTTCGGAGGTAGTCTATGCCCAAAATGCATGGGGCCTCTGGGCCTGTCACAATAGGGTGTTTCTTCCACTCATTTCCAGTCAGGCTCACATCTGCTTCTACCAAGGTAAAATCCTGCGATCCCCCTGTCACGCCAGCAATAGAAACATATTCTGCCCCCACATGTCTTGATGGGATTAGCCAGCACTGTGCACCAGTGTCAACCAAGGCCTCATATCTTTGTGGTTCTGATGTGCCAGGCAAACGAATCCACACAGTCCAAAAAACACAATTTTCCCTAGCCTCTACCTGGCTAGAGGCAGGGCCCCTCTAAGCCTGGTTATCCTTCTTTCCTTTGGTATATGTCTTGGATGTTCCTTCAAGGGGATCGGACATGTCATCATCATCATACCTGGCAGTTCGGCTACGGGCAACTGGAGCTGCTTCCCTTTTGGTGGAACTTCCTTTGTGACTCTTCTCCTCCTTCAATTCACGCACCCGTTGTGCCAGAGCTGCAGTAGATTTCCCATCCCATCTCCTCATGTTTACTCCGCAATCACGCAGGAAGAACCACAGCTCAGCTCGTGGGGTATACCTTCTCTCCCGATCTGGGGAACATCTGCATTGAGTACCAGGACCTCTGATCTGTACTGCTGAGATTTGGAGAAGGTCCTCTTTAACCTCATCTCTAAGTTTCTTGTGATTCTCCTCTATCTTATCTTCTAATTTCTGCAGACGTGTTTCCACAGCTGCGATTCTTGCATGTGTGGGGCCATGCACGGCATCTGCGTATGCTCAAAGCTTCTTCGCCATATCCAGCACGGTCTCCTCTCTTTCATCCCGTTTCATCATTGCTAAAGCAGATGCATATTCTTGTGGCCCAAGTCGTACCAATTTTCGCCACATCACGGATGTACATGGCACCAAGTCTGGATTCTTAGTTAGTATGTAGTCTGAAAAGACAATCTCTGCCACTGCCATTTCTCTCAGGCGTTGGATCCCTTGTTCGATGGTTTTCCACTGTGTTTGCTGCATGTAGAGATCATCTACACACAGATATCTTTGGGCTACACTTTCTAGGACTCGTGCCCAGAGACTGTGAGGGTTAGCCCCTCTCATCATCCCCTGGTCGATAACTGGATCGTGTGACAGGGATCCCAGATGCCTTGCTTCAGTGCCATCCAGAACTGTAGCTTCATCTGCTGCGTCCCACAGACGGACTAACCAACTAATTATAGATTCATCAGGTCGTCGAGTGTAGTCCTTCCTCAGGCCACGAAGATCTTTTAGGGAAAAGGACTCAATATTAGCCTCTGATCTTGTGCCAATTGCTTTGACTCTTGGTTTTATGTCAGGAGGCGTTGAGGGTCCTTCTCCTGCATCATCATCGTCATCATCCACTGGTCGATCGGTTTTGTCTGTGCACTTTCCACTTCTCGTGCTAGTAGCAACAGCCATTGGTTGAGGCTTGCTGTCTGGTTTAGCTACCAAGTTTGTAACTGGGAGGTTGGCTGCAGCCTGAGTAATTGGGGTAACTGTTGATTTATCTCCCTGTCCTCTTCCTCCTGTTTGCTGCCCTACAGTATCCAGCAATGTACCATAAGCATATGCCAGGGCCCAGCTTACTGCAATGATCTTTTTTTTCCTTGAAATCATCATTCTCTTTCAGGTATTTCACCACCTCAGCTGGATTCTGAATTTGTTCGTGTGGAAAGTCCCAAACTATAGGGTCACAAAATTGCTTCAGGACTTGGCCCATATCCTCCCATTCTCCACCCCACTCAGGATTTTCCACGCCTGGTTCAGGGGTCTCATCAGTCCCTCTAGAAATCTCAGCCCTCATTCTAGAGAGGCTGAAGACTGTTTAGAGGAAACTTGCCAGATTAAATGCCAGAAAGATTGTCTCTTTAACATTTAGGGGGAACTGAACACTCTCTAATAGTGATGCAACCGATTCAGAGGAGAAGAAGGAAAGGAAAGGTTGAAAAGCCTCATCCCCTGCTCCTCCTCTAACAAACTGGGTGCATAACCATACCCATGAATCCTTTATACCTGGAACAGACTCCAGCACTTGAATAAACTTCTTAGAAATCATAATCATTAGGCCCAGCCCAATAGCTATTCTAATCCGTGCCCCTCTACTGTAAAAGCTATGTGTTAGGGACAATACCGGGGCTAGTTGTAGATAAGAAAATAAACCAAGGGACCATAAAGGTATTAAAACCTCAAAAAAGCCTAGTGACCAGAAACACATGAAGGCCTGCACCCCAAAAGACATTATTAATTCAAACAGAATGGCTGGATGGCTAGGGACTGCTTTATCTTATCCCAATACAAAGTAATTGTCACTTCAGTACAATCAGTACAGGGTTTTTCTACTTTCTCGTGCCACGTGCTGGGTGCCAATGAATGTATTTGTCCTGGTTTAGGGCAAATTTGGGAGAAAACCTCCAGTGGGGCTCCCCCTGGGAAGCAAACCCATGTGGCCCTTTTCTCCCACCCCCCAACCGGTTCGGGAAGAGATTTCTCTGAGAGAAGTGGAAAAAACCTGTTTATTTCACAGGCACAGCACTACCCAGCACAAAAATGAATGATATCAAATTACAAAACCTCTCGCCGTTCCGAAAGGATGACAAACTTCAGAGGGTCTCTTTCCTGTGGGTGTTTGCTCTGTTATCAGTCCCTCTGGTGCTGGAAAATGCCGCTGCCCAGGCTGGGCTCCCAGTAGTCCACGGGTGCAAGCTCCCGGTGCTCCCCCGAGTCCCCACTTCAGAGCAGATTCGATTCGTTTCAGAAAAAGGGAAAGAAAACAGTCCAGGAAGACCTCTCTGCTCCGACTAGTTGGAAAGCCAAGGCGATCTGTCTCTTGTTGTCTGTCTGCTGTAGTCAAAACTCCCGATGCGGGGGGAGCAAGTACAGTCTCTGATAACAGACTCAGTGCTTCTTTTCCACTCACTTTTACTCTTAGATGAAATTTTAAGAATACAAAACTGGTGTCTGGGTTAGGTGGACGAATAGGGATACAATTTAACATCATAATCAACCCAGGACACAGACCCAGTAGTGTTCCACATTTTAGATAGCTTTTCCCAGCAGCACAGGTGTTGCAAATCTTTAATGCATGAAGCTGCTTCTACCCTGCAAAAAATGGAAGTAATAGGTAAGAAAAATAGTATTTTTTTCCATTTCTGCTTTCTTAATAATATCGGAATTTAAAAGGGCTGTTTCAGCTAAATATCTCATGTCCACCAGTATGTGAAAAGATAATAATGAGCTGAAAGTGTTTCTGTGCCCACCTGCAGTGTTAATTGAAAGCTGTGAAGACAAACAGGTAGAACCAGGCTCATGGGATTTTTCTTACAGAAACTTTATGTGAACCATCTCTCCTGTATTTGAATGTATTGTCTAAGCCATCCTTATTAAACTAAAATGCTTCAGTGGTAATGAGAGGTTTTAATGCTTCCCCTTGTATTAATTCTTGTTACAAACCAAATTGAAACTCTTGCAGATGGCCCATCTTACATTTTGTTGACTCTTTTCTAGTCTCCACTTTTCCATATAGAGTGCACATAGCATAAGAAACAGAAACAAACATGGACCAAGTCTCCAAATTTACAACTGAGAAGGTAACTTAGGAGGAAAGTTATGCATTTTTCATTTGCTTTTTAAGGTCATGTGTTTTTCCTCCCCTTTTAATTGTGAGATCCTTATGTAAATGAGACTCATAGGGAGAAGAAATTGTCAGATGTGACAGACTGGTGTATCCTGAACCCAAACTTTAATATGTCTGGGCTGTGAGACTTGTGATTTATTTATGTAATTTTCTGTTTAATATCAAATTCTTGCAGGAAGGGAACACTTTTCAGGACTATAATATAGTACTGAAGTGTAATATTAGTACTTATTGCTTTCTGGTACATGCTACCAAATGTATTAAGTAGAAATGCGTTTATAAAGATGCTCTTGTCACAGGGGACAGAACCCTGGAGGAGGACTCAGCTCTCCTGATCTTGTAGCTTCACCTCTCTGGATTTCAATTTTCCCAAATATAAAATACCTGTGCAAAAACACTTTGAAAGATGAAAAGGAGACCAGAAAAGCTGAGACACAGGGAAAAGAACTCATCACTGCAGGGAACACAAAGTCATCTGTGCAGTGTAATGACAGAGACAATAAGGCAAGCAGAAGTTCTGAGAGATTAAAAGGCAGACAAAAAGCTGTGAAGCTATTCTAGATCATTAGTACATTGCCTTGGACATTGCATGTGTTGGTTTGGAATACAAGTGTTTGTTAGGGAGAGCAGGAGCTTTTTTTGGAATGAAAATGTAGACTTTTTTCTTCTGAATTACTGTAATTTTGAAATTAAGGGGCTTTTAGGTAGAGATTTGGGCATAGGAATAGCAGTTTTTTACTAGTATGTATAACAAGGTAAACAAACAACAATATAGTATTAACAACAAAACAGGACTAGGGACTTAGTGACAGCTTTTTCGGCTGAAATGGGAAAGGATGGAGGAGAGGTTGTGCTTTATAAACCTTTTTGGGCAGTCTGTCTTGGTGTTCTTGTAGGACTCGGCAGAACAGCCAGGTGGAATGGCAGGAATGAGCAGAGATCCTGAGCCGGTGGATGAGGTGTATCAGTAGCTCTGCAGTGGTGGCTGGTACTGCCACATGTCCAGGCAGGACAGGGGGTGCAAGTCTTACAAAGAAGGAAGAAGGAGAAGAAGGAAGAAGAAACAGCAGCTCTGTCTGGGTGATGGCCAATTCCCTTCTCCCAGCCGCAACAGCTCTTAGTGAGAGTTCTGTTTTGAAGCTGAAGAAACTAGCCAGCTCTCAGCTGCCCTCGCCCTTTCTTTTTCTTGCCCCCCTTCTCTCCTGGGCCCAGCCGAACTTTTTGTGTTTTCCAAGTACTCAATAAGTACCAGCAGTCAGATTTTTCTGCTACTGATGGGCAAAAATTCTCCAGGTGAGACAGAACAAAAGAAAGGACACCCAACCTTCAACAAGTGTTTCTGATCACTCATCCTAGGAAGGATGTTATGGAATCAGGAAGAGTTTGGGCGTCTGTAACAGGAAAAACAGTGAAAATACTGAGAATGTTTCTTCTTAAAAAACAGTGTCACATACAGAGTGGGAGCTTCAAAGTTCATTAGAGAAGCCCTCCCATTAAGTCAAAAGGTGCAGAAAGGAACCCCTTGCTTTCTAAACTTCTTCTCAGAGACGAGTCTGAGTCTGGCTGGATTCAATCTTAGTCCCAGACTTTGTCAATGGTTTTTGTATATAAGGATAGCAAACCATATATATTTATATGAAAAAAATGAATAATTTAAATTGATTGCAATAATGATAATGATTAGACAAAAATACCCTAATCAGAATTATTTGCTACACAGTATTGATAACTATAACTACTAGTATAGTGCACTATTTCTGAAGCAATATAGAAGCAATTATGTTAAAACTAGAAAAATAATTATTAAGTAGAGATTGATGTTACTCACCCATACCAATGAATGTGGGCAAATCTTTTTTGCTTAGCCTCAAGGAGTAACCTTGAGGGGCATCCCCATTCAAGGGAAGAATCTAAACACTCCTTAGGGAGGTATGCTATAAGTCCTTGCTATGTAAAAGTGGAACTGACCTTTTATAGTAGAAAATAATTGATTGTCAGACATGCATTTTTAGATTATGTGCTGTCAGGCTTACTCAGCAAAATATGCTTTGTTTTGAAAAAGGTGTTAGCAGCTCTTTGGTTTATTCTGCTTAACACTTCTCACTCTCACTTCCATATCAAGGCTTGTGCATCCTTGCTGCTCCCAGCCTGTTAATGACTGTCTGTCTTGTGTGTCCTCATGGTAGGTCTGATAGTTTGGTCAAGCTGGTCTCAGCATTCTTCAACACTAAAAGCAGCAGACCCACTGCTCCGTTGCGATCCTTCTCCCCGATGGGACCCCTCTGTCCCACCCCCCGTGGTGAGAGCCTGCTCATCTCAGGGCACAGGCGGCGGAGGGGGTCCTGGAGTGGATACAACACGGACTCAAAGTATCTAGACACAGGAGGCTCAGACTTGCTGGAGTAATCCCGGGTTTATTGTCTGTCGTGCATCCGGGGCAAGAGAGAGACCGAAATGCTGTGGGTCTCATCTCTTATACCAGGGGGCAGGGGTGATTAGGGGATGCAGGGAGGTCACAGCCAATGGGAAGGGGGAAGGGAAAGAAGGTTTTCAGGTAGGAACTCACATTACACAAACCAGAGGTGAGTTTTACCCTTGGGAGGTACCAAGATTTTTAGATGCACTACAACACTGCTCCACCCTTTTCTGTTATACAAAAATGAGAAACGTGGATTTGAGTAAGAGGTAGGTTATTTCTAAAAAAAGGAAACAAAAATTTTTTAAAACATATTCACAGTTACAGTATGCAGGTCAGAGGCTAGAGAGGTTTATTGCTCTCTTCAGCGGCATCTTCTCTTGGAAGCAACAGCCACTTGCTTCTCTTTTCTTCTTGCTGGTGCTGGATTCTTTGGAACAAAAGGTTTTACTCATTTCTGAGGAATCCATCGGGGGCCTGAAGGGGTGGATACACACGCGTAGCCACGCCCCCAGGTGACAAGTTCATAGGGACCCTTGGTTTGCCAAGTTTCAGGATCCCTGATGAAAACCAGTGGATGCTGTGACAATTTAAACTGATCACCACTGTTAAAATGCCGAGTCACAGGAGGATTCATGTTTTCAAATGAGCAATTTAGGAAGTTAATGGTAAACAGAGCTTTACAGAGTTTCTGTTGTGGAGACATCCACACTGCCTCGCTACCTTGCCTGGCTAGGACTTGTTTGAGCGTCTGGTGTGTACACTCGATTACAGCCTGACCTGTGGGGGAGTGGGGGATGTCAGTTTTATGTTCCACTCCCCACTACTGGACAAATTCCAGGAACTCCATGGATTTATACGCTGGGCCATTATCTGTTTTAATTTCTTTAGGGATTCCCAGTACAGAAAAGGCCTGTACTAAGTGTTGTTTAGCATGCACAGACTTTTCTCCTGCATGAGCAGAGGCATACACCGCTCCTGAGTATGTATCAATACTCACATGTACATACTTAAGGCGGCCAAAACTGGGGATGTGAGTGATATCTGTTTGCCACACCTCAGAGCTCTTAAGGCCTCGGGGATTAACCCCGATGTCTAATGATGGCACTGCCTGGAGCTGACAATTGGGACAGGTAGCCACGATGGCTTTAGCCGGATCCCGTGTCAGCTGGAACTGACGGATCAGTCCTGGCACATTTTGATGGTATTGCTGGTGACTTATTTTTGCCTGCTGAAACACATCTGGGAGACATACCTTTTCGGCTGGGGCAGCAAGGGAATCAGCCTTCCGGTTCCCCTCAGCGATTTCACCTGGCAACGGGGTGTGCGATCTTATGTGCATCACATAGAAAGGTTGTTCTCGATTTGAAACCAAATAAATCAGTTTTGAAAGCAATCTAAAGAGATGCTAGTTCTCAATGTCCTTGAGAACTGCCTGTTCCGCTCTGGACACCACTCCTGCTACGTAGGCTGAGTCAGTAACTAAATTAATTGGTTCTGAAAACTTCTCAGAGGCTCTCACGAACGCAGCTAGTTCAGCTATCTGGGGTGACCCCTCTACAAACTCAACATCAGCTTCCCAAAGCTGATTCTGTGGATTTCTCCAAGTCATCACCAACTTGTGGGATGTCCCAGATGCATCAGTGAACGCTGTGAGAGCTTTGAGTGGCCTCTGGCTCCTTTTCTCACGAGGAATGAGATGGAATTCCTCATGAAACAATTTGTGTGATGGTGCATGAACTGAAATTTTCCCACTATAGCTGTCCAGAGCTAACTGGAGGTTAGCATTGCTCTGCAGCAGATGCTCAAACATCTCTTTGGTCAGTCTCTCAGGGGAGTTTTTGCCTTCTCAAGAGAGCCTGACTGGGAGGTGAATACACATAAAATCACAACCTGCCAGTTCCTGCAGCCTTACCCTGGCCTTTTGGATCAGGTGAGCCATCAGCTCTTGTGGCTTGGTGATAGTTTTGGGTCTTTGATGGGAGAAGAAGACCCACTCTATGATTAAGAGTGCATCTCTCTGCCCCTCAGCCCATTGGAATATTAACCCATGCAGGTGTGGCAATTTCCCCAGGACAATAAATTTGAAAGGCAGCTCAGGTTTGAAGCGGTGTGCCTGTCTTTCTGTCAAGGCCTTTTGTGCCTTTTCAATTACAGCTTTTGCTTCTGGAGTCAGCTCCCTGGGAGACAGTAATTCTCTCTCCCCTTTCAATAAATTGAGTAGGGGGCTCAGGTCCTCATTTGTGAGACCTAGCCATGGTCTGACCCAGTTTAGTGACCCGCATAGGGAATGGAGATCTGCTAGAGTTTTAGGATTACCAATAATTTCCAATTTTTGTGGAACAACAGTCCGTGCAGTAATTTCCAGGCCCAGGTATTTCCAAGGTGCCATCCTTTGAACTTTGTCTTCCTGCAACTGGAATCCAGCAGAAGTTAAAACTTTAACCACTAGGTCAAGGGTGTCTTTCAGTATGTTGTTATTGGGACAGCATATTAAAATATCGACCATATAATGCAAAATGATAGCCTCCCTCTTTTCAGCACGCACTGAGGACAGGAAAGACCCCACATACCACTGGCAGATGAAGGGGCTGGCTTTCATCCCCTGAGGTAATACTGTCCAGTGGTATCATTTCATTGGAGCTTCCCTATTAATGGTAGGGATGGAAAAGGCAAACCTTGGTGCATCAGCTGGATGCTGGGGAATTTGAAAAAAACAATCTTTAATATCCGGTACTGCTAGGAACCAGTCTTGTGGTAGCATGGTTGGGGATGGCATTCCTGTTTGGAGAGATCCCATGTCTTGTATTTTTTTGTTTATCTCTCTTAAATCTTAAAGGAGATGCCATTTATCTTTCCCTGGCTTTTTTATTACAAACACCGGGGAGTTCCAAGGGCTGGTTGTTTCTACTATGTGTCCTTTAGCCAATTCTTCTTCCACTAATTTTTCTAGCGCCCCAAGTTTTGGTTTGCTGAGAGGCCACTGGTTCACCCAAATTGGATCATTATCTAGCCAAGATAATTTTTGGACCGGACGCTCTACAGTGGCCTCTATCAAAAATCCTGAGGTGTCTCAGGGATTGTTAGTTTTACCCCCCACTGCGACATGGTATCTCTCCCCCACAAGGGGCACTTGTAGTCAATAACAAAAGGTCGGACACTAGCTATCCTACTGTCTGGACCTTCGATCTGGACGATATCTTTAGCAATTTTTGCCAGTTTCATCCCTCCAACACCTTGTATTTTCCCTGCCACTGGTTGTAGGTCCCAATGTGAGGGCCACACCTTTTCCGGTATGATGGTCACATCTGCCCCAGTATCAATTAACCCTTCTACATGGAGATGTTCTGATTTATGTATTAAATTGCATCCCATAATGGGCTTGTTTTCACCCACTACTTCTGCCCAGTAGACTCCCGGTGCTTTGTCATCTACTGGGACTTCTGTTGGAACAGGGATCACCTGGGCTATTACCTGCCCTTTATCTATATAGAAAGGTGGTTGGGGGCACCTAGCTAAGAGAATGAGGTGTGTTAGGTCTCCCGTGATTGTCATGGGAGCCACCTCAATCTCTATTGGTGTGTGTGCTGTGTCTCCAATAACAAAATACCTACTATCCAGCCCAGCCAGGTCTTGTGAATTATCCTGCAAATCTACTCCCATGACAGTCCAGCGGTCAGATCTGAAACAAAAAGCTTTAGAAGTTACAAGTCTGAATCGCTTTTGCAGTTGCCAGACCTTATTAGGCAAACATTTTTCACAATTATATTTTTGCAGTCTCCCACCCCGCTCCCTTTCCTCCCCTTTTCCCATTAAAACAGAGTCTTTTTTCTGCTGTTTCCCTTGTTGCTGGGTTTGAGGACAGTTCCTTGCAAAATGTCCTGGCCTCTTGCACTGGAAACAGACAATGTGCTGCAGCTGTCCTGGTGACATCTGTGGCTTGTTCATTCCTGGTGTCACTGCTGCTACTGTCCTTGGGTTGTCTGGTTTCTTGTCGTGTACACTGTACAAGTCTGCTTTCTGGGCACACGCTTCAATCATATCTGCTATGGTGGGTGGAGGGTTGATAGGAAGACTCAGAATTACTCTACGACAAGCCTCGTTGGAATTTCTTTGGGCCATTTCTTTAAGCAGTTCCGTCTGGGCCACTGGTTCTTTAACTTGTTTCTGTATCTGTAGTCTCAGACGATCTACAAACTGTAAGAAACTCTCACATGGGAGCTGGTTAATATTAACATAACTGACTTGAATATCAACTGTTGGTAATTGGTTAAAAATGTTTTCAGCCACATCACAAACTTTATCTGCAACAAACTTTGTTAATATTTTCACTTGATCAGCAGGATTAATCCAATTTCCCTCCCCACATAAATGTTCTAAAGTGATTTCATTTTTCTCTGTATCATGTGCATTTTGATTACTTTGTTTGAGTTCAGCTAGGAGTTCTGTTAATGATCTTTTCCATAAGCTTTCCCAAAGATCATGTTCAGAGGGAGTTAGCAAACACCGAAATAAATCTTTAATATCTGCAGGAATTAAATCCTGTGATTTCAATGTAGTTCTTATTATTCCCCTTAAGACTTCACTATCACGACCAAAATCATTTTTAATTTTACAAATATCTTTGATTACTTGATAATTGAAAGGCTGATGTTGTAATCGCATTGCTCCTCTGCTGTTACTGTATACTACAGGGGCTGCTGTTAGCATAACTTCATCTTCTCCAGGGCTGGCATTCCCTGGGCTCCTCAGCCCACCCCCGCCCACGCCGGGCTCCAGGGTGCCTGTTCCTTCCCCACACCTGTGGAGAGACAGAGCTCCTGCCCCGCAGGAGCCGGGTGGGGGGCCGCCCCCCGCCACACCGGGCCCCGGGGGTCCCATTCCCTCACCGGGCCTGTGGAGAGACCCAGCCCCACCCCTGCAGGAGCCGGGAGAGAGCCTGTGCCCCCCCATGCCAGGCTCGGTAGGCTGGCAAACCCCCATCGGGGGGCAGGGCAGGGACACCTTTCCCCCTGCCCCTCTGCAGGAGCAAAAGGTGTAACTCTCTCCCTGCCCGCCCCTCCTCCCCGCGGGACAGGGGCCGGAGGGATAGGGGATAGGGTTACAGCCTCGGGGGGCAGGGTCATAGGGTGGGGCCAGGCAGGGCTGGGGGGTAGGGCAGGGTGGAATATCAGGGGGAACAAAGGGATTGTGGGTAGGAGAAAGGGGATACACAGGAGGATTCACCATGTGGACGGGAAACACGTGGCCAGTGCCATTTTGGCTCTCAGCCATGTGGGGATAGGAAGATACATTTTCTTTAACACTGCAGGGGTATAGGGAGGGAGCCTTTATGGCTTGTGAGGCAGGACTGGGTGACTGAAACAGACACACCGGATTAGAACTTGTATTGCTTTTCTCGGGTATCTTTACCAGTGGGGGAACAGAGGATTTGGGGGAAAAGTTAGGAAAGTTAGGTGGACACTGTGGTGCTTGTTTGTCTTCTGTTTTTATTTCTCTGTTAACTAATTCTTTTCGAATTAAAATAAAAACCAGGAGGAATTTCAGGGCCAATTTGTCTCCTCCTTCTATTTTTAAGGTTAATAAATTTCCAATTTCATCCCAGGCAGTTACTGAATCTAATTTCAACAATTCGATCTGTTTACTTTGCTGAGTCAAATATGATACAAACTGTTTTATCTTATGTTTTGAAATTTTTACGTTTGTGGTTTTTAAAAAATTCTGTATTTTTTGTGTATGACTCCTTTCTTGTGTGTAGAGCCGGGCTCCCATTTTGGAGGTCACAGCAGCTCTGCACACAATCTGTCTATTTTCCCTACCACAGAAAACAAAGTTGCACCAAAAGGATTACAATTAAACTCACACTCTACAGGCAGCAAGGAGAATTCCCTCTCCCCCCCCCCTCCGTCTCTGCCCACGGCTGGGGGAACCCCACACACTCGGGGCTGCTGCCGCTGGGAAGGAGTTACACAGAACACAGTCCCCCCCAGGGTCTGTTTCACTCTCCACCCCTCCCAGCCCGGTGTCGGAGTTCAATCTTACCTTTTTCTGTCGTTTTCTGGCGGTGGAAAGATACTTGTTACCCTGGAATCGGTCCTCTGGTGCTGGAGGATTTTCGGCTCCTTTTCGGAAACTTTTTTTGCTGTATTTTTTAAACTGCATCCAAAGTCTCCAAAGAACGGCTCACCCTGGCTCAAATAAGCCTTTAATGTGGGCTTGTTCAGCCCCTACGTCGGGCGCCACTCTGTTGCGATCCTTCTCCCCGATGGGACCCCTCTGTCCCACCCCCCATGGTGAGAGCCTGCTCGTCTCAGGGCACAGGCGGCAGAGGGGGTCCTGGAGTGGATACAACACGGACTCAAAGTATCTAGACACAGGAGGCTCAAACTTGCTGGAGTAATCCCGGGTTTATTGTCTGTCGTGCATCCGGGGCAAGAGAGAGACCGAAATGCTGTGGGTCTCATCTCTTATACCAGGGGGCAGGGGTGATTAGGGGATGCAGGGAGGTCACAGCCAATGGGAAGGGGGAAGGGAAAGAAGGTTTTCAGGTAGGAACTCACATTACACAAACCAGAGGTGAGTTTTACCCTTGGGAGGTACCAAGATTTTTAGATGCACTACAACACTGCTCCACCAAAGAACATACCCTCCTTGCTCAAGCCATCACTGATAACTTTTAAACAAGACAAATTTTGAGATGCTGTATCACTGCCTAGGCAGAGTGCCCTGTTACAAGAAGCAAATAGTAGGAGGTATGCTATGAGGAGGAAAATAAACAAGGAGCTAGAAAAAGGAGAGAAGGGGTTAGTAATACCCAAACTCTTAGTTCAAAACACACAAGATTTAAAAAACTTAGTGGAAAACACCAATCCCAAACTTGAGTCAAGGGGGTGAGGGGGAGAAGCTAGAATATGAATCCATTCTTACATCTTATGGACCCAATGACACAAGACACCAGTTAATGGATAAAGAGGATGACCAGATCTACATCAGAGTAAAAAAGAACAGTCTGAGAAGGAATAGATGTTCATGTTTCAGCATCTCTGGTAACTGGACTTAAAAAGGAACTTTCCTGAGTGCTAGGTCATCCAAAAAGAGATTTCCTATATTGTTTGGGATGAATAAGTGCAGGGCTTTAGTATGTATCAAGATAAAAGTTAGGTTTGCTGCTCTGTTTTTTTATAATAGTTCCTTTGCTCTTATTTCACCATGTGCTCCTGCGTTCTCAACTCTTGGTGGAGAACAGCTGTGCAGGCAGTGAGGTGTCATTGGCAGGGAGCCTGGCAAGGTTGCAAGACATAACAGTGCACCAGTAAACAGCAGTGCAATGCAAGGGAAGGATAAGCCTACTGATACAGAAAGGCATGACAGAGCCACACACAAGAGAAAAGGCATAAATCCAAAATTCCCTCTGATTGATAACTCAGTCACTTTGTGGGCTGCTCTGTGGCACTTGGCACAACAGATAGTGTCTGAGCACTTCAAAAAGTCCTTGTTCATCTATGCATCAATCCTGCTTGGTGAGGGTATGAATTAAACAGCCTCAACAAATTCCCCCAACCCTTTCAAAATCCCTTCCCTCTCCATCATGATCTTGTGACTGGATGAATGGATGAGGGCTTGAGAGAGGCTGATTAAAGCCAGAATATTATTTGGCATTTTCGACTCAACATACCTATAGCCTTATGATATTTCCCCCCCTCCTGATTCATAGCTTTTCATCTAAAGTGCAGTTCCCACTCACTTTGTTAACATTTGTAAGCACTTAGAATATCATGCTCCAAGGCTGTGATCCAGGAGCCCAGCAAAGGAGGAAGACTTTGTTAATTGCCCTTTGTTGGAAATCTTTTAGGCACATTTCACATAAGAGTGTAACTCTAGGACAGCCCCACATTGTATAAGAACAAGATCATCTTTTCTTCTGTGTACTATGCTCCTGGTCCCTACATGACTTGCAACTTCTGCAAGAAATGGTATACTTAGGCTTCTGTTCTTTCATTGAATGAATAACCCTGATTCATCTCCAGCTCATGCTGACCCCTGAATTACCAAGCAAAAGGGTTTACATGAATGTAATTAAAGATTGCTTTGTAGAACATAGGTTTTAGGGGCTCAAGTTAGGCTGCAATAGCTGTATTTGAGAGCTTGGCAAACCAGCCCTACTGTTTTTTTCTAGTGTCGGTTCCCTGCAGTTTTAACAGAAGAAAATGGACTATAGAGGAACCTCAGCATAGCCTGGCACAGCAGCACCAGCATGGTTCAGGACCCTCTGAGTACACAGCTTCATGCCACCAGCCTTAGCTACATTCAGGCCACAAAGACAGGTTTCTAAATCCCATTGATTTTTCTTCATTGCAAGAATGCTTCTGGAGCTTCACTCAAAGGTAGTCTGAAACCATAAGGAGGAGTAATAGCAATGGTCAGTTGTCTTTTTTGTGTGCAAACCCTGGAAGAACAGAGATGCATCCTATGGCAGATGTCTGACAGCTGTATCCCATCTAGTGCTTTTAACCCTGACTGCCTTTCACTGTCCTGTTTCTTCCTTGTCTTCTTGGATCTGTTCTTCTAGGAACATCTTTCAGCCATTTTTCCAACCTGGCTACCCATCCAGTCTCTCCCATTCCCTTCTCCAGCCAGCTCTAATCCTCCTGGAAGACTCAGCCTGCCCTCCCTGTTTATCCCCTGCCAGTCTCCTGCCCTCATAAGCCTCAGCCTGTGGTTGTTGAGAAGGATAACACTTAGAGGGCAGGGCTCAAGGTGACAAAATGTGTTCCCAGCACCCCACCCCAATAAATAAATAAATAAATAAATAAATAGATAGATAGATAAATAAATAGATAAATAAATAAATAAATAAATAAAAAATTTACATATATTAAATCAGGCTGAGAGAAATGTCCAGACTGCAAAATTTCATCCCAAAGACTAGGTATTTGGTAATTAAAAAAAAAAAAACCTTGTCAGAATACAAAGATTTGGGCAGTCATGCTCAGCAAGCAAAGTAGGCAAAACCCTCTGTGGCTCACAGCAGTCTGCCTTCCAGCAAGGCCTTTGGGAGCTCTAGAACGGGGCTTTAGGGCTGGTCCATGTCCCCACAGCAGAAGTAGTAGCAGACCAGAGTGAGCTGAATAAAGAGCAAGAGCCATTGAGCATATGCCTAAGCCTGTCACAGGAAGCACTGATGTGGTCACTCTTTTACCTCCCTTCCTAGCTCAACCAGGGATCTGGTTTGTCTTTTTGTACATGTAATGACCTCCCTTGACCTGTTTCCACTTTGTGCAGTGCTTCTGTCCCATCCTGCTTGGCAGATTTAGGAGAAGGTAGCTGGATATATTCTGTGTGGTGCATGGGAGAAATAATAAAGTTCTCAAGAGGTTCAATAACAAACAAGTTTTACTTGCAAACTTTAGAACATTTAGATAGAATATGGTACTTGGCAAGGCTTTGACTGGATATTTTAGTCAGGCTTACAATATATTTTGAGTAGGTAGGAGAAGAAAGCAAAAGAGAAAAAGAAAAAAGAAAAAAGAAAAAAGAAAAAAGAAAAAAGAAAAAAGAAAAAAGAAAAAAGAAAAAAGAAAAAAGAAAAAAGAAAAAAAGAAAAAAGAACAGAAGAAAGAAGAAAAAAGAAAAAAGAAAAAAGAAAAAAAGAAAAAAGATAGGTAGATAGTCACCAATCTAGGATCCAGCATGGTCTCAGCAGCTTTTAAATCCAGGGTAGCGGAGTGTGCCGCATGGTACACACTTGGCTGTCTTTTATCAGTTTCCTGGGGCCCTCCCCCAGACAGGCCTTTGCTAATTGCAGCGCTAGTCTCACACCTGCGCTTTAAACAGTGCCAGAATGTTCTTGGCTTCATTTTGAGGCTTATGGTGGTCCTATGCAGTCAACTGCCCCCGTTATAGTAGCAGCTGACTTCAAATGGTCATGCTCTATGCAGCAGAGTGTGAGAAGGCTCAAGGAGTAAGCGGGAGTGGGGAGCAGTGCTCCCATTGC
Organism: Pseudopodoces humilis; assembly: GCF_049639895.1. Lineage (NCBI taxonomy): Eukaryota > Metazoa > Chordata > Aves > Passeriformes > Paridae > Pseudopodoces > Pseudopodoces humilis. Next base: position 3,034,403 of record NC_142211.1, on the reverse strand, counting down.
TTTCCCACTGGATTGTTTTGAGCCAGTCAACCATCCCTCCAGTCTCCTACAGCTTCTTTCCATGCTCTGCAATATGCTGTGGCTCCTTGAAGGGGATCAGGGACAGATGGTTTGATTTCAGCTGATAAAGAGGCTGCCTTCAAAGGAGAAGCTAGGTGGAAGCCATCTGGTCTGGCCTGATATCTCTTTTTTGTGCTGTCAATGGGAGGCCGAGGAGACAAGCTGGAGCCAGATGGAGATCAGCTTCATCTCAGGGAACATGGAGGGGAAACAAACTCTCCTTTAAAAACACTCTCATGCCAATAAGTATTGTCTGCTTTTCTTTATTTCAAACAGCTTCTGCCAATCCCAGTTTACCTCAATATATAAGGTATGCTCTGGTCTTTGCTCAGTGTGCTGTGCTATGTGGAAGATAGCAACACTAAATATCTTCAGATGCTCTTAAGGGACAGGCAGGAATATGGCTGGCATTTTGTATGCTGCCAACTTTAAGCTCAATGTGGTAAAACGCTAACCATGCTGATCACTTCCCATCTGCAGCGTCCAGCAGTGCTGCAGCTGTTGGACACCTTGCTGATTCGAGCCTCAATAGGTGGTGTAGGGTTGGCAGGATCTCCAGGCCCTTTGCAGTGCATAAACTGCAGTGCTACAATAACTGAGAGAATTGGGAATGAGCATTGTAAATAGGGGAGAAGATGAGAGCTGCTATTTCTGGGAATAAAAATAGGTTTTTCTTTAGGAACCTCAATTTTACAGTTTTTTTTCAGCATTGGGAGGGGAAGAAGTGTCCCTGTGTTACCAAAAACTGGCAAAAATAAAGCTGCTTAACACTAACACAGCATTAAGAAGCAGGTATTTGTTAATCAGTCAGATGCACAAGGAGATAGTTCTTCAGAAATATTGTGCATGCTGAGTACAAAAAAAAGCTCCTGTTTATATACTATGTTTTACATACTCTGGGTTGAAGCTGGCTGGATGCCAAGTACCCAACAAAGCCTCTATATTACTCCCCTCCATAGCTGGACAGGGGAAAGAAAATATAACAAAGGGTTCATGAGTTAAGGACCAGGAAAGATCACTCACCAAATAATGTCACAGGTAAAACAGACTAGAATTAGAGATATCAATTAAATTTATTGCTAACTGTATTGGTTTAGGGTAAATTTGGGAGAAAACTAGGGTTTTTTTAGAAAGTAAATATAAGTGGCTCTTATTTTAATTGGTTTGGGAAAAGATTTCCTTGAAGGAAAGTGAAAAAATATTTTTATTTAACAGAAATTGAATATAATTAAACAATAAAACTTTGTGTTGTTTGAAGAGATGGTAAATTTAGAAAAGTCTTTTTTATGGGGTGTAGCTTGGCTCGCTCAGTCTTTTATTAGTCTTTCTGGTGCTGGTAAGTGCCAAGGCCCAGGCCCCAGTGGGCTACAGGTGTGTGCTCTTGGTGTTTTTTTTGATTTTTAGTTTAGAGCAGGTTTGAACAGATCCAAGAAAAAAAGGAAAAAAATCAGTCTGGAAAACTTCTCTGCTTTAGCTAGCTAAAAATTAACTAAAAGCAAAGGAGAGCTCTGTCTTGCTATCTGTCCATGCTGCAGACAACACAGTTTGGAGAAGCATGAGGGAAAGCGAGTGCCATTTTCTGAAAAAAACCTGCATGCTTCTTTCTCTTCTTTGTTCTCGGAACTAGTCTTAAAGGTGCAGAACATAATATGTAACATAAACAGAACAGACGATTGGGGATACAAGCCTTATAAAGTTACTTTAGGACATTCCACCCATTATCCCTATATTGTCAGCTTGTTACTAAAACTAATATATGTTTTAACTTTACAAACACATATATTATATTATACATATACACATATATATACTTATATACAGACAAGGGTAGTGATATTTAGCAAACAGTGATATTTACTTATGGTTTTTACTTAACAATTAGATTTTATTTGAGGTACACATTGTCTTGTTTTATTTTTTTGCATTATCTATTATGTGTAACTTGGTTTCTGAGCAAAGACAACCCCATGGATGGGTTTGTCTGTACTTAAAGCAGAATTGATTTAAATTGGTTTCTTTTTAACAAACTTGTGATATGTAATACTGGGATTTTGTTTGTGTTTAATGTACATAAGGGCTTAGATTGGGTAGGGCTTGTTTGGTTGGTGGAACTTCAGGTGTTAGCTAGGTGTTTTTTGTTAGATGTTGTTTTTAATTTTTGTAAGATCCCCCACCTGTTGAAAGACTCCCGAGCTGTTCACCAGTCTTCACAGAAGTAATTGTGAATGCCGTTTATTTCTATCTTTAGCACACCTTTTATAGGGTTCTACAGGGTCTGCAGGCAGAGTAAGCTACTATTGGCTAACACACACAGGTTTACATTTTTTCTCCTACACACAAGGATATTGTTTTGCTTTACTCTCTCTTCTGCATGAAGGTTTCAAGGACTTTAGCCTTTAATATCACGACTTATTTCAAAGGCTGGTTTGTGCATACAGGCCTTTACTAATATATAAAATATAGCAACACCCACCCAGTGCTTTAAGGTGTTTTTTAATAATCTTTTTTAGTTTTTTTTACTTTACTTGTAGCTGGTGAATGGTAGGGGATATGGTATACTTATTTAATACTATGTTTTTTAGCTTAGGTTTTGTTAAGACTGTTTTTAAAATGAGTTTTGTTGTTTGATTTAATTTTTTAGGGGTATTATGCTTTTAAAGGGCTTGTTTTTTAAGGTTTAGGATGGTGTTTTGAGCAGTGGCATGAGGCACAAAGTAGGTTTTTAATATTTAGTGGTGGTTTTTACTATTGTGAGCATGTAGTACTTGTTTTGGTGGATTTGGGGAAGGGTGACGTAGTTAATTTGCTAGGCTTTTTTATATTTATATTTGGATTATTCTTTATTATATTATAGGGGCTTTACTTGCTTGGCTTGTTTGACCACAATACATGTTTTACAGTTAGGGATAACTTGAGAAATACTGTTTATGGTTAAATCTACTCTGGTTTTGTGTTTACTTATAGGTGGCGTTTTTATTCTGATTACTTGAGGCACTGTGAGCTTATTGAACTAGGAATAACTTTTTTTGTGTCGCTAATTAAAATTTATTTTTGACACTTATTTTTGTAGCTTGATTTACTTGTTTATTGTTTTGGTGTTTCTATATAGCTTGATTTTTCGGGATATGGGTATTTATATGACAGACTTTTGTAGACAGTTTTTTTTACTTTGGTAGTGATTTTTTTACTCATTAGCAGCATAAATTGGGGGTTTTTTGCACTGCTAATTAGTTTTTTAAATTTCTCCATCAATTTTTACAGACCATTGGTTATTATTTATGAATTACTGTAGAGGTAGAGCATTGTTTACTTTTCTTTTTTAGCAATGTCTAAGGGTAGTTGAACGACTTTGAGTTTAGCAAGTTGGTTTGATTTACTTTTTTTTAAGCAGGTTTTGTGACTTGTGTTGTGACATTATTCTAGTGTCCCCTGCCCCTCTGCTACTACTGTCCGCCCACAGCAGCCAGGGAGGCATGGGAGTTAGATTAGCTTCCAAAGAAGACCCTAAAAATGAGCTCCTTCCCTTTGCTGAGATGATAGTTACAGCTTTATTTCTTGGGATCCTTCGGGGTGAGATGGCAGGAGGGAAAGAGGAAAGGAAGACTGCTAATCGATAAGCAGTCCTTTTTCAAGGCAGGGGAAAGGAGTGGGGGGGATTTACACAACCAGTAAGGGGAACTGGGGAGAACAAGATAAAGGAAAGAACTTGCAAGTCTACATTTTCGGGGGTACATTTTTTGGGTCATACGATTTTTCCTAACTGCATTACAACACTGTACCATAGAGTAAAAAACTACCTGAATTAGCTTGTATTGAGAGACCGCCAGACTATTCACTGAGTCTTCACAGAAGTATAGTGAACGCCGTTTATTTCTATCTTTAACACACTTTTATAGGGTTTGACAGGGTCCGCAGGCTTAGCAAGTTACTATTGGTTAATACATATGGTTTACAATCTTTCCCCAATACACAAGGCTATTGTTTTTCTTTCACTCTCGCTGCTCGAGGAGAGTTTCAAGGACACTACCTTTAATATCACCACTTATACCAAAGGTTGGCTTGTGCAGACAGGCTTTTACTAAAATGTCATGCTTTTACTCTGTTAAAATGTTTTACTACAAGCTTGTCTGCAAGTAGGCATAATGGGGTATACTCTGTGTTTGAAGAACTTTGGTTTTCAGGGGGATTTCAGTGACAGTGAAAAATGCTGTGTTGACAGATACTGAAATTAAATCTTTCTAGTTAGCCAAAACAAAATAGATCCAGGTTGGTAACTACAGACTTCTTTACTCCTCTCCAAGAGAGACTGGAGATTCAATTCTCTTACTCATTCAGTCCTCATTTCTTCTGAGATGGACTTTAACACAGCTGGTCATGAGCTTTTAGTCATGAGGTAGACTGGTCCACTTGGAACTCAGCTGAAAATGTAAGTATGCTTCATACAACACCCCAAAGAGTCATCATATGAAAATTGTTTTGGACTACTGCCAGAGCAGGATGAATTTGAACTGGTGACGCACCCTCTATATTATATTCCCAGTATTATCTATCATATAAGCCAGGTGTTGAAATCTGGTATTTTCAGGGGTACTGTAAGCCTACTAAACATGCTTCCAAAATTTTGTCTAGGTTTCCCTAGGGTTCAGCCATTCAAAACACTAGCATGTTCTCTGTTCCTTCTGAATGTGGATGGGATTGGACTCACTTAACAGTCAGAGAACAGATTGCAGAATGTTTAGCTAAATTATTCTGTTTTGTTTCATTTTCTTTCTCAACAGGATCCAACAGCTGCATCTATTTTGGACAGAGATTGTGGTACAAGAGAAGGAGAGACTGTAGCCATGAACTATAAGCCATCCCCACTTCAAGTGAAATTAGGTGAGTCTGCTGATGGAGAGTAAAAAGGCTGAATCCAAGGTCTGAAATATGGTGAGGTGTTTGTGGCACCATATGCAGATCTAGACATCATCATGTATGTGGCTGAGCATGCCAGCTCAGCTCAGACAACTCCAGAGCACTTTATCAGTGTGATTCTTCTGCAAACATGCAAGGACACTTTATCATGGGCCATGCTAGAGGAAGAAAATGATGCCTTGAAAGGAAAACAGCTTTTTAGACCTACAGATTTTTATCAAGGCTTTGGATAGGAAAAGAATGAAGATCATATAGAGGGAGTGTATAGAAGAGAAGACAAGATAACTGCAAACAAAAGGGAAAGGATCAAAGACTTGGACTCAGGAAGAGCAATGTTACTGTAAGCTGGAGGGTTTATAGGTTTGTAAAGGTGCTATTATTTCTATGTCCCCTGTTTCTCTGTTACCACTGTCCGCCCAGCTGCAGCCAGGGAAACAGGGGAGATAGTATAGCATAGAACAGAAGAACTAAAAAACGAGGCCCTTTCCTTTGCTGAGATGCAAGTGCAGCTTTATTTCTTGGGATCCTGCGGAGAAGAAGAGCAGGAGGGAAAGTGGAAGAAGTATTGATAAGCACCTCTTTTTGAAGGCAGGGGGAAGAGGGTGGGTTACTTTCACACAGCAAATAACGGGAACTGGGGCAAAAATGGATACGGGAAAGAAGCTTACATTCTACATTTCAGGGGTACATTCTTTGGGTCATACCATTTTTTCTAAATGCATTACATCTCACCCTTCATTATCATACAAAAAGTCTTTTGAAGGGCTATGAGATTATCTTGATACAGGTCACGAGTTTGTCCACCACTTGTGATTGGCGGGCCGGTTAGATTGCTTCTGGTCCCCTAGTTCTATGTGGTTGATCTCTGAGGTAGTAGAGACTAAACTTTTGAGAGCTTTTAAAACTAAATAACGGACAATCCTGAAGGCTAGCACGATTAGAAACAGAACAACAAAAAACAACAAGATTGTTTTGATTATCAAGGTCCACCATCCTGTGAGTCCCCAGCCTTTAAACAGCTCACTAAACCAGTCCTCAGCTTCTTGCTTCACTTGTCCGATCAAGTTCTTCATCTCTCGGAGGGCTCCGTGGACGTTGGGAGCTTTTGAGGACAGGTTTAAGCAGCAAAGTCCTTCAAATTCCTGGCATTCGTGTCCATGCAGCAACAGAAGGAAATCAATGGCAGCTTGATTTTGGAGTGTGGCCTGTCTGGTAATATCTTCATCTTCGAGGAGGGAGCTGAGGGCAGCTGATGTTAAGTTGGCCTGTTTAATCACCCAGCACTCCAAATGTCCTAATTCATCTAGTGCCTTGGCAGCTGCAACCCATGGAAGAAATATGGATGCAGCAACCCTTTTTGATTTTGCCCAATGAAATATATCCGAATCACAATTTGAGTCTAAAATATCAGTGCTTCTTTTGTGGATTTCATGGGTAGAATTGTCTTTCCTAGTCCATCTAATAATTTGGGTTTGGTTGGGTGCAAACAGGGACAGCCTCCCAAAAGTGCAAGGCCCCCCTCGAAGGCGAGAGGGGACTCCTGCCCATGCTTTATCTCCACATATTAGAAATTTACCTTTAGGGAGGATTCTTGGATGTGAACGGCGAGGATCGTCTGTTAAGGCCTGACTTAGCATACCACACCATTGTTTTGCTTTGTATTCTTTTCAATACTGGATTATGTGATTGTATAGTTTTGTGTCTGGCAGTAAGTTGTAAATCAAGTGAACACAAAAGGGTGCAGGAGCAGAACCTAATAGCTCTAATTCTTGGGGCTCTTTATTAGCTCTGGGCAGTACTGGTAACCACTTTTCTATAGGATTTTTCACTGCCACAGCTCGCTGTTTAAGGTTTTCATGTGGTTGGTCGCTATGTGTCTTAGGCATTGTATTAAACTTGGGATAACTAAAGCTGGCTGTAAAATCTTCAGCCTGCAGCGGGATTCCTACCAGACAGGTAGACATAGGGTCTTTTGCTGCTGCAGTGGACAAGCAGATATTGTCTTGTTGAAGTGTGTGTGCCAGGGTCACCCAGATGTTCTGTCGTGGCTGAGGGACAATCCAGGCAGTGGTCAGGCTGCTCAGAGTGAGCAGGAGGATAGCTGAGGTAAGTCTCACCATGGGTTTGAGTGTGAGGTAGGTTTTTTCTAAAAGAAAAGAAAGAAACATTTTTAAAACATATTCACAGTCAATGTAAGCAGGTCAGAGAATAACCAGAGGTTAGGAAGGTTTCTTCTTGTTTTTCCCAGCAACGTCTTCTTTTGGAAGCAACTGCCACTTGTCTCTCTTCTTCTTCTGCTGGGGCTGGGTTTTTGGGAATAAAAGGTTTTACCCATTTTTGAGGAATCCATCGGGGGCCTGTGGGGGTGGATACACACACGTAACCACACCCCCAGGTGACAAGTTCATAGGGGTCCTTGGTTTGCCAGGTTTCAGGGTCCCTGATTAAAACCGGTGGATGCTGTGACAATTTAAACTGATCACCACTGTAAAAATGCCAAGTAACTGGAGGATTCATGTTTTCAAAAGAACAGTTCAGGAAATTGATAGAAAACATAGCTTTACAAAGCTTTTGCTGTGAAGACATCCACACTGTCCCACTACTTTGCCTGGCTAGGACTTGTTTGAGCATCTGGTGTGTACGCTCAATCACAGCTTGACCTGTGGGGGAGTGGGGAACGCCAGTTTTATGTTCCACTCCCCAATGCTGGACAGATTCCAGGAACTCTTTGGATTTATACGCTGGGCCATTATCTGTTTTAATTTCCTTAAGGATCCCCAGCACTGAAAAAGCCTGTACTAAGTGTTGTTTGGCATGTACAGATTTTTCTCCTGCATGAGCAGAGGCATACACTGCTCTTGAGTATGTATCAATGCTCACGTGTACATACTTAAGGCGACCAAAACTGGGGATGTGAGTGATATCTGTTTGCCACACCTTACAGCTTCCAAGGCCTTGGGGATTAACCCTGATGCCTAATGATGGCACTGCCTGGAGCTGGCAATTGGGACAGGTAGCCACAATGGCTTTAGCCTGACCCCATGTCAGCTGGAACTGACGGATCAGTCCTGGCACATTTTGATGGTATTGCTGGTGTCTTATCTTGGCCTGTTGAAACACATCTGGGAGATGTATCTTTTCGGCTGGAGTTGCAAGGGAGTCAGCTTTCCAGTTCCCCTCAGCGATTTCACCTGGTAACGGGGTGTGAGATCTTATGTGCATCACATAGAAAGGATGCTCTGCAGTTGAAACCAAATAATTCAGTTTTGCGAGCAATCTAAAGAAATGTTCATTCTCAATGTCCTTGAGAACTGCCTGCTCTGCTCTGGACACCACTCTCGCTACGTAGGCTGCGTCAGGAACTAAATTAATTGGTTCTGAAAACTTCTCAGAGGCTCTTAAGGCCGCAGCCAGTTCAGCTATCTGGGGTGACCCCTCTACAAACTCAACATCAGCTTCCCAAAGCTGATTCTGTGGATTTCTCCAAGTCATCACCAACTTGTGGGATCTCCTAGGTGCATCAGTGAACACTGTGAGAGCTTTGAGTGGCCTTCGGCTCCTTTTCTCACAAGGAATGAGGTGGAATTCCTCATGAAACAATTTGTGTGATGGTTCATGGACCGAAATTTGCCCACTATATCTATCCAGAGCAAACTGAAGATTAGCATTGCTCTGCAGCAGGTGCTCAAACATGTCTTTGGTCAGTTTCTCAGGGGAGTGTCTGCCTTCTCCAGAGAGTCTGGCCGGAAGGTGAATACACGGAAGGTCACAACCTGCCAGTTCCCGCAGCCTTACCCTGGCCTTTTGAATCAGCTGAGCCATCAGCTCTTGTGGCTTGGTGATAGTTTTGAGTCGTTGATGGGAGAGGAAGACCCATTCTGTTATTAAGAGTGGATCTCTCTGCCCCTCGGCCCACCGGAATATTAACCCATGTAGATGTGGTAATTTCCCCAGGACAATAAATTTGAAAGGCGGCTCCAATTTAAAACGATGTGCCTGTCTTTCTGTCAAGGCCCTTTGTGCTTTTTCAATTGCAGTTTTTGCTTCTGGAGTCAGCTCCCTGGGAGAGAGCAACTCTCTCCCCTTTCAATAAATTGAGCAGGGGGCTCAGGTCTTCATTAGTGAGACCTAGCCAGGGTCGGACCCAGTTAAAGGACCCGCACAGGTAATGGATATCTGCTAGGGTTTTAGGATTACTCATGATTTTTAATTTTTGTGGAACAACAGCCTGTTTAGTTATCTCCAGGCCCACATATTTCCAAGGTGGCATCTTTTGAACTTTGTCTTCCTGCATTTGGAACCCAGCAGAGGTTAAAACTTTAACCACTAGGTCAAGTGTGTCTTGCAGCATGTTGTTATTGGGACAGCACACTAACACATAATCCCTATAGTGGAAGATGATTGCATCTCTTTTTTCAGCACAAACAGGGTATTATAATGACCCTACATACCACTGGCAGATGAAAGGACTGGCTTTCATCCCCTGAGGTAGTACTCTCCAGTGGTATCGTTTCATTGGTGCTTCCCGATTGACTGTGGGAATGGAAAAGGCAAACCGTGATGCATCTTCTGGGTGCTGGGGAATTTGGAAAAAACAGTCTTTATTGTCTAGCACTGCTAATAGCCAATTTTGTGGGAGCATTGTCGGGGATGGCACTCCCTGTTGAAGAGATCCCATGTCCTCTATTTTTTTGTTTATTTCTCTCAAATCCTGAAGGAGGCGCCACTTATCCTTCCCTGGCTTTTTTATTACAAATACTGGGGAATTCCAAGGGCTGGTCCTTTCCACTATGTGTCCCTTTGCCAATTCTTCTTCCACTAATTTTTCTAGCACTTCGAGTTTCTGTTTTCTAGGAGGCCACTGGTTCACCCACACTGGATTGTCATCCAGCCATGTTAACTTTTGCATAGGACGCTCTACAGTGGCCTCCATTAAAAATCCTTGGGGGTCTCAGGAATTGTTAACTTCACTCCCCACTGGGACATGGTGTCTCTTCCCCACAGGGGGCACTTGTAATCAGTGACAAAAGATCAGACACTAGCTAACCTACCCTCCGGGCCTTCAATGTGAACAATTCTCTTAGAGATTTTAGCCAGTTTCACCCCTCCAACACCCTGTATTTTTCATGCCACGGGTTGCAGTTCCCAATGTGAAGGCCACACTGTTTGGGTATGATAGTCACATCTGCGCCAGTGTCAATTTACCCTTCTACATGGAGATGTTCTGATTCATGTGTAAGGTTACACCCCATAATGGGTTTGTCTTCTCCCACCACTTCTGCCCAGTATACCCCTGGTGCTTTGTCATCTACTGGGACTTCTGTTGGAACAGGGATCACTTGGGCTATTACCTGCCCTTTGTCTACATAGAAGGGTGGTTGAGGACATCTTGCTAAGAGAATGAGGTGTGTCAGGTCTCCCTTAATTGTCATGGGGGCTATTTCAATTTCTAGGGGTTTGTGTGCTGCGTCTCCAATAACAAAATACCTACTATCCAGTCCAGCCAGGTCTTGTGAATTATCCTGCAAGTCCACTCCAAAGACAGTCCAAAGGTCAGATCTGAAACAAAAAGCTTTAGCAGCTGCAAGTCTGAATTGCTTTTGCGGTTGCCAGATCTTATTAGGCATGCGTTCCCCACAATAATATTTCTCCAGTCCTCCACCCTGCTCCCCTTTTTCACCCCTTTTACCATTAAAATAGAGTCTTTTTCCTCTTTCAGATATGTCATTTTTGTGTCTCAGCGCTTGACAAAAAAGCGCTTTGTTTTTAGTTCTTTTGTTGATTTGCTACAGCTTCTTTCTGGTGTTTCCCTTGTTGCTACTTTTGAGGACAATTCCTTGCGACATGTCCTGGCTTTTTGCCTGGATGTAGTGGTTTAGATTTTCTAATTTCATTTCCCGGCCAGTGCACCAAATAAATGTCGTGCTTTTAAAGCAGTAACTAAAAAATAACTAGAAAACTTACTTATTTCTTGCTGTGAGATGTGGCTTAGAACAAGAGCAAAACAGGCTTAAAACTTAAAAGGAATAAAGAAAGTTTATTAACAAAATTACAGGAAGAAGAAAAACAGAATAACACCTCCAGAAAACCCTTTTCTCCCCCACTACACAACCATTCTCTTGTTTACATGACAACATAGAGACCAAAAATTTTGGAACTTTGGTGTTTAAAACAGTGCCAATTCCTGCTAGAGTCTTTCCATCAGTCTTTGTAGAGAAACAGAAGTCTTCTTCTGCTAATCTATAGAGTTTATCACAAGAAAACTATTTCTGCTATAGCTTTCTATTTCTCTGATTCCAGCTGCCCATAAAAATCTGCCATCAGTTGTTGTGATAGATTAGCATTTAAGAAAACCAAGAGAAACGCCTAAGGAAGTTAAAACTGCTGGAGGCTGATGGGAGTTTGTCTCCTAGCCAACAGCTGGCCATTTCTAAGAACTGACAGCAGTTTTAACCATTGAAAAGTGAGATAAACCTGTGAACACCACCTTAAGACCTAAGCCTGAGAATTTCTTTGTCTCTTTGTTTCCTGGCTGTGAAAGGTACCTGAGCTTTAGCTGGCTTCCCGTCCCCTGCCCAGGCCATGCGGCCCGGGCGGGGGCTGGGCTGAGCCTTCCACAGCTCCCGGCCGGGAGATGGGACTTGCGAGGCTTGCCCCGGGCTCTGGCCAGGCCAGGCCGGTCCCTGGCTCGGCTGCAGTTTTGCTGTGTCTGAATTCACCAGAGACTGCCGAGTAAAGAAAGAAAAAAAGCTCTTGACCTGCGGCGGGCTGAGACAGTGACCACACTCTCCAGAGCAGCCATGAAGAATCTTCCATCGCAGACAACTCCAGCTGCTGCTCCGGCAGAGATCACAGAACCATCTACAAAGCCTGGGCAAGATTTTAACCTTTTAATTACCCAGATGAGACTTGCAGATTAATCCTTTTTTCCAGAGAAAGAAAAAGAGAGTAATCAACATGTAAAGAGATTTTATAAACTATTAGAGAGAGTAAAGAAAATAATTAAGCTTCAGAAAAAGTAGAGAATAAAGAGATGCTTTAATTAAGCTGAAATATTTTTCTGTTAAAGCTATGGAGATGGACAATAATGTTCTGAAAAAACTCCTTTAATTCATGACAGAGTATATTGAGAGGAATGGAGTGTTCAGAGTTTGGATTTCGAGCAAAAGGTGGAGTAATTATGATACAGTGAGATGCTGGAACAGAAGGGGAGAAGTAATAGTTGAAGATTTGGGGCCGCTTGAGGCAAAGAGAAAACTTCTGTTTTCCAGAGAAGCTCACAGAGACAGATGAAAAGAACTTTTGCCTTTGAATAACTCATCCTTAAAAATGACATCCCTAGACTCATTGACCCATACACACCTCAGAGTGATGTGAAATGGGAGGAGTGAAATGATGACAGGATTTCCGGGCAGCTGGCATCAGAGAAATAGAAAGCTATAACAGAAATAGTTTTCTAGTGAGAAACTCCATAAATTAGCAGAAGAAGACTTCTGTTTCTCTACAAAGGCTGATGAAAAGACTCTAGCAGGAATTGGGGACTGTTTAAACACCAAAGTTCCAAAGTTTGTTGTCTCTATGTTGTCATGTAAACAAAAGAATGGTTGGATAGTGGGGGAAAAAAGGGTTATCTGGTAGTTTTATTTTAGTTTTCTTATTCTTGTAGTTTTGTTAATAAACCTTCTTTATTCCTTTTAAGTTTTAAGCCTGTTTTGCTCTTGTTCTAATCCACATCTCACAGCAAGAAATAAGGAAGTTTTTTAGTTTTTTTAGTTACTGCTTTAAAACCACGACAGTTCACTCCTCCCATTTCACATCACTCTGAGGTGTGTTATGGGTCAAATGAGTCTAGGGATGTCATTTTTAAGAATGAGTTATTCAAAGGCAAAAGTTCTCTTCATCTGTCTTTGTGAACCTCCCTGGAAACAGAAGTTTTCTCTTTTCCTCTTAACGGCCCCAAATCTTCAAATATTACTTCTCCCCCTCTGTTCCGGCACCTCACTGTATCACAGCTACTCCACCTATTGCTCAAAATCCACACTTTGAACACTCCATTCCACACAATATACTCTGTCATGAATTAAAGGAGTTTTTTTTCAGAACACTATTGTTTATTTCCATAGCTTTAACAGAAAAATATTTCAGCTTATTAAAGCATCTCCTTATTCTCTCTTCCCCATCTAAAACTTAATTCCTTTCTTCACTGTCTTTGATGGTTTTATGGTGTTTCCTTACATGTTGATCACTGCCTCTCTCTCTCTCTCTCTGGGAAAAAAAGGAATAATCTGCAAGTCTCATCCAGGTAGTAAAAGAGTTAAAGTCTTGCTCAAGCTGCAGATGTTCATGGTGTCAGGTTTCAGTTCAGCGGCAGAAACTGCAAACCAAGTCAGGCTGGCCGGCTCCGCTTTTCTTCCTCCTCCACCCTCTGCGGCCTTGTCTGGCCTTGGGGGGAGGGGAGGAGACCATGACAGAGCCTTGTTACCTCATCAGAAGCTGAAAAACAAAGAGAACAAGAAATTCCCGGTCTTAAGTCTTAAGGTAGGTATTCACAAGTTGATCTCACTTTTCAATGGTCAGAATCACTATCAGTTCTCACAAATGGCTAGTAATTGGTCAGGAGAAAAACTCCAATCAGCCTCCAGCAGTTTCAACTTCCCTAGATCTCAAAGCTACCTTAAAGGTAAAATCACCCCAGGACACTGGAAGCAGATGATGTGCTGCAGATGTTCTGGTGACATCTGTGGCTTGTTCATTCCTGGTGTTGCTGCTGCCACAGTCCTTGGGTTTGTTGGTCCAGGTTTCTTGTCATGTGCACTGTACAGATCTGCTTTCTTGGCGCCGGCCTGGATCATGTCTGCTATGGGGGGTGGAGGATGGATGGTCAGATTTAAAATCACTTTGCGGCAGGCCTCGTTGGCATTTCTTTGAGCCATTTCTTTAATCAATTCTGCTTGTGCTACTGATCCTTCTACCTGTAGTTGGATATGTCCTCTAAGCCAGTCGATGAACTGCAAAAAACTTTCTGATGAAAACTGTTTAATATTAACATAAATGACTTGGGTTTCAAATGCTGGTAATTTATTGTAAGTTTTTTCTGCCACATCACAGATCTTATCTAAAATAGGTTTTGTTAGAGCCTGTGCCTGGTCTTCAGGCTTGGCCACCCTCCCTTCCCCACATAGATGGTCAAAGGTAATTTCATTATTTTCTGCATCTTTTGCATCCTGAATGCTTTGTTTGAGTTGCTCTAGGAGGTCTTTTAACGACCTTTTCCATGAGCTTTCCCAAAAATCAAACTCAGTGGGTGTTAGGAGGCACCTGAATAAGTCTTTGATGTCAGCAGGAACTAACTCCTGAGATTTTAAGGTAGCTTAAATCATTCTTTTTAATATTTTGCTATTTTTGGCCAAATTCACCTTATATTTTGCATATCTCTTGGATATCATGGTAAGAGAAAGGCTGATATTGTCTATTAGTTCTTTTTTTACCAGTAAATATCACAGGTGCAGCTGTAGGCATATCCTTATCTTCCCCAGAGCCTGCATCTCTGGGGTTTCTTTGCCCAGCCCCACCCTCGCTGGGCCTTGGAGGCCCTGCTTCCCCACCGGATCAATGAAGGGACTCAGCCCTGCCCCCAGCAGGCCCAGGGGGCTTTGCCTCACCCCCAGATGGGTGGAGGGACCTACCCACACCCCCACAGGGGCTGGGCAGGGACACATCTTCCCTCCCCAGGGGGCAGAGCCAGGACACCCCTTCCCCCACCCCCCCACAGGAGCAGAGGGTAGGGCCATCCCTCTCACTCCCCCCCCTCCCTGTGGGGACAGGGGGCAGGGGCGTGGGGAACAGGGTAGCAACATTTGGAGGCAGGGTTGCAAGGTGATGTCATGTGTGAGCAGGGTATGGTAGAAGGAAGGGAAATGCATGAGGGTAGGGGAGGGTTATGGGAGGAGCAGGGGAACTGGGCAGAGACAGGTGGGTGGAAAGAGTCATGGGAAGGGGGAGGGAGATACGAGGGAGGTTTCTCCACATGGCTATCTGGCACATGGCCAGCTCCATCTTGGATCCCAGCCACTTGGAGGTATGGGTTTTTAATAGCTGGGATATAGGGGTGCAGGGGAAGGTCTCTGATAGCTTGCACGACACTATCAGAGATGGGGGGCTGAATGAGACACATGGATCCAGGAATGGCATTATTACCATGCGTTTCCTGAGCTTCTGGATCTGTTCCATGTATCTTTTTCAGCTCAGGGGCAGAGGGTTTAGGGGAAGAGGTAGGGAAACTGATGGAAACTGCAATGGCTAGTTTTTTATGTCTTTTTCTCTGTTAATCAATTAATTTCGAATTATAAGAAAAACTGGGAGATACTTTGAAGCATTTTCATCTTCGTTCTCTATTTTAAGTGTTAAAAAATTGCCTATTTTATCCCAGGCAGTGATAGAATTTACTTCTGACAAATCAAGCTGTAGAATGTTATGAGATAGCCATGAGATGAAATGTTTTAACTTTTTTCTAGAAATTTTAACATTTATGGTACTTAAAAAATCTTGCAATTTGGATTCTAAATTTGGTTGGGGTATAGACAGTTTGGACCCCATTTCTGCTATTAGCAGTGTGTTAGCACAACTCGTTTTTATCTTGTTTTACTGCAAAAGCAACTAAGCAAGCAGTGGCAGGCTTTTTTTCTCAGCTTGCCACCTCCCCCCAGACACACACTGGGGTAAGATACTAACTGTCAAGCTCAGCCGCAGTTACTTTGCTGGGCTGCTAAAACCACGTGTCTGAAGCTGTGGGGGGGCAGAACGCTGCTGCCCGTTCCCCATGCCGCAGCTGACAGGTCCCACAGCTGCCGTGTGGTCGCTCCACCCAGCTGTCACATCTAACATGCTGCGGCCGGCTCTGCACTGAGCCTGTGGCTGGGTCCCCGCACCGCGCGGGGAAGGGATCGCCTCTACCCGTCCTCCACGCCGTGCCCACCGATCGCACCGTCCGGGGCCACCCCCCACAGCTGCCACTGGCGCCCCACAGCTCTCACTACAACGGCTGCCCCCTGCTGCCTGCCAGGACACCTCTGTCGTTCACGCAGCCTGTGGTTCTCACAGCCGCCGGCTCGGGCGTGTGCCCAGCTCATCCTGGCTCGGCTCGTGCACGTTGCCGTGCGGGCCATGCCTGGGACCTGCTCCACCCTGATTTCACGCTCCCCGTCACCGTTGGCAGGTGTGACTTACCACTTTTACGTTGTTGAGCAGTAAAACTGTTCTTTGTGAAATCAACTCTCCCTGGGCTTGAGAAGGCTACCGATTTCTCCCTTGTAGGCTATATTTGAGTTTTAGCTTTTCAAGGTAGTTGATGTGTCCAGGCTTGCGAAACACACACATGTGTTTCCAGCTGCTTTTGGGGGTCTCTCAGAGCCCCACAACTGGGTGCCAACTATTATTATTTCTATGTCCCCTGTTTCTCTGTTAACACTGTCCACCCAGCTGCAGCCAGGGAAACAGGGGAGATAGTATAGCATAGAACAGAAGAACTAAAAAACGAGGCCCTTTCCTTTGCTGAGATGCAAGTGCAGCTTTATTTCTTGGGATCCTGCGGAGAAGAAGAGCAGGAGGGAAAGTGGAAGAAGTATTGATAAGCGCCTCTTTTTGAAGGCAGGGGGAAGAGGGAGGATTACTTTCACACAGCCAATAAGGGGAACTGGGGAGAAAGAGATAAGGGAAAGAAGCTCACATTATACATTTTTGGGGGTACATTCTTTGGGTCATACCATTTTTCAAAAATGCATTACAACATAAAGGTTGACATAGAAGTACTTGTGCTCTTTCTGAGCAATATTTTTGAAGTTCTGGAAACAGAATTATATTAGCACAATACTGTACTTCCTCACAAGGCTAATGTTTACAAGAGGACAGCAATCCACACATGACTGTCTTGTCTCCAATATCTGAGCCTCTATTGTGCCACACAGACTCAAAGACCTGACAAGGGACAGATCAAAGGAAGTGTATGTTTTGCTCAGAGCATGGATAAAATAATGGGAATCTATGTCTTGAAAATTTCACATAGGAACAGGAAGCAGTCCCCTGGTTATCCTTCACATCAGAACAAATTACATTGACAGGATGCTGCTGAATCTGGTTGAGGTTGACCTGTTGGAGTGGGTCCAGAAGAGAGCCACAAAAATGGTCACAGGGATGGAACAGCTCTCCCATGAGGAAATGCTGAGAGAGTTGGGGTTGTTTAGCCTAGAGAACACAACTCTGGGGAGACTTTATTGCAGCCTTTCAATATTAAAATTTGGCTTATGAGACAGATTGGGACAGACTTTTTATAGGGCCTTTAGCAACAGAACCCAGGATAATGGTTTTAAAGAGGGTAGATTCAAACTAAATATAAGGATGAATTTTTTTATGATGAGGGTGGTAAACCACTAGAACAGGTTTCCAAGAGAGGTTGTAGGTGCCCCATCCCTGGAAACATTCAAGGTCAGATTGGATGGGTCTCTGAGCAACCTAGTCTAGTTGAAGATGTCTCTGCTCATTGTAGGAGTCTTGGATTAGATGACCTTTAAAGGTCCCTTCCAACCCAAACCATTCTATGATTGTATGCCATGCTAGGCAAGGCTCTGAAAGAAGTGGGTGCCCAGATGTTCAGTGGAATAGCTCTGGCCACTACCAAATGAGTGACAGGGAAGGTCAGCAAACAGCTAAGGTTTGAAGATATGGGGAAGTTTGGGCATTGGTGTATTATTATAAAGATGTTCTCTGATAGATAGGTTTTACCTAAGGACCTGGAGTACTACTGCAAACACTGGTGTGGGCCTCATTTCTAAGAGAAACCTTAAAGAAACACCAGGAAAAAACTGCAAAGTGCTTGTGAAGTCTCAAGGCTCTGCCTGAGTATAAACTGAATAATCACACAAATCTGGTCATGGCAGTGCAGAAAGGAATGTCACAGAGTAGACCCATGGACAGTGAAGGAAAACAAAGTGGTTGAATAAGCAACATCTTGCTGGAAGAGTGACTAGGGAGGAGAAGTCAGAAAGTTGAATATGTAAATGTAGCAAGATTATGCAGCAAAGTGGAGGACCTTGAGCTACTGATACAGGATATGAGTGAGTGCATTGGGACAGTAGATCTTACCTGCAATCTCAGTGATGAACACTCTGAAAACAGTGGCTGCTTTTCAGGAAAAGGCAGGGAGCAGCAGTGTGTATTAATGACAGCACAACTCACAGTTTAGTAAAAGATTATCACTTCCAGTATGTCATATGCCATCATGGTCCTTTTTCACTGCCAAAACGGTTCTGTAATGTTATCAGGGATATAATTTCTACTGCAGCAGTTGTTTTGTATCATTTAATATCAGGAATTAAGTTGGAGAGCAATTAATTCTATGATTGGTAAGTCTGAGATATTCTTGTATTTCCAGGCACTAAAAATAAAAAAATTCTCCAGAAATTCACTAACATGTCAGGAAATTGTACTATTTTAGATCTGGCTTCAGTAAGTCACGAAGATGCTATAGAAGACCTGATCATAGGAAATAGTTTTGGATACAAGGACAAGTTCAATTCATGCAAATTAAATGAAAAATAATTTGAGGTCGATCTATAACAAAAATATAAGTTTTATAAACTAAGAGTTCAAGAAGAATCAGGAGTTTAAAAAGCTCAGGAACTCAGACATATCAGGTGTTGTTGAAGGAGAAAATATCAGAAAAAAGGACATTGTTAATGGAGTTGTCTAACAGCCATTTACTTTATATGTTCATTAATGACTTTGAAACAAAAAACAAGTTCACAAAGAAAATTTAATCATAACAGCAATGATGAAGGTGCAATAAGAAGTCCAAGGGCAATCAAAGGAGAGTTCAGGGTCTTTGGACAGCTGGTTAAGGGATCAGGAGCACAAGTATTTTCTTTCCTCTATCCTTCCAGTTGCAAGGAATGATGTTGGAAGAAACAGGAAGACCCAGCTGATCAATACCTCGCTATGTGATTTCTGTCACTAGCAGAATTTGTGTTTTTTTGGTCATGAGTTGGTCTATATAATACCAGGCCTACTGGAGACAGAAATATTCTATAAGTGGCTGGGAGGAGTCTCACAATCAGTAGCCCTTATTCTCAGTGGGGACTTCAACCTACCAGATGTCTGATGGAAATAAAATACAGGAGAGAGGAAACAGTGTCTTAGAATGTGTGGAAGATACGTTTGTGACAGCTGGTAACTAGGGAAGGTGCCCCACTGGATTTGCTGGTTTTGAACAGGGAAGGACATATGGGTAATGTGATGGCTGGAGGCCATCTTGGGCACAGTGATCATTAAATTATTGAGTTTTCAATTCTCAGAGAAGAAGGGCGGTCAGCAAAACTGCTACCTTGGACTTTTGGAGGGCAAACTTTGGCCTGTTTAGGGGCCTGGTTGGCAGAATCTTTTGTGAGGCAGCCCTGAAGGGAAAAGGAGTCCAGGAAGGCTGGACATTCTTCAAGCAGGAAATCTTAAAAAGCTCAGGACCAGGCTGCCTTCATGCCGAAAGACAAGCCTGCAGGGAAGATCAGCCTGGCTGAACATAGAGATTTGGCTGGAACACAGGAGGGACGGAAGAGAGTTTATGACCTCTGGAAGAAAGGACAGGCAACTCAGGAGGACTACATAGATGTCATTAGATTATGCAGAGAGAAAGCCCAACAATAACTTAATTGCACAAGTACAATGAAAGGCAATTAAAAATTGTTCCTTTAAATATATTCAAAGAAAAGGAGGGCTAAGGAGAATCTCCATCTTTTTTTGGATGCAGGGGGAAATGTAGTGACAAAGGATGAGGTGAAGGCTGAGCTATTTAATGCCTTCTTTGTATCAGTCCTTAATAGTAAGACTAGTTGTGAGTATCCAGCCTGCTGAGCTAGAAGAGAGAGACAGGGAGCAGAATGAAGCCTCTATAATCAAAGGGAAAATGATCAGTGACCTGCTACACCACTTAGACACACACAAGTCTATGGGGCCAGATGGGATCCACCCAAGAGTACTGAGGAAGCTGGAAGAAGTGCTCACCAAGCCTCTTTCAATCATTTCCCAACAGTCCTTGTTACGAAGCAGAGCGACACACAGTCCCCAGGCAGGTGCAAGACAGAACTCTTTATTGCAAAAAACAGGCCTTTTGAAGCAGTTAGGCTGTTATCAATTGCATTCCATTTAAGCACAATAAATGTAATTCAACCAACCACCATAAACCACAATGTGAACACGTAATGGTTATATAACTTGTTTTTCTACCTCTAATTCAGCTGAGTCACTTTCCAATAGTCCTTTTCTACTTATCCGAAGTAACAGGCCTGAGCCATGGCTTTGCAAGGGTAACAAGGCCCTTATTTTGTAAGGGTTTATCAATCGGCAACATCTCCCCCTTTCTTTGTTTTTTGTGTAAAGGGTTCATGTACCCTAATGCCAAAGCAGTCTGCACCTGTAAGGCCATTATCTTATTATGAATATTACTGGTCATCTGCTGGACACAGGATAAGATACATGGAATACAGATCACAATAAATAAAAACTCATCAAAAACAACCATGCCACTGACAGAGACCCACAGCATAGGAACACAAAAAAAGATAATGTCCAGTGTCTCCAGGAAGTGGAAGTAAATGGCTACCGTTACAAAGTTCGTATGGTTGGAGCTCAGGGGTCATGATGTTTAGGCAGGAGGGAGTCCATTAGCTGGAAATGCTGACTTTGATATTACTGAGTGTCTTTATGGAAGCATAGAACAGGGAATAACTGAAGAAGGTCAGTGGGAACACAATAACATGATGGTGGGTGCAGTGGGACACAAGGCAGTTGACAGGCTGCCTCTGTAAGCCTCCAGACACAGCCATGTCCTGGCAGTCCTACTCCTGCTCCTGCCTTGACTATGAGGGCTGGATGGCGATTAGGTAATTTTTCCTCTCACTGGGTCTCGTCTTCTCAGAGGTGATCAATGTTTTTCCAGACAAGCAGGTAACCACTTTAGACCTGTTGGCAATAAAACACAAGTGCACCTTCTCTCTTAGGTAAGTAAATCAGCTAGGCCTTGCAATTGCACACACAATTGTGGATCCTTAGGTAAAACTTTTAGAAACTGGCTCCACACATGCAAATCTTCAGAGCAGTATTGCTCTGCCAGAGATCAAAACTGATGATCTGCTTTCAAAATTTCTAGTGTAAATACTGCATTATCTAAATGTTCTTGAAGAGCCATATTCCCCTTTCTTTGTTTTTTTGGCAACATGCACATCTCTTGCTATGAACACGAAAGCAACATGAAAGTAAAGCAATACATGTAACAAAGCAATAAACTCACACTGAGCAAAAATAAGCAAGGTAATACATGTAATCATTAGCACACAAGAGAAAGGATAGTGATTTGGAATGATACATTATCAATTGCCTAAATACTGTACCATCACCCAGAGTCTGCAATAGCTGGCAAGCCCTGTTTCACAATGAGGACCTGGAGAACTGTTGGTGGCTGGTCTAGAGGTCTGTCCAACCCCTGGCACTGCCACCGACTATCCTGGATAGGGGTCCCATGAAGAACGGTTGTCCAGGGAGCCTCGGGCAGTTTCCAGCCTGGGGTAACCCTTATGAGTGGTCTGAGGCTTTAAGTGAACAGCTCTTTTAGATGTTATTTCAGCTCTTGTAGTGATCAGCTCAGATCAGCCCAGCTCCGCTCATGGGTTACCCCAGCCAACGCGTAGACGAGAGACGGGAGGCCGTGTAGCATTCCACAGAGTCCTTTAATAGCAGGCTTCAGGGAAGTGGGCCAGTGACGAACTTCCACAGAACTGGGCAAAAGCTGGGAATTTTATAGAGAAGGGGAGAATTGGGAAATGGACCAATGATTTAAAACCGGGGTAAAATGACCAATAGTTTACAAGGAGATAACATGGGGTCCTGGAGCAGGAAGGGGTCCACAGCTTAGTCACCATGACTAAGTAGTTTTGTCTTATCTTAGGGAACAGATCTCCAAGGAGGAAGCCTTTTGGAGGACTGGCTTTCCTCCGCAGAGAACCATTCCTGGGAAAGGTTTCCAAGTTTACCTCAAAAGAAGATCCAGCTGTTATAAGACCAAATTGGCAAGTCAAAGTGACCTGAGTACAGTTTTAGTGCAGAAAACACCTGGGTATGTTGGCATACTTCTGACCAGCTAGGGCCAGGGTCTCCCTAACATATCCTACAAACAAGCTTCTATTAATAGCAGTTAGAAAAGTCTATTAAAATCATACATGTCTTGCAGATAGCTACACATGGTATATGAAAGTTTGTTAAACATCTAGCTTTGTCATTTAACTAAGTAGTCAATGGTACCATGAACAAACTGAAAACAACCAAAGGAATGCATATGTGAAATCTCAAATAATATCTTATGGATAATGCTCATTATGAAAAGTCAGTGAATTCACGCTATGACATTAATGACATATTCAGGATCATTAATACAGAAGCAGTAACTGTCCTAAGAAGACGAGATTATATTTTTCTACACATCTATGCATATATGAAAATAAAGCACAATAAAAACAAGAAAAAAAGCACTAAACAGCTTACAATTAATAACAACCATAATCTGGAATTGTTACTCATTCCTGTGTGCTACCTATGGGAGATAAAACTGTAGCAGTGTGGCAAATGGATATTGTTGCTGCTACCAGTCCAAAGTGTCTCTTGAGAGAGCTGCTCGGGTTGGCACAGTCACTGTATCCAAAGCTCACAGGCACACCACAGATAGGTCAGCAAAGAAAAGACGGAAAGGGTCTCCTGTATGGTATTCCAGAGAGGTTTATTGCAACCCCACCAAAGGGATCCTGTGACAAAAAGACCAAGACTTCCTGCAGTGTCTCAGGTTAAGTATAGGGTCAGGAGCCAATAGTCTAGAGGCACAAGGGCAAGGCAAAGGTCACTGACCTATAGGGGACAAGGTATATTTACCTAGTGTTGCACAGCACCATGGGGGGAAGCATTTTGTCTCATCACAAGCAGTCAGGCTTTCTTGAAGCCTGTGGCAGACTCTTCCAGGGCATATGCCCAGAAATTCCCCTAGTAGTCTCAAGGGCTTCCTCATAAAACAGCAAAGATTATGAATAATTATCCTAATTAACCAATGCAGAACATTTATACCCATAGAATCTTCAATGAAATTAAGTATCTAATAAACCGTATCTGCACATATTTTTACACATCTTATACTCTTAAAGATTTGCTTACCAATTCTTCATCATAATTGTTTCATTCAGTTCTATCTTATCTCTATAACAAAATAACTGTATCTTGTAATTTAAATGAGCATATTTCAACAGAACTTGAACTTATACTCACTCAAACCTAACGTCATTTAAACGTAAGAGAAAGTAAACCTAACAGAACTTAAAGTTAACATTACTAAAACTGAACAGAAATTAATTGTAATAGAACTTAACAGAACTTAAAATAGCAGAACTTAAACTGAGCAACACTTAACTTTGCATAAACTTAACAACACTTAAATTTGATAGAAATTAAATTTAACATTACTTAACCTTAACAGAACCTAAATGTAACAGAACGTAAACCTAACATCACTTACATTTAACAACACTTAACAGAACTGAACCTTAACATCACTTAAACTGTACAGAATTGAAACATAACACAATTGAAAATTAACATCACTTAAATGTAACAAAACTGGCATTCGGGGGCTGCTGTATCATGTCCAGAGAGACTACAGTTACTGGTGACTGACAAGAGACTCAATGAGACGGGTTTCTGCTTGGTTAATCCCAGGAAACCATTTATTCAACACAGAAATAAACTCAGATTAAATCCAGAGAGAGCCCAGAACAGAGGTAGGGTGGTGGGTTTTATGGGACAGAGCTGGGATAGAGTTTAAGGTCGGGGTCTAATAGGAACATAGTAAGGGAGAAACCCCAGGGCCACAAACCAATCAGAACATCCTGGGCTGCCACCCCACAAGGGTCTGGGATGGGGCAACTTTTCCCAGGCTCACAGGACTCATCCCCCAAGGCAGAGGGATGGAATTTGCTCTTCCCGGGCTTTAAAGCCACGCCTCTCACTTTAACAATGCTTATCTGAAACTAAATCTTTGCCTCCCTGGGAGGAGGCACCTCACACAAAAATGAAGTCAGAATTGAGAGTGTTCCTTTAAAGGTTTCAGATACAACAGAATTTAATTCATTTTGACTCCATCATTACAAAAAAGCTACAGGAAATTTGTCATACAACAGTTAAACATCAATTAACAATATGCAAGCAAAGGACTGATTTGTAACTGAAATAGCAGCAACATGGATTTACTGGAGAGATTATAAAGGTGTGGTGTCACCCTGGAAATTGAAGCCTTCTGATAATGTTTTCATAGTTTTAGTTACTTTCCCATGAAAGTAACATAAACATAAGTTGTTTATCACATTCTTTCTAAGAAACATCTTTTGATGGACATTTATCATGACCAGTGTGTTTGGGAAGGTGGTAACTTGATTATCCAATCCCTAGTCATTGTCGAGAATCTATAAATACTGGAGTCAGAGAATAAAGGGACTTTTTTTTGTTCTGACACTGAGAGGTGTTTATGTGAATCAATTCGTGTCCTCTAGTGACAGTGTAGCAAATACGTTATGATTTTACATAATTTAGTTTTGGGACTAGCTCACGGTAAGTGCAAATATTATTGAAAATGCTTGGTCACAGTCAGTACTGTTCTAGTATAAGCATAAGTTTGCCAGGGTTTTTTAAAGTGCAGCTTTACTCAGAAAAAAATTACAACAATGTATATTTTGGCAAATTGCACTTCAAACCCTCTCAGTCTGCAGATAGTAAGACAGCTTTTTGAGATTGCCTGTACAATAGATTTGAGCTGGAACTATTGAAGGTAATGGGATATAAATATTTAAGGATAAAACATCAAGGACCTAGTTATGCAATATTGCCATGAGTTTTGCACATGTAACTTGGTTAGGTCAGTGGATGTGTAAGACTGACACTTGTATATAAACAGCTACAAAGCCATAGTTTCAGATTATTCTAAAGAAGTGAGCTACTGTTTACTTCACTTGTGGTCCATCAATGTACTTACACTGTTTTGATATCAAGTCAAATTTCAATTTGTAGGTGGCAAGGAAGAATAACTACACTCAAATCACTAAATAGCTGCACCTATCTGAAATGATGTCACATGTGTCTTCATGGTGAAAGATTCACAATGAAATCACCCTATTAAAACTGTGGGATAAAAAGCAAGCAAACAGGCAAAGCCATCACAGTTCTGCCTGCCTTTACATCAGAGTTGTGAGATAATTATATTTAATTCTCAAATAGCTGCTGCAGATAAAGCTAAGGGTTTGCCTTCAAGTGAGCAAAAGAATGCCTGATTTATGACTGGTATGGGCCTCACCCATGTAAATCATGCCATGTTTTGATATTGGGCTTGAACATTAATTGCTATTCCATTAATATCCACCTAAAATATTTCCAAAGAGGGATCTACCAAATTTTCTAAAGGGCCACATAATGAAAAGCGATGCACTAAGGGTACTGAGCTTGCAAATGTTTTTCCAGGTATACAAGTTTCTAATTTTCATGGTAACAGCTAACATCATTATAACTGAGCAAAGAATTAATATTCAGTCCAATCAGACTTTGAAATCAAAATTCCTGAAAAGACAGTATACATCCCACATGGCAAGTGTTATCAATCATGCAGTATATCAGCATTTCTGCTGAAGAATTTAGACCATGCTAAGCAGCCTCAAAGCATGTGGAAATATATTACATTCACACAGCTAACCTGGAATCTCTCCAATAAACAGTCCTGTCAAAATCCACAGGTCACTGAAAATACAAGGTTAGTTTTGAGAGTTCTGGGTAATGATATCACAAATATCGCAAGGATAGCCTGTCTGCATTCTGGGATTTGAGTATGCAGTGTCACCTGTTAACTGAACAACAAACTCTCCTGTACCGAACTCTGCAGGTCTCTGATAATAGGGTAGCCTGTCTTTGTAAGTGGATGGGTATGCAGTAACAACCGAGAGATCTCTGTGTTGCAATGCGTCCTTTTGGCTTTCTGACAGGGATGTGCAGCAGCATGTGTTCCATGTAGGCTATGGATCTCCCATGATCCATGATTTATGGTTCCTGGGTAGGAAGAATAGGCTGAACCAGGGTAGCTATCAAGGGCCAACTGCCTCTAAGTGAGCAGGAGCAACTGTGGGAGGAGTGGGCAGTGAAGAAGCCACGGTTGGAGGGGCAGGCACTGGAGGAGCTGCAGCAGGAGTGGCACCATGGAGAACAGCCTCTGTGGGGGAGGCAGTATGCAGTATGCAAGAGACCTCACTGTGGAAAGCTGGCAACAGGCCAAGGGGGCCAACAAAGCCCAAGGGAGCTGACAGAGGCCTGGGGGGAAAACAGAAGCTCAGGGGCCCTACAAGGGCCAAGAAAGCAGCCACAGGGGGTCTGGCGTTGGGGAGATGGCTGGAGAAGGAGCCACCAGGGGGGCTGGCTGCTGAGAAGCTGCTTGTGTAGGAGGCACCATGCAGAGTGGCGGGGGTGGTGGCCTTCAGGGGGCTTTTGCTTGTGCCTGCAACATTGTGCACTAAACTGAGGACTGATTCATTCCCTGGATCCATGTCCTGGATCCGTGCCCAGGTTCATAATCAGTAGCCTTTCCAGCAGGCCCTGGTTCAGCTATGCACAGGACTTTTTAACATCAAAGCCCCTCTCATTTAAGAAGAAGTTACAAGGTTATTTAACCCATAATAAAAGTTGCTCCAATGCGGAGAATGTGCTGCAGTATCTGTAAGCTGCACTGATGCTACCGGGACACCTTCCCAGTCCCAGGATACCCACAGTACTGTGGCTCTTCATCCAGCGAATACCACTAACCTAATCTTATACACATTTTGCTCTCTGTAGGATTGTGATTTGCAAAGAATGTCCCCTGTCATTATAGCAAGGTCTGAGCTCTGCTTTCTGCTTGCGGTCTGGGAGTCCAGGATCATAAGGGCTGCCTAGGTGAGTTGCAGTCCATCTCTTCATCTAAGTCTGGTATCCTGGTGTTCTGGGTTTGCAGGGCTTCGTTGTGTACCAGTTCACCTCCTCACTGTATTCTGATCTCCTGTTGATGGGCGACAAATGTTATGAAGCAGAGCAACAGAGAGTCCCCAGGCAGGTGCAAGACAGAACTCTTTATTGCAAAAAACAGGCCTTTTGAAGCAGTTAGGTTGTTATCAGTTACATTCCATTTAAGCACAACAAATGTAATTCAACCAACCACCATAAACCACGATGTGAGCACGTAATGGTTATATAACTTGTTTTTCTACCTCTAATTCAGCTGAGTCACTTTCCCATAGTCCTTTTCTACTTATCCGAAGTAACAGGACTGAGCCATGGCTTTGCAAGGGTAACAAGGCCCTTATTTTGTAAGGTTTTACCTATACACAAGTCCTGACTAAACAGGGAGGCACCAGTTGGCTGGAGGTTGGCCAATGTAATGTCTATCTAATGAAGGGCCAGAAGAAAGATCCAGAGACCTACAGGTCTGTCAGCCTGACCTTGGTGCCAGGGAAGATCATGGAACAGATCATCCTGACTGCCATCATGCATCACGTATAGGACAACCAGGTGATCAGGCCCAATCATCATGGTTTTAGGAAAGTCAAGTCCTGCTTGACCAACTTGATCTCCTTTTATGACAGGGTGACTCATTTAGTGGATGGGGGAAAGCCTGTGGACTTTGTTTACCTAGACTTTAGTAAAGCTTGTCACTGTCTCACAAAGCTTTCTCCTGGAGAAGCTGTCTACTTGTGGCTTGGATGAGCATACTCTTTGCTGGATAAAAAACTGGCTGGATGGCCAGGCCAAAAGTGTTGTGGTAAATGGAGCCAAATACAGCTAGCAAATTATCACAAGTGGTGTTCCCCAGGGTTCCGTAATGGGGACAATTCTGTTTAATTCTATCAATGATTTGGATGAGAGGACTGAGTGCACCTTTACTAAGTTCGCAGATGACACCAAGTTGGGTGGGAGTGTTGAACTGATTGAGGGTAGGAAGGGTCTACAGAGGGATCTGGACAGGCTGGATTGATGGGTGTCTTGGTTCTAGAAGACAGGTGTCTGCTAGGGAGAGCAGGAGCCTCCCTTGGGATGAAAGAATGTAGACCCCCTCCCTCCGAATTATTATAAATTTGAAATCAAGGGGCTTTCAGGCAGAGATCTGTGGATAGGAATAACAGTTCTTTACTAGTATAACCAGGCAAACAAACAAACAATAACTACAGCAATAACAAGAACACAGAACCAGGGACCCCGGGACAGCTCTCTCAGCTGAGATGGGATGGAGGAGAGGCTTTGTTTCACAAACCCCCTCGGGCAGTCAGTCCCGGTGCTCCTGCTGGGCTCCGAGGAACAGTCGGCTGGAAACAGCAGGGACGAGCTGAGATCCTGGGCCGGTGGCTGAGGTGTATCAGCAGCTCCGCGGCGGTGGCTGCCACACGTCCAGGCAGGACAGGGGGTGAGGGGCCACCAACAAAGAGGGGAGAAGGAGAAGAAACACAGCTCCATCTGGATGATGGCGAAATTCCCTTCTCTCCACCGCAGCAGCTCCGCGACCCAGCACACGAATGTCCTTCCCCGAAACCGAAGAAAGCCAGCTAAAAAACTGTCACCACCCTCCTTTTCTGCCCCCCCCCCCCCGCCGAGCCCGGCTACTCATTGTCCGTTGTGAGCACCCCTAAGTACCGGTAGTTAGGTTGTCCCAGCACATAATGGGTAAAAATTCCCCAGGCAGGCCAGAAGGACAAAACAAAACAACAAAAAAAACACCTAACCCTCAACAATGGGCCAAGGTCACTTGTATGAGATTTAACAAGGCTAAGTGTTGGATCCTGCACTTGGATCACAACAGCCCCATGTAGTGCTACAGGCTTGGGGAAGAGTGGCTCAAAAGCTGCCTGTCTGAAAAGGACCTGGGCGTGTTGGATGGCAGCTGGCTGAATATGAGCCAGCAGTATGCCCATGTGACCAAGAAGGACAAGAAAGCAAATGGCATCCTGGATTGTATTGGAAATAGTGTGGTCAGCAGGACTAGGCAAGTGATTGTCTCCCTGTACTCAGCACTGGTAAGGCTGTAGCTCAAATACTGTGTTCAGTTTTTGACCATCGCTAAAAGAAGTAGTGACATTGAGGTGCTGGAGCATGTCCAAAGAAGGGCAATTAAACTGGTGAAGGGTCTGGAGACCAAGAATTATGAAAGGCAGCTAAGGGAACTTGAGCTGTTTAGCCTGGAGAAAAGGAGGCTCTGGGGAGACCTTATCACTCTCTATCTGAAAGGAGGTTGTAGCAAGGTGGACGTCCATCTCTTCTCCCAAATAACTAGTGAAAAGGAGTTATATCTCATTTAGCCAAGAATCTTGTGGTCCCCTGAACTTTTTAAGGAGTTTTTCCCTAGTTAGCTAAGGAATTTATGGCTTTTTGGACTTTTTCATTTTAGCCATTTTTGCTTAAATGTGTGTTTAATTTAGTGTCAGTAGAACAAGATAAAGAACCTGAGAAAATAAAGGAACAGCTGAGCTTGCACCTGCAGGATATAACTCCAGAGACCTATACACCTCAGAAAACTTAATTAATAGAGGGTTTTTTAGCTAAGGAAGCAAATTCAATAAAGAATTGTTTAGGTAAGAGGAGTTTTGGGTTGTCTTTAACTAGATAAATGTAGTGTCTTAGTAGTGACTTAGAACAATAAGATAAGAAACTAGAGGTCAGCAGAAGTAAATTACGCATGCATTGGGAGCTGCCGACATGGAAGAGTCATTCAGCAGGCAGGTGAAGACCATAATGAAGACCCTCTGATGAAGTAACAGAGCCCCCTACTTAAAATAATGTCGGAAAAAAGACACTAGATGTCAGCCTTGCTCCACAAAAGAACAGCAAGAAAAAATTGGAGATAGGCACCGCTGATGTAATAGACTGGGCAGACTTGGAGATACTGTGAGGAAATCCTAAGTGTTACAATGTATTTAAACCCCAGAAAACTGTGTGTCATTGGACAGGCTCACGACAAAAATTCCCAGCATGTCTCCAGTGCTGTAGTAAAGGAATGTTTGATCTAACGGAATTTTGATGTTGGATTTGAGTTCTTTAATTCACCAGGGATAGGACAAGAGAAAATGGCCTCAAGTGGTGCCAGGGGAGGTTTAGACTGTATATTAGGAAGAATTTCCTGACTGAATGGGCTATCAAGCATTGGAAGAGGCTGTCCACAGAAATGGTTCAGTCACCATCCCTAGACATATTTAAAATATGTGTAGACATGGCACTTAGAGGAAGGAAAAACAGTTGTGATATTGCAGATTAGTTAGAGGAGAAATAGAGGGGCAAGAAGGGAAGAGGTAAATGAAACGTAGCTGACACAGGCTCAGATAAACAGGAAAGCCATTAAGAGAAACTGGAACAGAGCAAGTCACTGGAGTTCAGCAGCCTTTTCATTACAATTGTTACTATTATTATCATTAGTGTTATATTTTATTTTATTTCAATTATTAAACTGTACTTATCTCAACCCAGGAGTTTTAATTGTTTTTCTGTTTCTCGTCCACATAACATGGGCGGGGGGGGGGGGGGGGGAGTGAGTGAGTGGCTGTGTGGTACTTAGTTGCTGTCTGGAGTTAAGCCATGACACAGTGTTACACCCAGCTATGCACAGCAGATTCCTAGCGTGCCAAATACAGTAAGTGATGCAGCTAGTTCTTAATGTGTCAGTTAGAGAGATGTACAGCATTAAACAGTGAGGAAGTTGGATAGAAGCAGCAGCAACAAATGAAGCCTTTTTTTTTTTTTTCCAGTTAGCACAGACTTCATCACATTTATTGGTTTAGGTTTACTTACCACACAAAGAATATAGCAATGATTCATAACTACCAAGACAGAATTAGGATTTTAAGGCAATTCTACCATAAATCCAAACCCATCATGCTATGTTTGCTGTAACTTCAAATTTTTGTACCTTCTTCTCTGAATGCAAGATAACCCCTGCTTTTTTCCAAACAACAAAATACCCTCTTCTTTGCTCTCTGCTATGAAACTGGTACAATCAAGACAGCAGGTGTTGATATCTCTTAAAGGAATTATGCAGTTCTCCCATCTAGCTAAATAGCTTGAAATTCAAGAGCTTAAAAGTGCTTTCTTCCATGAGTAAATGTCCAGCTGGCTAAAACAAGAGAGTTTAATGTTTAATCACACCATGTGTTTCAGAGCTTCAGGCTCCTGGCAGCCTCTTTACTGCTATGGAGCTCCCAAGTAATACCAGCCACACCATGCCAGAATACAGCCTCTCTCAGCTCCCCCATCACTACCCAGCCTGAAAGTAAGAGCAGATTTTCAAAAAAGAAAGATTTTTATATGGTTTATCTTAAATACTGGTGGTAGGACTAGAAATTTAGGAGAAAAAATAAATATTAAAAGTAAGATAATGGTATAAGTTGATCTGAAAAGCAGTGCTTGACATTAAATTACATTGTGATAAAATGTCTTGAATAAGGCTAGCATATTTAATTTTTAAAGTGATGCTTTCAGGCATGGGTAGTTTAAGTCCAGAATGGTGGCCAACTATTAAAATCAAGATTTTCAAGTTTTGCTTACAATTAAAAAACTCCCAAACAATCAACAGGTATCTTGGGCTTAAAGTATCTAGTAAACCCTATAACTATATTTTTTAACTTCATGTAAAATTATGTAATTGGTAATTTCAAAACTATTCACAAAATTCATGTCTAATTTTCAAGGTGATTTTGGCTATAAAAAGTTTGAAAAGCTCAAGTCACAGAACAGCTGTGCCTTTTTTAGCTATATACTTTCAGACAGAACATGAAAGACTCAAGTCTGATTCCTTTTTCTGACTGAATTCTTTAACTACTAAGCTGAAATGTGGCTTTATGCAGCCTCTGATCTGTGGAGCAGGGCATGAAGCAATTTCAAAATATGAAAACAAAACTTTGACGTAGATATTTCTGTGCAGGCAAATGTTATGTTTTTAGTGCTTCCCAAATCACATAGCTGACTCCTGCCTATGTACGGAAGAGCACACACTTCCCCACACTTGAAGTCCTTGGATTTGGCTTGAGTCCTTTGGGTTTTACTATACTTCGTTGGAAGGGGATGATCAGTAATACAAGGAAGTGATCTTGGCTCCTTTGTTGCCAATGTTATTTTTTCTAACTGCAATTCATAGGTACCTGGGAGTTTCCACCTCCCTACAAAGTGGTATCATGGCCACATTAGAAAAGACTATGGCTGCTTTGGGTCTCATTGACTAGATGAAGTATCTCCCAGGGGTCTCCAGGACATTAATCTGAACTAGAACCAGGATGTAATCTCTGCTTCAGGACAAGGTGAGATGGAGAAAGGGAAAAGGGCAGGAATAAAGAGGAAAAAGTGCTAGCTGTCTGCATTTGCCTGGTAATTACCATCAAATGAGAGATGACCAGGATAATCTGGAGAGTTGTAAGATGAGTGGAAAGGCTTCATATGAAACCTCCTCTGTGCTAGTGAGGAATTATATGAATATGGCTGAATTGGCAGTAAATTGTCTGTAGCATTTAGTGAGTGCTTCATTTCCAACCTGTTTGTTTCCTTACCTTAATTACATTAAGGCAAACCTTTTTGATCATGAGGATAATCAAACACTGGAAAACTTTTCCCAGGGAGGTTGTGTCATATCTCCATCCTTGGAGATTTTTAAAATATGACTGAATAAAGCGCTAAGCAGTCCAGTCTGATCTCATAACTGATCCTATTGTCCCAAGCATGGGTTCATTACCTGGTGTGAAACATCAATTCACACACTGAGGATAAAATATTTCCATTTTTATTCTAGTTTGCGTAAAGTAAGGAGCTGGGTGGTAACCCACAAAAGACTGACTCCCAGATCATCAAAACTTACATTATTTATACATTTAAACAAACAAAGGCATTAGCATTCATTACTTACAAATTACATAGCTTTTTCATTAATTAGTACTAAAACCTTAACTTGTCAGTTATATCACTTCTCATGGTAAATAGTCTGCATGTGAAATTCCTACCTCCATTTGAGTCGGAGGGTCCATTTTCAGTAGGCGGTCAATTGGTCGGTGGTGGTGATCTCCCCTGACAGAATTGCCTTTCCCCCAGTTACTGCTCAGTCTACCTGACTTCACTCTTAGTGGCTCTCATCCAGACAAGCCATTCATCTTGGGATTGTCTTCACAGTTCTCAGTGATGAGTGACAGACAGGTATCCGTGTGTGACAGCCAGCCTCTGTGTCACGATCTTTTCCTGAAAAGTCCCCTTAAAAATCCAAATTACAGCAGTGGTGGGTTTTCCATCCCACCTCCTCATGTTTTCCCCACAGTCACACAGGAAGAACCACAGCTCACCCTGTGGTGTGTACAATCTCTCCCTAGCTGGGGGATGTCTGTCTGGTAACAGAACCTCTGGTCTGTACTGATGAGATTTGGAGGAGGTTCTTTTTAATCTCCTCCCTGAGTTGCTGCTGATTCTCCTCCATCTTATCTTCCATTTTCTGTATGCACTCTAACAGACATGTTTCCACAGATGAGATTCTTGCATGTGTTGGGCCATGCAGGACAACTGCATATGCTCAGAGCTTCTTCACCATAGCAAGCACAGTCTCATCCCCCTCATCCTGCTTCATCATTGCAAAAGCAGAACGGTATTCTTGTGGCCAAAGTTGTATGAGTTTTAGCCACATCACGGGTGTATATCTTACCAAATCTGGACTCCTAATTGTTGGGTCATCTGAGAAGACAATTTCTACTACCACCAGTTCTCTCAAGTGTTGAATCCCTTATTCTGTCTTCCACAGGGTTTGATGCATATGGAGATCATCTGCACACAGATATCATTGCCCCACACTTCTCAAGAGCCATATCCAGAGACTGAGAGGTTCAGTCCCCCTTACCATTCCTTGGTCAATAGCCGGATCCCGTGGTTTTAAAGCAGTAACAAAAAAAAAAACTAGAAAACTTACTTATTTCTTGCTGTGAGATGTGGATTAGAACAACAGCAAAACAGGCTTAAAACTTAAAAGGAATAAAGAAAGTTTATTAACAAAACCACAAGAATAAGAAAACCAGAATAACTTCCAGAAAACCTCTTTCTCCCCCACTACCCAACCATTCCCTTGTTCACATGACAACAGAGACAAAAAACTTTGGAATTTTGGTGTTTAAAACAGTCCCAATTCCTGCTAGAGTCTTTTCATCAGCCTTTGTAGAGAAACAGAAGTCTTCTTCTGCTAATCTATGGAGTTTCTCACAAGAAAACTATTTCTGTTATAGCTTTCTATTTCTCTGATGCAAGCTGCCCGGAAAAAAAATCTGTCATCAGTCCACTCCTCCCATTTCACATCACTCTGAGGTGTGTTATGGGTCAATGAGTCTAGGGATGTAATTTTTAAGGATGAGTTATTTAAAGGCAAAAGTTGTTTTCATCTGTTTTCGTGAGCTTTTCTGGAAACAGAAGTTTTCTCTTTGCCTCTCAAAAGGCCACAAATCTTCAACTATTACTTCTCCCCCTCTGTTTCAGTATCTCACAGCATCACAATCACTTCACTATTTGCTCAAAATCTACACTTTGAACACTCCATTCCTCTCAATATACTCTGTCACGAATTAAAGGAGTTCTTTTTCAGAACATTATTGTCCATCTCCATAGCTTTAACAGAAAAATATTTCAGCTTAATTAAAGCATCTCTTTATTCTCTACTTCTTCTGAAGCTTAATTCTTTACTGTCTCTAATAATTTATAAAGTCTCTTTACGTGTCGATTACTCTCTCTCTGTCTGGAAAAAAAAGGATTAATCTGCAAGTCTCATCTGGGTAATGAAAGGGTTAAAATCTTGCCCAGGCTTTGTAGATGGTTCTGTGATCTCTGCCGGAGCAGCAGCTGGAGTTGTCTGCGATGGAAGATTCTTCATGGCTGCTCTGGAGAGTGTGGTCACTGTCTCAGCCCGCCGCAGGTCAAGAGCTTTTTTTCTTTCTTTACTCAGCAGTCTCTAGTGAATTCAGCCACAGCAAAACTGCAGCCGAGCCAGGGACCGGCCTGGCCCGGCCAGAGCCCGGGGCAAGCCTCGCAAGCCCCATCTCCCGGCCGGGAGCTGTGGAAGGCTCAGCCCAGCCCCCGCCCGGGCCGCATGGCCTGGGCAGGGGATGGGAAGCCAGCTAAAGCTCAGGTACCTTTCACAGCCAGGAAACAAAGAGACAAAGAAATTCTCAGGCTTAGGTCTTAAGGTGGTGTTCACAGGTTTATCTCACTTTTCAATGGTTAAAACTGCTGTCAGTTCTTAGAAATGGCCAGATGTTAGCTAGGAGAAAAACTCCCATCAGCCTCCAGCGGTTTTAACTTCCGTAGGTGTTTCTCTTTGTTTTCTTAAATGCTAATCTATCACACCGGATCATGTGACAGGGATCCCAAATGCCTCAGTACTGTCCAGAGTTGTATTATCACCTGCAGCAACTAATTATAGATTCATCAGATCATCGGGTGTAATCCTTTCTTAGGTTACAAAGGTCCTTCATGGACAGGGACTCAAAAATGATTTCTGGTTCTGAGTCAGTTGCTGTCTTTGAGGGTCCTTCCCCTGCATCATCATCATCATCATCATTCACTGGGCGATTGGTTTTGGTTTTGTGTTTTCTTCTCGTGATAGGAGCAACTGCCATTGGCTTAGGCTCCCTGTCTGTTTGGCTGCAGCCTGAGTGACTGGGGTATCTGCTGATTTATTTTCTGATTTATCTTCATGCCCCTCTGCCTTTACCTGCTGCCTTACGGTATCTAGCAGTGTGCAATCAGCATATGCCAGAGCCCAGCATATAGTAATGAGCTTTTTCTCATTAGAGTTGTCATTGCACTTCTCTTTCAGATATTTCCTCACCTCAGTTGGATTCTTGTCTCATTAAAGGACTTTTGGATTGGGTTCTTTTTCCCTTTGAACTGAAGATTGACGAGAGGGAGGCTTGTTTTCTCTCATTTGGTCTCAGTTGTTTATTTTTTCTTATCAGCATTACAAGGTACAAAGAGCTACGTGCACTAAGATAGAAAAGGGGTAAAATGGCTAACAAAGATCTTCTTCAAGGTCTTTTATATGTCCATTTACCCAATTAACAGATGCCAACTAAATTATTTTTCTTAGTGACCCAATGACCCAACACCTGTGTGATGCACTGCAGCATTTTTTACCCAATCACCTACTACTACCCAAAAACCCCTAGGAGAAGAACATGAAGAAGAAAGAAGGACAAGAGACAACACCCTAAATCCTCCATCTTGTCTCCTGTTCTCTAAACTACTTTTTCACCCAGTGATTTAAAAAACTTTCTAATCTACACACTTACACTTTTCCTACCTAACTTTAGCATTTGTTCTCATGTATCACCATGAAAACATGCTCATGAATTTCATATTATATGAAATTCAGTGTTTTTTTGAATCCTATAACTAAGTATTAGAAACAAGGGCACACACTCTGTATCTCAGACTCCAACAGCCAGGGTCACCCAGATGTTCTGGCATGGCTGAGGGACGATCCATGCAGCTGTCAGACTGCTCAGCATGAACAGGATGACAGATGGGATAGGGCTCATCGTGGGGTTGAGTGGGAAAGAGGTTTTCTCTAAAAGGAAAAAACCAAGCATTTTTAAAGAATATTAAGTCAGCGTATGTCTGCCGCAGAGTAACCAGATGTCAGGAAGGTTTCTTCTCCCTCTTTCCAGCACTGTCTTCTTTTGGAAACAACTGCCACTTGTTTTTCATCCCCTTCTGCTGGAGCTAGGTTTTTGGGAACAAAAGGCTTTACCCACTTTTGGGGTATCCAATGCGGGCCTTCAGGGGTGGACATGCATAGCCACACCCCCAAGTAACAAGTTCATAGGGGCCCTTGGTCTGCCAGGTTTCTGGGTCCCTGATGAAGACCAGTGGACGCTGTGATAACTTAAATTGATCACTACTGTTAAAATGCCGAACCACCGAAGGAGTCATGTTTTCAAATTAACAATTCAGGAAATTGATAATAAACATGGCATTGCAGAGCTTTTTTGTGTTGACATCCACACTGTTGCACTGCTCTGCCTGGCTAGGACTTGTTTGAGTGTCTGGTGGGTATGCTCAATCACAGCTTGGCCTGTTGGGAGAGTGAGGGATGCCCGTTTTATGTTCCACTCCCAACTACTGGACAAATTCTAGGAACTCCTTGGATTTATACACTGAGCCATTGTCAGTTGTAATTTCCCTAGGGATCCCCAGCAGTGAAAAGGCCTGTGCAGGGTGTTGTTTGGCATGCACAGCATTTTCCCCTGCATGGGCAGAGGCATAAACTCCACCTGAGTATGTGTCAAAGCTCACATGGACATACTTGAGGTGATCAAAACTGGGAATGTGTGTGATGTCTGTCTGCCCCACTTCACAGCTCCCAAGGCCTCGGGGGTTAACCCTGACACCCAGCGATGGCACAGCCTGCAGCTGGTAACTGGGACAGGTGGCCGCAATGGCTCAAGCCTGATCCTGTGTTAGTTGGAACTGAGAGATCAGACCTGGCAAATTCTGATGATATTGATGGTGGCTCAGCTTAGCCTGCCGGAAGATGTCTGGAAGACGTACCCTTTTGGCTGGGGCAGCAAGGGAGTCTGCTTTATTGTTCCCTTCTGCGATTTCACCTGGCAAATCAGTATGTGTCCTCACATGCATCACATAGAACGGATGCTCTCAAGCTGAAACTCAATAAATTAGTTTTGAGAGCAACCTAAAGAGATGCTCATTCTCGATATCTTTGAGGCCTGCCTGCTCTGCCCTGGACACTATCCCCACCACGTAGGCTGAGTCGGTAACCAAATCAATAGGCTCCGAGATGTTCTCAAAGGCTCTCATGGCCACAGTCAGTTCGGCTACCAGTAGTGATCCCTCCACAAACTCGACATCAGCTTCCCAATGCTGAGTCTGGGGATCTCTCCAAGTCATCACCGACTTGTGGGACGCCCCGGATGCATCAGTGAACACTGTAAAAGCTTTGAGCAGCCTACAGCTCCTTTTCTCAAGAGGAATGAGGTGGAATTCCTCATGAAACATTTTGTGTGACAGGGCATGGACTGATATTTGTCCACTGTAGCTGTCCAGAGCTAACTGCAGGTTAGCATTGCTTTGCAGCAGGTGCTCAAACATCTCCTTGGTCAGCTTCTCAGAAGAGTGCTTTCCCTCCCCAGAAAGTTTGACTGGGAGGTGAATACACACAGAGTCACAACCAACCAGTTACCGCAGCCTCACCCTGTCCTTTTGGATCAGCTGAGCCGTCAGCTCTTGTGGCTTAGTGATGGTTTTGAATCGTTGATGGGAGAGGAAGACCCACTCTATGATTAAGAGTGAATCTCTCTGCCCTTCGATCCACTGGAATATCAACCCATGTAAGTGTGGTAGCTTTCCCAGGACAATGAATTTGAAAGACAGCTCAGTCTTATAGCGATGAGCCTGTCTCTCAAAGCCCTTTGTGCTTTTTCAGTTGTGGGTTTTGCCTCCGGGGTCAGTTCCCTGGGAGAAAGCAGCTCTCTCCCCCCTTCAATAAATTGAGCAGGGGATCCAGGTCTTCATTACTGAGACCAAGCCAGGGTCTGACCCAGTTCAAAGACCCACACAGGGAATGGACATCTGCTAGGGTTTTGGGATTACTAATGATTTCCAATTTATCTGGAGCAATGGTCTGCGCAGCGATCTCCAAGCCCAGGTACTTCCAAGATGGTATCCTTTGAAACTTTGTCTTCCTGTAGTTGGAATCCAGCAGAGGTTAAAACTTTAACCACTAGGTCAAGTGTGTTTTGAAGTATAGTGTCACTGGGGGTGCACACGAGCACATCATCCATGTAGTGTAAGATGATGGCTTCCCTTTTTTGGAGGGCACTGGGGACAGCAATGAAGCCATATACCACCAGCAGATGGAAGGACTGCATTTCATTCCCTGAGGCAGAACTTTCCAGTGGTACTGTTTCATTGGGGCCTCCTGGTTGATTGTAGGAACCGAGAAAGCAAACCATGGTGCATCTACTGGGTGTTGGGGAATTTGGAAGAAACAGTCTTTGATGCCTAGGACCGCCAATTGACAATTTTGTGGGAGCATCGTTGGGGAGGGCATCCCAGGTTGGAGTGACCCCATGTCCTCAATTACTTTATTTCCCTAAGATCCTGAAGGAGGAACCACTTATCCTTCCCTGGCTTCTTTATTACAGAGACTGGCTAATTCCAAGGGGTAGTTGTTTCCTCTATGTGGCCTTTGGCGAACTGTTCCTCCACGAGCTATTCAAGTGCCTTGAATTTTTCCTTACTGAGTGTCCAGTGATTTACCCAGACTGGATTATCATCCAGCCACGTTAACTTTTGGATAGGGTGCTCCACAGTGCCTCCTTCTTAAAATCCTGGGGAGTCTCAGGGATAATTAGCTTGACTCCCCACTGGGACATGGTGTCTCTCCTCCACAGTGAGCACTTGTAGTCAGTGACAAATAGATGAACACTGGCCAATTTACCGTCCGGCCTCCCAATTTGAACAACGCTCTTAGAAACTTTTTCCAATTTTATTCCTCCTACATGTTGGATTTTGCGAGCCACGAGTTGCAAGTCCCAATGTGAAGGCAACACCCTTTCAGGTATGATTTTCACATCTTGCCCCCATGTCAATCAACCCTTCCACATGGAGATGATCTGATCCACAGGTTAGGTTGCATCCCATGATGGGTTTATCCTCGCCAACCACTTCTGCCCAGTAGACTCCTGGTGCTTTGTCATCTACTGGGACCTCTGCTGAAACAGGAATGGCCTGAGTGATGATTTGACCCTTGGCCAAACAGAAGGGTTGCTGAGGGCAACGCGCCATGAGAGTGAGGTTTATTAAGTCTCCCTTGATTGTCATAGGAGCCACCTTAATCTTCATGGGTGTGTGTGCTGTGTCCCCAGTAACAAAATACTCACTATCCAGTCCTTTCAAATCTTGTGAATTGTCCAGCAGGTCCACTCAGATGACTTTCGAAGGAGTAGACCTGAAAAGAAAAGCTTTGTCAGTTACAAGTCTGGATCACTTGTTAGGCTGCCAGACTTTGTTAGGCACGCGTTCTCCAAAACTGTTTTTCGGCAGTCCTGCACCACCCTTCCCTTCCTCCCCCTTATCAATTAAAAGAGAGTCTTTTCCCACTCTGGAACCCGCTACATTTATATCATTGTGCTGGGTGGGGCTGCACTCTAGTTTCAATTTTTTTCATGGTTGGCTACTGCTTCCTTTTGGTATTTCTTTTGCTGCTAGCTTTGAGGACAGTCTCTGGCAAAGTGTCCTGGCCTTTTGCACTGGAAGCAGATGATATGCTAGAACTGCTCCAATGACATCTGTGGCTTTTCATTCCTGGTGTTACCGCTGCTCTAGTCTTTGGGTTTGTAAGTCCCGGCCTCCTGTCTTGTGCACCAAACAGCTCTGCTTTCTTGGCACACGCCTCTATCATCTGCACTATGGTAAGGTGGAAGCTCAATGGGCAGTCCCAGTATCACCGTGCGACAGGCCTCGTTGGCATTCTTCTGAGCCATCTCCTTAATCAGCTCTGCCTGCGCCACTCGTCCTTCCACTTGCCTCTCAATTTGTGCTTGAAGCCGGTCCATAAATTGCAAAAAACTTTCTGTGGTCAACTGTTTAATATTAACATAGCTGCCCTGGGTTTCAGCTGTTGGCAATTGGTTAAAAATCTTTTCTGCCACGCCACAGGTCTTATCTAAAATGGATTTTTTTAGCACCTGAGCCTGGTCCTCAGGTTTAGCCCACATCCCCTTGCTGCATAGATGTTCAAATGTGATCTCATTATCATCTGCATCTTTTGCATCCTGAGTGCTTTGCTTGAACTCAACCAAGAGCCTTTTTAAGGATCTCTTCCATGTGTTTTCCCAAAGATCGAAGTCTGAGGGGGCTAGGAGACACCAGAAGAGGTCTCTGAGATCAGCTGGAACTAACTCACAAGATGTTAAAGTAATTCTCACCATTCCCTTAAGGATTTCAGTATTTCTACCAAACTCCCTTTGGGCTTTACAGATTTTTTTTATATTTTGGTAAGAGAAGGGCTGGTAGTGTCTCTTTATCTTTCTTTTACCAATATATATGACAGGAGCGGCTGAAGGTATAGCTTCTTCATCATCCCCAGGGTCCCATCCCCTGGGTCCCCCCCCACCCACCCCCACCCCGGTGAAGGCTGGGGGACCCAGCCCCTCTACCGGCTCCGGGGAGGGGCCCAGCCCTACACCATGGGAACAGGGGGCAAACCTGCCCTCCCCACTGTGAGAACAGGGAGGGGACCCAGTCTCCACCCTGTGGGACCGGGGGGCAGAGCCACCCACCCCATCCTCCCTACCTGTCACGATCCGCAAGGTGGGATTCGTGATGTGGTTCTTTTATTTGATCTCAGAGTACAAAAGATTATCAGCTAACTAAGGACTTAAACAGCAAAACACACTTTATTGAGTGCTCATCAACACTAATATGTGATAGAGGGAAAAGAGGAGAAAGCAAAGCATAAGGAAAAAAGAGTAAGGGGATTATAGCTAGCAACGTCGAAGTCCACTCCGCCGTCCACCAACACAGAGTCTTCTGTCTGTTGGGGAGATCTCAAATGAAAGGAAGTTTTGGGGTGTATTTTATAGTTTTTTACAAAGTGAGGGGCACAAGGCCAAAACCAGAGGAGATTGATGACCATTGTGATGAAGCCCATTGCTCAGGGGGGCAGGTGTGCAATAAAAGTCTCTACTTGCCAGCAGGAACGAGGGCAGTGTACCGTGGTAGCACAGCAAGCACACCTGCAAACAATCACTTGGCAAACATCCACCTCAACCAGGCCAGAGCCCCTGTACCGAGTTCCTTGTGATGTTCAGGGTCTTTCCTTCAGGGACTGGAAAGGGGGTGGGATCACCGTGGGAACCAGGATTGCAACACTTGGGGGCGGGGTTGCAGGGTGAGGTCATGCAGTGCAGGAACATGGTGGAGGGGGGAGGGATGTCTCAGGGAAGGAAGGGGTTTTGGGCAGGGTAAGGGTTGAGGGAAGGGACAGGTGGCTGAAAGGGATTATGGGAAGAAGAGAAAGGATAAGATGGCTGATCCCCCATGTGGCCAGCCAGCACATGGCCAGCACCACCTTGGACCTCGGCCATGTGGGGATAGGGGAGGGTCATCACTTTTAAAACTAACAGAACACTGTATCTGAGGAGTAGCCACCGGGGTAAAAAGGTGCAGGGAAAGATCTCTGTCAGTCTGTGCACAACCACCAGAGACAGGGTGCTAAAAGGGAGGCAGAGAGCCAGAACAGCAACAGCTGAGCTGGGTATCCTGCATTTCTGCCCCATGCATCCCCTTCAGCTCAGGAGCAGAGGTTTTGGGAGAATAGGTAGGGGAAACCGAGGGAATCTGCTGTGACTGTCCCTTCACTTCCCTATTAACCATGTGAAAAACGAGGTTCACATAATTTTTATAGAATTTAAAAGTTTAATAAAAAAAACAATTAGGAGAAAAAAATAAAGTATACAGATACGGCCGGGTGTCTCTGCATTCAGCTAAGAGAGCAAACCTTACTAACAAAGGATTGTCCCTTAAAAACAGAACCCGACTACATATCCATAAATTCTCATACATATTCATACATTCTTCTTAGGATCTTTGGTGTTCTTCTGTTTAGTTTTCTCTTGCCCCCTTCCCAATAGATCAATCTTCTTGGCGCCATTGAGATTTACATTCTCTGATACCCGGAATGCAATAAATTCCTCCCCCCAGAGTTCTGGTCACTGCTGTCTTCATCTGGATAAGATAGTTTACAAATGCAGGAGTTCTCTAGCTATTTTTTCCTCAGTCTTTGGGTTATACAAACAAAAGCAGTTTTTATTTTAATACTATGCCATAACCTAACATATATGTATTATACTACTATTTCTAAATTTCATCAATAACAGAGATAAAGAAAACTATATTAATACAACAAAATTTCTCATTCTTATACACATAACATTCATTTTAATATTTGTGAAAAGCCAACAATATAAAATGTATCGATAACAACCAGCTCTTTCCGAATTAAAAGGAACAACAGGAGAAACTTTGAAGCAACTTTGTCTCCCTGTTCTACTTTAAGGGTTAACAAGTTTCTGATTCTGTCCCAGGAAGAGACAGAATCCACATCTAGCAGGGTGAGCTGGGGAAAGTGGACAGACAGCCAGCAGACAAACTGCTTCAAACGAGTTCTAGAAATCTTAATATTCCCAGCACCTAAAATCTCACTGTCAGGAAAATTAATCCACAAACACCAGAGGTTTATGTCCAAAAAGGAGACAGAGGAGTCCTTTTTCTTTATTCGAATAAAGGGAGAGGCCATGGGGCATTCCCCTGGGGTCTCTCAAATTTTTGGAGGGCGCAGCCTCCTTTTTATGCTAATTCCCGGCCGCTTGTCCCTTCTCTCTTTCCCCATAGACTGAGGTACTTGAGAGGTACAGTCTTCCCTGAAGGCCTGATACCAGGGATACCTTCTCCCCTCCCCCCACGCATAATCCCTTCTTAATTCTTAACTTTTGTGGAATTGATGGTGCTCTTTCAGTGCCTCTTTGATCTTTTAGTGGAATCCATCCCATTGTTTCTTTTGTCTCTCACTGATAGCTGCATCTTATCAGCAGACCCACAACTTGTTTGTAAAGACAAACCCGTCATTCCTCTCATCACGAACTTGGGAAAACAAACTCCTTTTGTGTGCAGATAGCTACGAGCCCATTCTGATGTTAAAAACTACTTGAACACTTCAGTCTACCTTCCTTCACATCAAAAACAAGGACAGCCAGACCTGGGAGGCTTTTTCTCAGTTCCTCCCCCCACTCACCGGCGTAAGAGACAAAACTGCTTTGCAGAGAATTGCAGGGTTTTTTTTACTCAGCTGGTAGCCACGCAGGAGCAGCGCCACCGCCCCTCCACACACCAAGCCGAGCCACTGAAAACCACATGGCCGGAGCCGGTGCGCTCGCCGCACATCGCGCCTTGTGCGGTGCCGGGCAAACCACGTGACAGCCTGAAGAATAAAAAAACAACGCAGGTCCACTTACGGCTATGCCACACCACTCACGCGCTCTTGCCGCACAGTGCGGCCAGATCATAAACCCGTGACAGCCACAGGGCAGAGCCGAGAAACCACAGTT
Source organism: Pseudopodoces humilis (assembly GCF_049639895.1). Classification (NCBI taxonomy): domain Eukaryota; kingdom Metazoa; phylum Chordata; class Aves; order Passeriformes; family Paridae; genus Pseudopodoces; species Pseudopodoces humilis. Next base: position 2,990,169 of record NC_142211.1, on the reverse strand, counting down.
CATGTGTCTCCCGCGCAGCAGTCGCGCATCACGCCTCTCAAGGGTTGCCGCTTCGCGCGGTGCCCGCCCCCATGGCCCGCACTGGAACTCGCCCCATGCAATCACTGGTCTGCCGCGCTTCATGGCTTTGCGGCAAACACACTCCGCAGCCGCCTGCGCATCGCACGCCGAACCGGCACGGCTGAACGCACTCACCCCTTCCTGGGATGTCGGCTGGCTTGAGGCTGTGGTAGGAAATCCTTTATGTCCTGGGACTGACCTTCCCGGGCTTAGGGAGACTGTCGGTCACGCCCTTGTAACCGCGGTTACACAAAAAGCAACTCGCTGCCACAAAGTAGCTGACAATCCAAAACTTGTACAATCCACCTGTGGGTTTCCAGCTGCTGCCTGGGGTCTCCGTCCTTAAGACAAGCCCCCACGTTGGATGCCAACTGCCGAAATCCCTTTGCTCCTAGCCCCGGGAAATTGCCCAGCTAGCTGCAGTTCACCAGGGGTGGGAGGGTGTCGCTCTATTGGGAACGGCGAGAAGAACGACACAGACTCTCTTGTGAGTTGAACAGGAGAGTTCTTATGTGGTTTATTACCTCAGATCTTCTTTTATAGACCGATACGTGAAAGTACAGAACAGTAAAACTCTTATTGGTTAATAAACTAACACATCACCATCATTGGTCAGTGGGGTACACCACCCCTCGACCTTCTCTTGCAAGAAAACAAGAAACTGATAAACAGCACCTGCAAGGCTGTCTTCTATCTCTGAGGCTTGTTTTAAGTCCTCCTTATGATTTCCCAGGCCACTTTCTCAGGCGAGACTGAGAAAATTACGTGGCCTGCTATTCCACAGGCACTGTGCTCCCTGCTTCATAGTTAGCATCCATAGGAGGGGGTCTGGAAAGGACAAAGAAAAAAGACTAAGGAGGGTCTCTCTTCCGAGGCACTATCCCAGTTTATTTATGGAACAAACTCCAGGGAAAAAAGAGACCGAGTGAGGAATCACGGGGATTTTTAAACTGAGGGGAAAAGGGGAGGGGAAAGCAGGCTACAGCCAATGGGGTGAAACCGAAGGTGAGGGGCAAGGGGAAGGATCCAACACACCACAGACTCGGGGCGGAGGGGAACAGGGAAAAACCACTTAGTGTAACATATAGTGTAACACGACAGGTAATGGTAATCTGTGTTTTTCATTCAGAATCGATTATAAACAGGAAAGTTAGTTTCTTCACACAAATGTGTAGCAAAAACAAAAGAGACTTCCATCTCTGCATTTGCAAAGGATCTCTGAAATCGCACCATGCCTTGTGTCAGGGGAGGTTTAGGTTGGATTAGAAAAAGGTTCTTTACCCAGAGGATGGTTGGGCACTGGAACAGGCTCCCCAGGGAAATGGTCACAGCAGTTTGACAGAGTTTAAGAAGCATTTGGACAATGGTCTCAGGCACATGGTGAGATTCTTGGGGATGGTGCTATGCAGGACCAGGAGTTGGGCTCGATGAACCTTGAGGGTCCCTTCCAACTCAGCTTATTCTGTGATTCTGTGATAACAACCCCTGATTCACATCTTTTGCTCTAAATTGCAGACTGTAGGGGTTTGTTCCTTGCACATCCTGCTGCTCACTCTAGCAGCAAATGTGAGGTCTTCTTGCTGCTGGTTTCTCTTCCCTCCCCTGCCTGTCCAGCCAGTAGCACTGCCTTGCTAAAGGGCAGGCAGGTAATTTCTTATGAAGTCCTTTAAAATAGATTGGAATTAGCACAGACTTTGGCAAAGTTTTTATCAGGGAAAAACCCTGACCCTCCTTGCTCCATTTTTCATTGTTAAAAACAGCACACTTTCACTGTACTTAAATATCTGTGTACAAGTTTAAGCCTGTTGTAAATCTTAATTGTTGAAAGATAATTCAAACTGAAGTTGAAACCACAAGGAACCATACATTGCTGAAACTTCTGCTATTTTAGTTGTCTGTGCTCCTTATGCACTGTCTGGTTTCTGTCTTTACTTTTTCTTACAAGTCTTCTATACACACTCACTAGTCCCTTAGTGCTACTGCAATAAAGCCTTGCTTGCTGAGACCCTCAAGCTGTTTCTCTCCTCTTTTCTTCTACTCTTACAACTTTTTTTCTGTAACGTGCTGGTCGTGCCGGTTGGGGGTGGGGAGACTAAAACTCCACAACTCGTGAAACAGATGCTCATGAGACAAAACAGCCTCGTTGATTATGCAGAGCTCACTTTTACACCTGATTCAAAACTCCCAGGCTTAGATAGCTATTGGCTGAGATCTCTCTCCACCCAGATCTCTGGCCAGTGTTGTGCTTACTTCTCAGCTTGAATGGGGATGGCTGAGGGTCCCCTGTAACTTATTCAGGGACATGTTCAGGCATGAACCAGGCTAGATGAATGGAATTTGTGTTATGGTTAGATTTACTTTGTTCAGTCTAGGCCAGCTGTACTGTGACAGTACTGTGACACCTTTCATCTCACCTGCAGCTCCAGTCAGGCATCCTAACAAGTAATTACCACAATAAACTTTACGTTTGTATGTAGTCGGTGATTTTAGCTCACGAAAATGTATGTGCCAAGTGAAACTGAAAATGTGTGCACTGTGCCCCAACAAAAATTTGACCCAGACATTAATGGGGCACAGAAATTACAATAATTATTGTATTTCTTTTTCTTGTCTCCTCCCTTTTGTCTTAAAAGTGCTGTAGAAAATCTGTAGCTAATGGTCTTCTGATAAGCAAATTTAAGCTAGCAATTTTCCTCCCTTTGGTGCATACAGCTGGCCATATGGGAGGGAGGTAAAAATGTTGCTCTGCCAGAATTTCTGCCTCACTGGGTCATTTAGGAGAGTGGGTCAGATAGCTGAGACTCTACAGTTGCAGCGTTGCCATCAATCTCATTTAACGCCACAGCGGTGAGAGCAGGCAGCTGGGAGACAGTCAGAAATATCCCCTGCCTTCTCTTTGGGGGAAGTGGGCTCAATTTCCAATCACTGTGATCTCAGAAGGCCTCAAGCTGTGGCAAGACAGAAAAGCAGGAGTCTTTGCAAAAAGATTAGTTATGCGTGGAGTGAGACACGGGGTCTGACATTCAAAGCCCAAGTTGAACTTCCCTCCCCTTCACCCAGGCTCCCTTTTACAGTCTTTCCAAAAGGCAATGTTAAACCTTGCTCAGGCCAGCAGTGCTTTAGCACCCATCCTTTCTCCATAGAGACTGACTGTGGTCCAGGAGTGAGAGACATTGGAATGGCAGTGTTATAACCACAGTCCCGAATGGGCCCACCAGAACATGACACCTTGTGTTAGAAAACTGCTTCTGAGCATTGTTGCCCCATGCACTGTCCTGACAGGTAAGAAAGATGCAAAATACATCAACATTAAAATACTAAATCCCATTTCATTGATGTCAGGGTTGCATATTAACAACTGTCATCATCTTTATCTGTACATTACTGTTACCTTCAGCATGACAAACTCTTCCATGAGTCTCTGACCTCTCCCTGCAACTGGAACTTCCACTCCTTTAACAGATGCTTCAGCTCAGCAGTGCACACATCTGATTTCCAGTGCGGTGATCTGTGGTTTGGGATGACATTTCTTATACCCCAGACCTGCTTCCCCTCCTTCGGCACTCAAATCAGATGCATTCAGAAACCTGGAACTCCAAAAACCCCTTTCATCTTGTCTTTCAAGCCCCTTTCTCAGGGGTTTCATCAGGGATATAAACTTTCTCTGTCCAGTTGTCCTTGTTTTAGCACTAGCTAAAAATCACTAGAATACTTACTCATTTTTTGCTGTGAGATACGGATTAGGAGAAAGCCAAAACAGGCTAAAAACTTAAAAGGAATAAAGTTTATTAACAGAACTACAAGAATAAGAAACCAGAATAAAACCTCCAGAAACCCTTCCTCCTCACCACCCAACGTTTCCCTTGTCCAACTGACAACATAGAGACAAAACCTGGTGGCTAAAGCAGTGCCAACTATATAATAGTCTTTTCATCAGTCTTTGTAGAGAAAAGGTGTTCTCTTTTGTCATTCCATGGAGAGTTCTCCACAAGAAAAGTTTTCTCATGGCTTTTTATTCCCATGATACCAGCCGCCCAGAAAAAAACTGCCATCATGCCCTCCTCCCATTTTCACACCATTCTGAGGTGTGTTCATGGACCATGAACTCAAGGGATATTATTTTAAGGATGAGTTGTTCAAAGGCAAAGGTTCTCTTCATCTGTCTCTGTGATCATCTCTGGGAGCAGAAGTTTTCTCTTTTTTCTCCCTGGGGGCCAAGTGTCTTCATCAACTCTTACTTCTGTCTCTGTTCCAGCATCTCATGGGATCACAACTACTCCACCATCTGCTTAGCTTCATCAATGGATACCTTTGCTCAGATCTACACCTTGAAATATTTCATTCCCCCCAAATACTCTTTCATGAACTAAAGGAGTTTTTCTGAACATTATTGTCCACCTCTATGGCCTTACCAAAAGAATATTTCAGCTTATTAAAGCATCTACTCATTCTCTTTCCATCTGAGGATCGACTCCTTTTACTGACTTTGATGGTTTATATTGTCTCTTTACATGTTGATCACTCTCATTTTCCTCTCTGGAAAGGGATTAAATTTGCAGGTCTCATCTGGGTAGTGAAAGGGTTAAAATCTGGCTCAAGCCGCGGCAGGTATTCATGGTGTCGGATTTCAGCTCGGCAGCGCTGGAAAGGCAGTGGACTGTTTTCGGCTGCTTTTCGGCCTCAAGCCATCTGTGCGGGCCATGGGGGGGGGGGGTGGCATATCGGCAAGATATCTGCAGCCATGGCTTGGCCCAGCCTAGGGCCGGGGTCCCCCTGGGAAAGGCTTCAGCCACCCCACTGGAATAGGACCGGGAAGGCTTCCCGGGAGGGCTGCAGCAAAGCCCAGCCTTGGCCTGGGGCCGGGGGGGAGATCCCGCAGGCTCCATCCCCCGCCCGGGAGTCGCGGGAGGCCGAGCCCAGTCCCCACCCGGGCTGCATGGGCCTGGGGGCCCGGAGCGGGGGCCCAGCCGAAGTTCTGTTACCTTTCAAAACCGGAAACAAAAAGAGACAGAAGCTCCCGGGCTTAGGTTTAAAAGGTGGTATTCACAGAGTTGATCTCACTTTTCAGTGGTGAACAATAATGTCAATTCTCAGAAATGGCCAGCTATTGGCTAGGTCTCAAGCAGAGAAGAAACTCCCAGCAACCTCTCTCAAAGCCCTCACTTCCGTGTTTCCTACTTTTTTATTTTTCCTAAATGCCAAACCATCGTACCAGTCCTGTTTCCCTGTGCCATTCGAGGCATGGCTGTGTTTTTCCACTAGACCCCTTGAGAGTGGAAGGAAAAGGCAGCTGCCAAACTCTCAGCCCTGTATCTCATCCCTGGAAGGAAGAAAACACTAAGGAAAATGAAATAGCTGGCAATAGCAGCCTACCATCGCCTCTGCCATTCCTCTACTGCCTAACACTGGTAGAAGCCCTACCTGAAAAATGAGGCAGGGGATCCCTTGAGGATGTGTATTGGATTTGTGTGGCCAGGTTTTGGTAGTGGGGAAGGCTACAGGAGTGGCTTTTGTGAGAAGCTTCCCCCATGTCCAACAAAACCAATGCCAGCCGGCTTCAAGACAGATCCGCCACTGGCCAAGGCTGAGCCAAACAGAGATGGTGGTGGTGATTTGTGGAAAGACTCTAAAACTGTAGTAGTTTTAAAGTAGGTATGATTTATTATCGAGAGGAGTCTGGCACGTGGGGGATTAATTTTCTAAAGACGTGTGCGAAAGTTACGAGGCATACATTTTTTATTTCTTAAAGTATTATATATGCATAGGATTGTACAATTTGCTTTATGCATATTTATTTTTTTGGTTCTTTTTATTTCTGCTTTGTATGGTAATGAGTTCTACACTTTTCTGGACATGTGTAATTTGTTCTGGTGGTCGCAGAGTGGTTTTTAGGGATGGAGGCTTGGAACTTTATTGCATTGAATCTTTAATTTTTTTGTTTTGCACGTGCGCTGTTTTTTGGCAACTGTCAACTGCTGGGTCAGCTCTATTCAGTTCAGGAGTTTGAGGGCCCTCTTTATCTCAGTTTTTTCATTATGTTTAGGTTAGTTTCTCTTCTTATCATCAAAGAAGATGAAAAGCTTACGTTCTTGCACATATTTGTGAGTACAGCAGAAGCTTACATGACGATGGTAAAAGGTTATAGACAGCATGTGATTTTTATTGTGCCTAATATATTCTAAAAGCAATATACATTTTCAGGTTAACCACATTCTTAATCAATTAAATCCTAAACCCTCTAAACTCCCTCAGTCCCCCCTTTTCTATAGACTTAGTAAATTCTTTTACTAATACTGAGGGGTTTTTTTTAGTTTTAACTAACTATTAAGATAGGTTTTTTTAACATCATTTTGTGTATTCTGGATAGTGAAGTTAAAATTGTTATTTTAGAATTTTTAAATTTTATATAAGTATTAAAACAGATATTGTTAGACTTACACTAACTAATATTAATAATACAATGATGGGGTGACATAATGTGTAAGATTTTAGTTGCAGTTGGTGATTATTTAAATAGTGTATCTTATTAGTTATGGTTTGTGTCTTGTTTAATTTTTTGCAATATTTTGTTTATTTCTTTTGTGTTATGATTAATAGTTATTAGAGTTTTTTGTGTATTTTTTCGAATTTTCTTTATAATTTTAATTAAATCTTGATTATTTAGTAATTGTTTTACTAACGTTAGGTTAATTTTAATAGTGATAGGTGACAATTTGTGGTACATTGTGTAATTAGACTTTATTAACTGATGGGATACAACTGGTGTTAAATATGAAAAGTTATACTTAATAATTTTAACAAAATTACAAATACAGAAATTAGAGTGATTGTTAACATGTAAGGATATTTTTTTAAAATTATTCTTATAAAAGTATAGACAGTTTTTAAGCATATACTACTATGACTAACGTATATAAGCACAGTTTTTTGGTTGGCATTTGGGTGGATCTTAACATGGTAAATGTTTTGCTAAGTGTCAAGACATGTCTTGAGCATGAATTGTATTATTTTTACAAATGAATTTTTGTTGTTTTCAGGTAATGTAAGATTTTAAATTTACAGTTTGCTATTTTTTGCTTACTATTCTGACTTATAATCTACATTTAGAGGGATAGAGTACTGTTTTTTTATGATTTAATCTTAATGCAATAATGAGATGTATTATGTAGGTCCTGGCATTATGTATAGTAAGTACAAGGGCAGTAGCTATGTTAGTAATAGGATTATAGGTAAAATTTACTAGATTTTACTAAGATTGGAATTTTTTTTTAAATATTGGTACTGTCTTAAACAGTTTTTTGGATTTCAACTGGAAATACCCTTTTACTTTTTTTTATAATTAAAGCAGCTGTTGTATTTATAATTGTGCTTGTGTATAATTGAAAGCTAAAGACGTATTATTTTGACTTGTACTAAGTGCATTTATTATTAATCTGTGGCTTTTTTTTGGCTTTTTTTTGGTAATACTTTTGAAACTTGTTATTGACTAGTTTTTAATGCTACTAAAGATGATTTTAGGGGCTGTTTTAGTTTTGTTAAATTACTTGTAGTGGCTAGTTTATTTATTAATGCTTTTGAATTGAATTTGTTTAAATTTTGTAATTTTGTTTCTAATATTTTTTTTAGATCTCTGTATTTTGTCTTTGAAGCATGCTTGCTTTGACAACTATGTTGCTTAGCTTTTCAATGATGTTTTTAAGAAAGGTGAATAAGCTGGTTGAACTTTTGAGATGTTAATTTGTATTGGAAATTTAACATGTTTGAGAGACTAATTTGGGTTAAACAACAGTTGTTGGCTTATGTTTTTTATTACATATGGACTAATTTTATAAATTTTGGGTTTAATTTTAGTTTAGAGTGGGACTATTTGAGTACTGGCAGAAGTTGTAGGGGGACTAGTTATGGCATTTTAAATTTAAATGAGAGCTTAATAGTATCTTGGGTTTAAAGATAGATTACATTAACAGTCTGCACTAGTGTAAAGTTATACTAACAGTTTATCTAGATAATTATATATATTTTTGGTGATTGTTTATAGGAGTTGAAATAGTAATTTGAATTGCTTTTTTATAGGTAGTTCTATTAATTATTTGACATCTTATTTGAATTTTTTTTGTCATTTCTTGAAGTGACTATAACTCGATTTTGCTATTTTTGCTTTTTATATAGATGGTTTTTATGCATGATTACAGTTGATAAGTTTAGGTCTTTTATAATATTTTTTTTAAATGGATTTAGTGTAATGAATAAAAGCTTGGGACTAAGGCTATTTAGCATTGTTTTGGTTAGGGACACTTTAATTTTTGGATTATAATTACAAACAAAACTAGCTTTTTATTAGATTTTGACAAGTTAAATTATTAAATATTTTTGGCTGCAATGTACTTATTTTGCTTGGGTAAACTTTAGTTTTTGTTTACTATTATTTGGTGTTACTTTTAAAGGGCTTTTGGAGCTTTCTTGACTTGGCTGTGGTGAATCTAAGAATTCTGTTTTTTGATTTTAATTGCAGTGAAGGTGGCTAGAAGTACTTGATATGGTCTTTCTGATTGTGGTTTTAAAGATTTTTCTGTAAGAGACAATATATATATAGTTTTTAGGCTGTATGTTATGTACAGGTGCATTAAGCTTTATGTTCTGAGTTCTAGCTAAATGTTTTTTAATTGCTCTAAGTTGTTTACTCAGGGCTATTATATAGGCGTTTATTTTCTAATTTGAGTAGACTTTTTTGTACTTTATATGGCTTCTTATAAAGCATTTTAAAGGGACTTAGTTTTTCTTTAGTTTTGGGTTTAGTTTGAATTTGCAATAATGCTAGTGAAAGAGATTTGGGCTAGGGTAAATTAGCTTTTTGCCTTAGCTTTATAATTTGTTGTTTGATTAAATGGTTTATTTTTAATTTACTTGACTACTTGATTGGGGGTGATATGGAGTGTGGAGTTTTTAATTTATGCTTAAGTGATGGCTAATTTGCTGCACTATTTTTGAGATAAAATGTGGGCTTTTGTTTGAAGATACTGTGGCTGGAATTTTAAAATGTATTTTTTGGAATAATGCTTTGGTTACTTCTTGGGCTTTGACAGTTTTGGTAGGAAAGGTTTTTTGGCTATTTTGAAAAGGTATCTGTTAACAGTAACAAATATTTATACTCTTTTTTTTTACATTTTTGTAAAATTAATTTGTTATTGTTGCCTGGGTTTATGGCTTTTTCTAATTTGGTTAAGTTTTGGTTTGGAAATATTTTTGGGTTTAGTCTGGAGATGAATATTATATTGTTGGGTTACTTAGATGATAGTAACGCATAAGTTTTTGGCAATAATTTTTTTAGCTAGATATGTATGCAGGGTATCTCTTTTTTAGTGTGCTTTTTGATGTTTCTTTTTTATTAGTGGCTATAATAATTTGGAAGCAATAACTAATTTTTTTTCTATGTGGCCTAGCTATTTTGATCATAAACTTTTTTTCTGGCTATAAATTAATTTTCTGTCTTTTTTATTATATTTTGTCTTACTTTTAAGAGTAATTTGCTTATCTGGAATCAGGAATTTTTTAGTTATTACTTTACTTTTTTCTGCTTTTTTGGCTTTTTTATTTGCTAGTTTATTTTTTTTTCTAATTTTGAGCTTACTTTTTGGTGTGCTTTAATGTGCATAATCACTACTTTTTTAGGTAATTGGATTGCTTCTAATAGTTGCAGTATTTCTGTTGCATGTTTGTGGTTTTTTGCAAGTTTAACAGTTGGGGGTTTTTTTCCTAAATGGCTTTATGTGCGTGTACTACTTTAAAGGCATATTTGGAGTTTGTGTAAATGTTTAATTTTTTTCTTTTGCCATTTTTAAGGCTTGGGTTAGAGCAATTAGCTTTTTGGGCCGAGGTATTTGTGGGCAGGGGTCTAGATTTTATTACCTTTTTGTAGGTAGTGACTGCATACTTAGTATGTTGTTTTTTACTGATGACGTAGCTATTCTTATTGGTGAATTAGATTTTGCATCTTTAAAGGAGGTGTCTTTTAGGTCTGGGTGGCTGGAATAGACAGCTTTAATGGTTTTTAGGTAATTGTGTTTTACTGGTTCTTGATTTTTGTTGAGAAAAGAAGTTGGATTGACAATATTAGTTATTAGTATTTGCATATTATTTTGTTTTACTATAATGGCTTGGTATTTCAGGAACTTTTGAGGGGAGAGCTAGTGTTTGCTTTTTACTTTTAGTACAGTGGATACTCTGTGGGACACTACTATAGTTATTTTTTTGACTTAAAGTGAATTTATGTGCTTGGATGTTTTATACAACTGCTGTAACAGCTCTGAGGCACTTAGGCCACTTTTTGGCTGCTGCATTTAGTTGCTTTGAGAAAAAAAAGCAACTCTTAAGAAAAGAAAGACTTAATAACTTCTTTCTTAAGAAAAGTTTCTCTTCTTATCATCAAAGGAGACAAAAAGCTTACATTCTTACACGTATTTTTAAGTACAGCAAAAGCTTACATAAAGATAGTAAAACGTTATAAACAGCATGTGATTTTTATTGTGCCTAATGTATTCTAAAAGCAATATACATTTTTAAGTTAACTATATTCTTAAATAAATTAAATCCTAAACTTTCTAAACTCTATGTCTCAGTGGTACCTCTGTGATTACATATTTAAGAAGGATTAAAAGTTATTGTGCAGATGTAATTGTGCTCAGAGAAGAGACGAGTGAAAATACATGAGAGGAGCAGCTATGCAGACACCAAGAAGGAAGGAGAGGACTTGCTCCAGGTGCCGGAGCTGAGATTCCCCTGCAGCCCATAAGTGAAGACCATGGTGAAGCAGCTGTGCCAATGCAGCCCATGGAGGTCCACGGGGATGCAGAAATCCACCTGCAGCTCATGGAGAAGCCCCAAGCTGGAGTGGCTGGATGCTCAAAAGAAGGTTGCGACCCCATGGGAAGCCTGCACTGGAACAGGTTCCTGGCAGGGACCCATACAGAGAGGAGCTCATGCTAAAGCAGGTTTCCTGGTAGAACTTTTGACACTGTGAGGGACCCATGCTGGAGCTGCCTGTTCCTGAAGACTGCAGCCTGTGGAAAAAGAGACCTACATTGGAGAAGTTTCTGGAGAACTGTCTTCTGTGGGAGGGACCCAAAGCTGGAGCAGGGGAAGGACTCCTCACTGAGAAGGGGCAGAAACAACCTGTTATGAACTGACTGTAAACCCCTTTCCCTCTCTCCCTGTGCCCCTGGGGGTGTTACCAAAAATTTGGTGAAAAAAAAACTCCTTAACACACATGTAGCATTAAGAAGCAGGCGTTCTTTATTTGGCCAGATACACAGGGGGATAGCTCCTCCCAAAGCCATGAATGCTGAGTTCAATTCCAGGTCCTGGATGGGATCGCTCTTGAGATCCAGTCTGCCAGAACACATTTGTTCCATGGTTACCAGGCAGTCATTGCACAAAGGTCTCTGGGCTTCTTCTGAAGCCTGGAGAAAACGTCTGGGGTTTAAAGTAGTGGTTACTTGAAGTTCAACATTGTCCTGCTCCAATTGAGTAACCTGGGCTAATGTTTTCTTTTTTGTTCCAAAACCATCTATTGCCATGTTGGTTACACATAGGCTTTTGTGCTTCTCTGCAGCTACCACTGCTCTCAGGTATTCAGGTCATTCTTCAATTGTATTGTCCAATTGTTTGGACAGGATGCTTTCATGACCCCAAATGCTGGTCAGTACCCCCAGTGCTAAGTGCCTCCTTTCATGCACAGATAACTCAAATGGTTTGGTTAAGTGTGAGAATCCCAATGCAAGGGTTGTTATTAAGTTTCTTTTAGGGCTTCAAAGGTCCTCCAACTCTCAGGAGTCCATACCAAGTCATTTTGGTGCAGGGTTTTGCTAGTACTCCGTAAGTGGCAATCCGTAACTGACACCACCTGGCCATACCTGAGGCAGCTTGTAGTCTTTGGCTCTGGAGTCTGGAAATGGCTTCTTTACAGCTGCTTCCCAAGCTTCTTTTTCCTGTGAGATCTCAAAACTAGAATATATTATTGCTTCTTTGCCCATTTGTGTCATTTCTTTGACACTTTGTATCTAGATTATCCTAAGAAATGTAACAGACTTACTGGAGCATTGAGGCATTTACTTTCAGTCCTGATTGCTGGCAGGATACTTTCCAGGGTGGTTTTCTAGTTTTTGTTTTTGTTTTTTTTCACAATTCATGTTAGCTGCACATTTCACCCTGTGTTTGGATTCCCCGTCTGAAAAGCAAACAATTTTTTAATTATCTGAGCCAAGAGGTATTACAGAAAACGGCATCATTACGATCAAGCACCACAAACCCTTTGTATTCCCTTTTATGTGCTGTCAAGAATGTGTACAGATTAGCTACTACTGGATGAATATCAGGTATTTTTATTAATGTCCCTTAAATCTTGTATTAATCTATAACTGGTAATATAGGTGTGTCCTGGTTTGAGACAAATTTAAGGAGGAAACATCCTGAAGGGGTCTCCTCTAAAAAGACAGATTCCAGAAGCCCCTCCTTCAACTGGTTTGGGTAAGATTTCCTTGGAGAAAGTGGAAAAAATAACTGTTTCTTTTAAAAGAGAAAAATAAATTAATAATGTTAAATAATAAGCCTCTCACTGCTCTGAAGAGATGGTAGATTCAGAGATTCAGAGTCCAAAGTCCTTTTTGTAGGTATGGCTCAGTCTCTTCCAGCTAGGAGCTGGCCATTGGCCATGGTCGCTGTGGTGCGGTGTGGGCCCTCCTGGCTAGGAGCTGGAAAGGGCCTCTCCCCGCTGGGCCACTCTGTGGGAGGGGGTCCTCAATGATGTTCTGGGCAGGAGCAAAGCTGAACAGTTCCAGAGGAAGAAGCTACAGTCCTGGGAAAAACTTTCTGTCTAGGCTCACAAGCAGAAAAGCTAGCTCAAAAAACAAAAATAAAAGCAAAGAAAACCACTCCCAGTGGCTATGTAGCAGACAATACACCGGGTGAGGAATCCAAGGGAGGAAGTGAAGCTTCTGCACACACTGTGCGCTACCTCTTCTCCCCGGCTTCGCTCTTGGATATGGTCATAGAGGCACAGAGCTCATATTTGGCAGTAAAGCAAAGCAGATGATCTGGGATACAAGGATACAGCATCACAAAGTCACCCTAGGACAGTGTGTTATACTCTGATTCACGTTCTTTCAATAACCCATATGCTAAAATTTGTTTATAAGTTTTTATGAGTTTTAACAACTTTTTTCTTGCCTCACATTTAATAAGATACTGTTTTTGCTTTACCAGTCTGGCTTCAGGTTTGAGAGTAATCCTCACTGGTCTGGCCACTTTTGATCATCTAGGCATCTCAGTTGCCCATACCAACAGGGTTACAGCATTCTCTGCCTCCTCTGAGATTTCTTCCAATTCTGAATCCTGTAACACAAAGTCTTTGCCTTGATGGCTTTTGATTCTAGTATTTGAATTTGTACTTCCCCATCCTAGAAAGCTATTTGAACAAATTTTCTCAATAAATCTCTCCCCAACAAAGAGATTGGTTATTCAGGCATGTACAAATTGGCATTTCCTCCACCATTTTCTTAATTTAAATAGTAATAATTGTAAAAAAAGGCCTGTTCTCTCTCCTCTTTGTTGCACCCACAACACTTACAGGTTCTGAGCTAAGTTTTCCTCTGCACATATTCAGTACAGTTGTTCCTGTATTAATTTAAAAATTTACTTTTTCATTCCCAGCAATAATGTAAGCAGGGCTCAACTGAGGGTGATTCCCCTGGTTCCTTTGTGGGGGTTTTAACTTTTACTTAAGATCTTAAGCTTTCTGGCTTGAAGAGCTTGGTTTATGTTCTTTGTCCAATTTCTCCTGGCTTGGAGACACTCCCTTTTCCAATGTCCCCTTTCTTTACAAATTGCCAAACACATTTCATCTACTGACTATCACAACACAAACTGCCAAATACACTTTAGCCACTAAATATCACAATACAAATTGCCAGGTATACTTCAGCCACTAATTAATACAAATTACTAAAGTATACTTTAGTCACCAATTATTATAACAATTACCCAATTGTTTCTAAGTAAAGGGGGGTCCTGAGTCCTAATTATGGTTTCAAATACTTTAGCAACTCTGTCTGGATTTTCCCCATAAACTCCTGACACCTTTCTCCATGATGTTAAATCCACTATTCAAAATGGGGTTACCAGACCATGATTCCCGACTGCCTGCCAGAGAGAAGACATAAGAACTTTCCTGGCATCTCCCCCAACACGTCCTCTCCACCTTCTGGTGCATCCCACAATTGGACTAAAATCCTTCAATCCCCTAAAACATTCTTTCTCTTTCAGTCCACTTTCCCACAGCTTACTCATGTATCTAACTGTATTCCCGGGCGATTCATCATTCATCCCCCACCCCATTCCTTGCCACAGAGGAAGCATCAGCTTTAAATCCTCCTCTTCTTGCCTGCACTTTAAGCGCCTCTGTCCTATGCTGCACACAGAACACCACCTTTTTCAACCCTTTGCCTTTCTTTTCCTTTTCAAGTGTACAAGGAACTTCATCCCACTTATTTTCCCTTCTACAAAACAACATTAATTTCAATATGGTGTTATACTGTAGGGTTCCATCTCCAAGAGGCCACTTCTCTTGATCTTCCAGCGTTAAACTGGCCACAACTGATTACAAACTTCTATAAGTTTTTCATGTGTGAGGTGATCATCCCCAATTTGTTTCCAGTGTTTCAAGATACATCCCAGCGGTGACACCTGTGATACCCCTTTCGAGGTTTTGTTTCCCATTATAACCAATTACTGTTTAGGAGCTCCTTTGAAGGGACTCTAACCCTTCCCTTTTTGAAGAGACTCTAAACCTTGCCTTTTCCCACCTTAGGTACCGTTGTTATAGATGGGTAATGTGGTGGTTGGCTCTCACAATTAAGGGATGAATATTATGTGTATGTTAAGAAAAGTTTTATAGGTGTATAGTTATGTTATTATGTTCTCCCCATAGTTCTCTTTCCCTTCCCCCTTTTATTGTTGTCCATGGTCAGGGCATTTGGGGAGAGCAGGCTTGTTACTAGGAGGTGCGGCATGGCAACACCTGACCTTCAATCAAGTTGTAAGAAAATGATCTCCACCAATGGACGGCAGAAGAAGAGTTGACTGACAAGACTTTGAGAGGAGCCAAGAGTATAAAAAGCAGAACATCCATTGTGTAAATGAGCACATGGTGGTTTAGTCTTATGCTCCCAGTGCTGCTCTTCTCCTTATTCAGGCTTTTGTTGTATTTTGTTAAGGTTTAATAAGCCTTCGAAATTTTATAAGTGAGCATCATTTCTCACACCTTTAAACCCAACTCTGCAAAGTTTTTGCTGTGCCTTACAGGTCACTTAACAGTTAACACCTTTAAAATAATCTTACCAGAGGTCTTTCTCTGATTTCCTTCACATCAGGGATCCAAAGTTCTCTCCCCCCCCCCCGAATCCCTCAGTGATGGCCAGAGGTCCTGTGATCCCTCAAATTTGTTGAAATTCAGGAGTCTGTTCCACCTGGGTCGTCAAAACTGTTACCAAAAATTCCGTAAAATGAAAAACTCCTTAACACCAATGTAGTATTAGGACATAGTATAGTTCTTTGTTCAGCCAGATGCACAGGGTGATAGCTCCTCCCAAAACCATGCATGCTGAGTACAGGAAAGTTTCTGTTTATATACTGTATTCTACATACATATTCATTGATTGTTCTGGACTAAACATACATACAATAATAATTTCCCTGAAATCATTAACATATTTCCCCTCCCCTTTACGCATGCATTCTGTCCTGGGAGTCTCTCTGGTGGTAGTAGACCCCAGTGTTCCAGGTGGCCTGGCTGAGTTGGCAGGACACTGAAGCTGGTGAACTTCCAGTTCTCCTTCTTACACAATGGGCATTGTGCGGATTCCATAGGCCAGTGGTTTTGGCAGAACAAGCGCTGTATTAGCTCACCAGGTGTAGACAATTTATCATCTGGTAACAGAGGGGAAGGAGGTAGAGCCTGGGAAGAACAGAGAGGTGGGGCAAAGGTGTTATTAAGATTTGTTTTACTTCTCATTATCATTATCCTGCTCTGCTTTTGATTGGCAATAAATTTAATTAATATCCCCAAATAATGTCTGTTTTGCCCATGACAGTAATCAGTGAGTGATATCTCCCTGTCTTCAACTCATGAGCCTTTTGTTATATTTTCTATCTCCTTTCCAGTTGAGAAGGGTCATGATAGAGAGGCTTTGGTGGGTACTTGGCATCCAGCCAGGGTCAACCCACCACAGGATGGGAAAAGATTAAATAATTTATGATAGTTTGGGACTAATCCCTGAGCCCAGTTCTTATTTCTCTGCCAAAGCAGGGCACAATCGGGAGGAGGAAGATGGCAGCATCCTGTCCTCTGTACAGGTGTACTTTATGAGAAACAGATCACAATACTCAGTGGACTGTCATTCAGAGCACATGGCATAGGATATAAAGCCAGAGATGAAGCCATGAGCTTTCTCTGAGTCCTCTTCCAAAAGAAAGAAGAAAGGAGTTCTTGCTCCTCCCCTGGGGTGGGCCAGCCACCTGAATCTATGTGAGAGAAGTGTGGATATCAAAATGAGAGGCTAGGCCTTTTGAAACTGTACTTGTGAGGTCACCAGCTGCACTGGATAAACCCTGCCTACCTCAGTCCACACCATCTGGAGAGATTTCAGAAGAAAGGAGTCTTTGAGGTACACCAGGTATAAGTACTGGGCTGTAATGCTGAAATGTCCCCAGGGGCCACCATTCCCTGGTGATCTGGCAGCAGCCAGATAAAAACTTTCTAACGCAGTTTTGAGTATTAGAAAGCAGGCATTCTTTATTACAGCATGATGATCACTTGGAGGATCCTTCCTCTAATCGAGTGCCCCCAGTTTTTTATCATACGCACTGATTACATATGCATTAGCTATCTCCACTTACTTGATGTATATGTATAATTTTATTTTACATAGTCCCATCCCTTTTCAGAAGTCCTTATATGGTTCTTTGGGATCTGTCTTCAGTGTCCTGTGTCCTTTTCGGGTGGCTGTTCCTCAACCCCCACTTTTGAGTAAGAGCAATATTGTTTTGCATAACTTCTACATTGTCAGCCTTGTAGAGATGAGCTGGCATTCTGTTTGTGTTTTGCATTACTTCTGTTTGCCTAAGTTACATCTTTTATTGATTTCTACAAGGCTGTGCTGTTCTGATCTACTGTCCTTATCAGAGTAAAATGCTGTTCTGTTCTATTGTTATTATCAGCCCCACACACCACCCAAACAGCTTTTACAGGTACTTCTGCAGCAGGAGAGAAAAGTGTTTGGGCATGCCACACACAAAGGCTCACATAGAGATCCCCAAACCTGCTCCAAGAGATGTATTAAATTAAGGGCCAATATCCCTCTAAAAAAGAATTCTTGCCAACTTAATTAAGAAAAGCTTAATCAGCAGATTGGTTAATAATAAACTTATTAAATAGCTAATGGAATTCTAAGACTATTTGTCAAATTTCCAGACAACGGCAATCTCCCTAAGGGAGCAATCAAGTCAGTAATCCTGTTAAGGGAGCAGGTTTGTGGTACAAGATGACTCTGGTTGAGCTGTTCCTGACTCAAGTACCCAGGACTGGGGCTGATAAACCGAATACCAGGAAAAGGCACTTCAGACTGTCCATATTCTGTTCTCCCATAGACGTTTGGAGTAAACAGGAAACTCATCTAGTGAAACAATGCCTAAATTTCTCTTCTATTGTGCAGACTATTTGGAGGGTGTCATGTTAGTAACACTTTTTTTCCCTTTCCTGGGAAACAAAAAAATAGGTATCATACTGCAGAGCAGTGATTTCTCAAAGCATGATGGAGCAAGGAGTATCCATTCATTCAGCATGTTAACCAGACTGGTTGCCTTTTTTTATCTGCTTTCATTTTATTAGATGGAAAATACAGAATTTTATTTGAAATACCTAGGGTTCTAGATACCTATGCAGCAGATAATAAAGCAGAATGGATCAAATAGATAACATTTTCACAGAATCACAGAATGCATAAAGTTGGAAAGGACCACAGTGGATTGTTGTCCCAGTTTTAGCTAGGGTAGAGTTAATTTCTTCTCAGTAGCTTTTACAGTGCTGTGTTTTTTATTTGGAATGAGAATGGTGTTGAAAACACACTGATGTTTTGTTTTTTTGCTAAAGACATTTTTTTACCTTGTCTCATGCTCTCCCAGGGAGGAGGTACACAACACCCCCCCCCCCCCCAAAAAAAACCCAAAAAAACAAATCTGGTAGGGAGCATAGTCAGGATGGGTGATCCAAACTGACCAAAAGGATATTCCACACCATAGAACTTCATGCCCAGTATATAAACTGGGGATAGTTACCCAGAAAAGGGGGCTGATCTGGGTTCAGGAAGGGAGGTCTGGCATCAGTCAGCAGGTGGTAAGCAAGTGTATTGTGCATCACTTGGGTTTTTTTTCTTTTTATTATCATCATTATTACTATTTACCATTATTATTGTATTTTACTTGATTTTCAATTATTAAACTATTCTTATCTAAACATACCAGTTTTACTTCAGTTCTCCTCCCGATTCCACCAGGGTGGGGGGGAAGAGGGGGAGGTTGAGCGAGTAGCTGTGTGGTGTTTCATCTCCAGCTGTGCTTAAAACCGCGACAGACATCTAGTCCAACCTCCCTGCTCAAACAGGGTTGTCCTAGAGCACATGGCACAGTATTGCATCCAGGCAGTCTTTTACTATCTCCAGTGAGGGAGACTCCAGAACCTCTCTGAGCAATCTGTTCCTGTGCTTGGTCACCCCCACAGTAAAGAAGTTCTTCCTCATGTTCAGGTGGAACTTCCTGTGCATCAAGTTCTGCGTCTTGTCCTATTTCTTGGCACCACCGAGCAAAGCCTGGCTCCATTCTCTGACACCTCCCTGCAGATACTGACAGAAATTGATGAGGTCTATGACGTCCCCTCTCAGTCATCTCTTCTTGAGGCTGAACAGGCTCAACTCCCTCAGCTTTTCCTCATAAGAGAGATGCTACAGTCCCTTAATCATCTTTGTCACCCTCTGCTGGACCTGGTCCAGGAGCTCCATGTCTCTCTTGTACTGTGGAGACCAGATCTGGACACAGCGTTCCAGATGTGCCTCACCAGGGCTGAGTAGAGGGGCAGAATCACTCCCCTCAACCTGCTGGCAATGATCTTTCTAAAGCACCCCAGGATTCCATTGGCCTTCTTGGTCACAAGGGCAGTGCTGGCTCATGGACAGTTTGTTGCCCACCAGGACCCCCAGGTCCTTCTCCACAAAGCTGCTTTCCAGGAGGTCATCCCCAACCTGTACTGGTGCCCAGGGTTGTTCTTCCCCAGGTGCAGAAGCCTGTACTTGCCTTTGTTGAATTTCAGAAGGCTCCTCTCTGCCCATATCTCCCACCGGTTGAAGTCCCTCTGAATGGCAGCACAGCACTCTAGAGTATTGGCCACTCCTCCCAGCTTTGCATTGTCAGCAAACTTACTGAGTAGTCTGTTACAATCTACT
Source organism: Pseudopodoces humilis (assembly GCF_049639895.1). NCBI lineage: Eukaryota > Metazoa > Chordata > Aves > Passeriformes > Paridae > Pseudopodoces > Pseudopodoces humilis. The sequence goes on along the minus strand of NC_142211.1, from coordinate 2,970,565 downwards.
TAATTATGGAGGAGCAAAGAAATCTCTCTGTGAATTGTGGAAAAAACTTCAGGTTCAAATATCCCCCAAAGAAAGATTAAAACTCAAATGAGGTTATATGTTGGTACTGAGTTACCAAAATATGGATATGATCTAGTATCAATATCCAACTGAGATGGACAAAGAGTCTTTAACCGTTTTGGGGTTACAGAGTGGTATGTTTATTAGGAGCACTGGGCCAGTGCTGGGCCAGTGCTGGGTTTCCCCGTAATACACATGGCCCCAAATACAGGTGAATACAGTATTTTTATTTACAGAAATATTGAATACAAATGCATATTCATAACCCAGTTGCCACCCACTCTCCGCTTCCTATGCTATTTAGGAAAAAAGCAATTAAGCATGCAGTTTGTTCCTTGAAATGGGTTGGTGGTCCTATTATGGGGAGGGGTCACAAATGGGAGGAAGAGATATGGCTCTTCCTCATTCTGACCTTTCTACCTTTTCAATACAAAATGGCAAATGGACCCTTGGCTGGGCTCCTAGTTTCATGTCTTCAATGGATTTCTGATTTGCAATTGTCTTATGTTCTTGAAGTTCCTTACCAGATTCTTTGTTTCTCGTTATATACCCAGCTGATCAAGCATAAAGTTGACAGACAATTAGTTATTAGCCAATGATTAACCTCTAATTTTAGCAAAGCCTCTCTATCTACCTTTAATTTTAGCAAGGTCCATCTATTTTTTTCAATTAGATTTAGCAAGGCTTATTTTTAATTAAAGCCTCAGCATTTCTAAAATCTTAAATTCTTCAAAGTTTATGTCTCAGTACCAAAAATATTTTTCGCTTTATTAATGGTAAAAGAGGAAAAGTGAAAGAAAGGGGAAAAGTAGAGAAAAGTTGGAAATATCTAAGATTATTTTATTTAACAGTAAATGAGACAGAAAGAAAGAGAAAGGAAGAAAGAAATTGCAGAAGAGGTGGGGAGGGGGGGACAGAAAAAGTGACAGAGACAGATTAAGAAGAAAATATCACCACTCCATGGATCCCAACAGTGTCCTGTTGATCCTCTCTATCTGGTCTTGGTGGTAAGGGTTCCCCCAAAAAACATAGAGTTCAATGGATTAATATATATTTGGGTCAGGTGGGAATGCCCAGGTACCTCCCCTGAGGAGGGGGGCAAGTTTGACACTCTCTTGCAACACACTGCATCAGTTGCATCATGTGCAGTCATCTGGTGCAAGGCCTTCGGAATGAGTCTGGGAAACACTTTGGGGGGGCTTTGTTGGACTATGGCACCCCCTCAGCTGTCTCTCATATGAATGTCCCATGGATGTGGCCTTCCGGGGGGGGGGGGCGGTATTTACAGCTGAGCCAGTTTGTGTAATGTAGGATGGGTGTTCACTGCCTCTGACAAGATGCTATGCCACAAACCCAAAACTCTCCTCCTCCTCCTTTTGCTGGGGGGGAATCTGTGCAAACCTGGCCTCAGTAGATAAGCCTGTGGGCGATGGCTTCCTTGTGGATGCATTCTTCCCCGACAGCCTTATCTGCTTCTTTCCAGACCTGAGATGATTGAACAACAGTCACCATTATCTCAAGTTTCCTTAGGCGACTTAACTCAGTCCAAGTTTCCATTCAGGAGGCATATTCAGGGTGGGATGGGTGTCAGTGGTACAGCTTCATTATACAGTTTTGCTATAATGGGAAAAAGTCCTTCATAAAAATGTGTCTTGGTTTGAAAGACAGGTGTCTATTAAGGAAGGCAGGACCCTCCCTTGTAACGGAAAATGTAACCCCCTTCCCTCCAAATTACTATAATTTTGAAATTAAGGAGCTTTCAGGCAAAGGCATGAGCATAGGAATAACAGTTCTTTACTAATATGTATAACAAGGCAAACAAACAACAACTATGGCAGTTACAGCAAACAGAACCAGAAACCCAGTAACAGCCTTCTCTGTTCAGGCACTTTCCCCTTTGGTGCAGTTCTGGTCACAGCCAGCAGGGATGCTGGTGACTCCTGGTTGGCAGGGCAGGTGTGATGATTCGCCCGTGGCTGCAGGGGGCGCTATGGTGCAAGCTCAGGGAGCACATGGTAATGGCGGCTTGACTGAGACAGGAAAGGGATGGAAGGGAGGCTTTACTTCACAAACCCCCTGGGGCAGTCAATCCCATTGCCCCAGCATGACTCTCAGAAGCAGCAAGGTGGAATGGCAGGAATGAACAAAAATCCCGAGGTGGTAGACGAGATGTATCAGAAGCTCCATGGCTGTAGGTGGAATGGCGGGATGTCTCGGCAGGCAGGGGATGTGGGGCTGCAGTGCAAGGAAAGCTTGGAGCAGTACTGAAGAAGTAGCGAGGGCTCTGACCAGGGCAGAGAAAGGTGAGCTCAGGATCCCGGGTACCCGAGCAGATGGTGAAAAGTCCCTCTTACAGTGAGGTAGGGTGTTAATAAGGTCCCAGTTCAGTGTGTGAAAAACAATGTTCACTGTTCTGGTAAATTTTAAAAGGTTTAATAAAAAAAGACAATAACAGACAAAGACAATAAAGCAAAGGGTTAAAACGGCCGGGTGCTTGGCACTCTGCCAAGAGCACACCTGGTGTTTTGGAAACACCCTTTGTATACCATTTCTATTGCATCAACTTGATGCATATTCATAGACTTTATGCATATTCAAACTTTTCTATTAACTAGTTTACATTTTTCAGGGACTTTTTAGCATGGCCATTCCTTGAGTCCACCGTTTTAGAGCATGCATGTTTCTTTGCATGTGGTTTTAATCCTCTTCTTATCACCTTTTAATTTGGGCTTTGGCTCCTTCTTTCCACAGGCAGTGAGTGTTGATAACAGCCAGGTCCCCATCATCTGTTCACTGGATGTTATCCTAACTGTGCAGGCAGTTCAAGCATACTATATCGACTATTACCTTAATTTTGCTAATTGCAGGAAAAAAACTATATTCACACAGCAAAGCCATTTTAACATTATACATATAGCATTCATCTTAATACTTGCCAAAAGCCAATATTATAATATGTATTTATAACAATTCCCCCTCTTTTGTCTTATAAATCATTTGGCTGTCCCCCTGAAAACTAAGACTTTTGATCTTGTTTACATATGTCCTGGTTTACGGCAAATTTGGGAGAAAACCTCCAGTGGGGCTCCCCCGGTGTCACGATCCGCGAGGTGGGATTCGTGATGTGGTTCTTTTAGTTGGTCTTAGAGTACAAAAGATTATCAACAAACCAAGGACTTAAACAGCAAAACACACTTTATTGAGTGCTCATCAGCACTAATATGCGATAGAGAGAAAAGAGGAGAAAGCAAAGCATAAGGAAAAGAGAGTAAGGGGATTATAGCTACCAACGTCAAAGTCCACTCTGCCGTCCAATGACGCAGAGTCTTCTGTCCGTTGGGGAGATCTCAAAGGAAGGTAAGTTTAGGGTATAATTTTATAGTCTTTTGCAAAGCGAGGGGCGCAGGGCCAAAAACAGAGGAGATTGATGATCATTGTGATGAATTCCATTGCGCGGGGAGCAGGTGTAGGGTACAGAGCGATCCATGTCTTGCAAGTCTTTGCTCACCAGCAGGAATGAGGGCAAGGTGTTGTGGAAAACCCATTGTACAGGGTACCACGCACAAGCCTCTGCTCACCAACAGGAATGAGAGCCATGAGTCGTGGAAAACCCGTTGCGCAGGTTACCAAGCCTCTGCTCACCAGCAGGAACGAGAGCAGTGTACCATGCAACCACCTGCAAACAATCACTTAGCAAACATCCATCTCAGCTAGGCCCAAACCCCCAAACCAAGTCCCTTGTGATATTCAGGGTCTCAGTCTCTGTCCTTCAAACGGTTGTGAGACAGATGAGGGAATCTTCGGACCGTCTCTTACACCACCCCGTGGCTCACAATCGTCGAGGTCTTTCTGCACGATGTTGTAGTGCTGCTGCAAAGTTCTTCATTGAAGTCTTCAGGACACGTTACAGTTGGCAGTATATCCTGGAAAAAACAGAGACAGGTAGTAGGGAAAAGATAAGGGACAGAAAAAGGAAAAAGAAAAAACAAAACAATAAGAAAATCAATATATTGATTTCAAAGAAAAACTATTCCATATATATTATTTTAACTAAGGCTCACATATTGGTTTCTTATCTTAAAACAAACAATAAATTATATTCTAAAACACAACATGATAAAATGATTAACCTCATAGTCACAATGGCAAATTATTTATTGTAGTGCCTGCATAATTCATCGAGTATCGATAACCTTAGGGGTATCAACAACATGTAAAGTACCAATCATATTGTGTGCATCCATTATGGAAGTTAATTGTGTCAACCACTTCATCATTCTCCAATTCAGGATGTACAAGATTGCTGATAGAACAAAACCAAGTAAGACTAAAACCAAGAGGACGATGATGGGATGACACAATTTGTTCAAAACACCTGTAGCAGTTGGTGACCACCCAAAAAGAGTGTCCCACCACTCGTGTTCAGCATCTTTCCTTATTCTTTCCAAAACACGATGTATTCCTTTCACATTGTGGTGAACTGTAACTAAGGTCTTTTGTCTATCCTTTTTGATCTTTTCCAAAATTTCGATTAAATCCTGGTGAAGCAACAATTGCCTCACCAGAGTAAAGTTCATTCCAATTGGAGCAGGCACTAAATGATGAATCAAAGTATAATTATACTGCAAAAGATAATATGAAGTAACTGGAGCTAAATAAGAAAAGTCACAACCTACAATCTCAGTAAAATTGCATACACAAAAATTTGAATGATTCTTAGTATCCACTACTATGTTTTCTACAAGCATACTATCAACAAGCAGTTCTTAAGCATACACATCCATTGCCTACATACACAAGCACTGTTTCAGAAGTGTCATTAGGATGGATTTCAAAATGACAGATATTCTGTTCTGTGTCTAAACAAATGTCTTGAGCTTTGATTTCATTGCTTTCACAGATAAACCCTTGTTGTTTCCGGACAATACAATTTTCTAAACTAACAGTTTGCCATTTCCCACCAATCTGACGGGCCCATTCCCTATGCTCTAAAGGATAGAGAACAGCTCCGTCATGATTCAGCCCCAGTGCAATGATAGGAAAGATTGAATGTACTGAAGCATTACGTATTGTCAACACAAAAGCTGTGGCTATGTTTGTGGTGGGATCGTAGGTAAAATTCACCAAATTCCACCAAGATTGAAATTCCTTTTCAAAATCATTGGCATTGTCCCAGACTATTTTCCGAATTTCAGTGGGAAAGGTGCCTTCTTCACCCTCTCTGATAATTGATGCAGCAACTGACTGCATCCACAGCTGGGCTTGAATACAGCTAAGAGCCAAGGAAACATTGTTTTGGGTAGCACTGAGTGCATCAATTATTAATTTGTGATCATCTACATTTACCCTTTCCCAATTTGGTAATATGTTTGATAGCAACCACTGTTGGGTTCCCAAGGCAATTAAAGATGACCTCAGTGGTTGTTGTATTTTGGTCAAATCTTTAGTTGCAACAGCCAATTTATTCATCAATACTTCTGAATCAATACTATTCAAAATTCCTAGTCCTGATCCCACAACACCGGTTATATCTCTTGTCATCCGTTTGTGAAAAGAATTTCGCTTTCGCAACCAGGTTGTCCACCCCTCAAAGGAAGTTTGTAAAAAAGGTGAACAAGCTGGCTGAATCTCTGAGACATTGTTTTGCATTAGTAATTTGACTTGTTTGATAGACCATGCTGGATTAAATAGCATTTGTTGTTGGCCAGTTTTCCTGATTATATAGGGTCCAATTTCAGAAATTTTTGGAGTCAATCTAATTGGTGGCTGTGTGGTAGGTATTACAACCTGAACATTAAGCTCTCCCCAATATTTGGTATTGTTTTTACCACACACAACTTTGGAGGACAATTGTACAGCTCTTAAATTCAGCCAACAATCTTGATTCCGAGTTTCACAAGATATAACCTGGCCATGAGATCCGGTGACTTGACTGTGTACAGGCTCAGTGTGGGATCTGGTACTTGGTCTGCAGTGTGTTGAAACATCATCACCTTGGGCTAACATAAAAGAAGGGAAAACATTAGCTTTGTCATTTAGCACAAAAAGGGGTGTTCACACCATGGTATGTGATTATTACACTAAATATAGGCTTTGCTACAGCATTTATTTTAAATCTATAAGTTCACGGTTTATCTGATCTTCATGTCCCTCGGTGTTCTTCTGTAGAAAATAAACAAAACAGAGTCTGCCACATAGGGGCAGGAGATTAAAATGATGGAATTATCCAGTGGGTGTTTATCCGATGCTCTTTCCCCAAGGCATCGGAGGCTACCCATGCATATTCTCCTGTAGTTCTTTTAAAAGTTTCAGTTTGGACTAACCAAGATATAATCCCCACTCTTACCAGCAGAAAGCGTAGAATTTCTTGCCACTTTTCCTTTTGCCATACTGGAATTCTGTTTACTTCCCAGTCCTTTTGTTGCCAAAAAGGAAGCCACTCAGTATATCCCTTGAACATAGCATAGGAGTTAGTATAGATACAGACAGGAGAGGTATTCTGTGCCTCATGTTGGAAAACACTCCAAACAGCTATCAGCTCTGCAGCCTGAGTGCTGCTTTCTTCCTCAGTAACCATTTGTTCAGCAGAGGAAAGGTGGAGGGCTACTGCCGTGAACCTCCACACCTCTCCCTCTCGTTTGACAGAGGTATCAGTGAACCAAGAGTTTGCTGATTGTTTTTGCTCACTGTCCAGAACCTGTGAGTGGTGTTGCTTTGGCCCACTGCCCAGAATCAGTTGAGGGCGAGGTGGAGCGCTTGGTACAATGGGGCTGGAATCCTGCCACTGAGAGACCAATTTACTTAATTTTTCAAGTGGCAGGTTAACCATTAAACCCTTCGGTACCCCTTTCTTCACCCCCAAGTTCCACCAATACTGTAGGCTAGAAATCAGCCTACCCTTTTCTGTTTTTATGTTAAGAGGGGTTTCTTTAATTATCAAGTCAGGTTTGTCATGGCTGCTACTTAAGCTCTCAGTTTTTTGTATCACCTGATTTTTTACAGCTCCTTCTGTTATTGAGAAGATGTTAGAGTAATGTTCAATCTGGGCATACCAGTTTCTCACTGAGGCCCTCTGGGCCACCCCGTCAGGGTGGAGAGTCCCAGTAGTGACTGTCTTAGTAATTTCAAAAGGGCCTTTTAATGCAATTGGTTGTTGTTGTGCAATTTTTTTCTACTTCTACGAGAGCTGGATTAACTACAAAGAATCCCTTTTCCCAGGTAGTGTACCTCTTTTCAGCATATTTATTTTTTATTACTTCTTTTTCATCTCCTCCCACAAGGATATCATCTATGGTTTTTTGGAGGAGAATTGCTGTAGGTTTCAGTGATTCTGGAAGACCACAAATTAAAGGGGTCATAATTTCAGCTTTCACAGGTAACAACATTGGTGATTCAGAACCAACAATTAATTTTCTTTCATGAATCAGTTGTAGACAAGCTGCCTTATGAATGTTTTCTAGAATTTGATCTGGGGAGCCGGTTAGAGCTACAGGATCTCCCCTTTCCAGGGGGTTAAGTCCCCCTGCCCAATATGCAGCTCGCTGTGTTAGGGACCATGGGTTGCGGTTATCTCCTGTTGTTAAGAAAACACCATGTCCCCAATAACCACTTGCTTCTTGTTCAGATAATCAAATTTGATCTCCCCCTGTGAGAGACACTCGAAATACGTATTCTGTCTCTGACTCGTGAGGGAGACACCCGTACTCCTTTTTCAACTTAGCCAATTCAGTAGCAGTGTATGGGATTTCTTTAGTGGTTATATGTGGATCAAGATCTTCATCATTGATATAATTATATTCTATTTTAATCAAAGGTCTTATTTGGGAGCAGCAGTTTTCACCACAATTTTTTACCAAATGTAATTCTGCTTGAGGATATATGTGATTTATCTGAGGAGTTTCTTTTTCCAGCGACTCCTTAAAGGAATCAGCAGACTGTGAATTTTTGGCACACTCCTCACTCAGAGCAGTTCGTAAGAAATGAATTTCATTTTGCAAACTTTCAGCTAAATTTTGTAGGGATTGTATAATTACATTCTCTTCCTGCCTTTGTGTCATGCGAGCCTCTACAGCTGACGTAAGGCAAGCTCCCAATACAGAACAAATTATGGTTTTATTACGGCCAAATTTGAACTTTGACTCATGTTGCAGGGAGCAAATTCTATCAGTTACATTTTCCAGGTTGAACCAATTATTTTGAGCCCATTCTTCCCCAGCTGGGGAGGGCTTAGCATTGTGTTTTGCTAACAAAGCAATGTATGCAGCTTTATCTTTTATACTAGAGTTTTCAGAGTGTTCACTCATCTTTGTGTGTGAAGGGCCCAGTACCACTACAGGGAGGTAAGACTTAAGTTCCGCACAGACGCAGCCTTTGCCACGTCACCCTTCACGTCCCTGTATGGATGAAGAGACCAAATCTGCTTGGGAGGCACCCCTTTATGTTAAAATTCAGGTTGTCTCTCCGCTACACCAAGCAGTCAGCATATAAAAAACCAGTAAGTCCCACCTTTTGTACTCAAAGATCCCTTGTAAAATTCTGAAGACAGAGCCCTCAAATGAGTGTAGGGGTGCTTTTACCTGGGCGTGTGCAGTTTGCAAGAAATTCGAGTCCCCTCCCTTGCTTTCTAGACACTGCTCACCAGCGTGGCAGGCTAGGTGCGGCTGAAGCGAAATGTCCTTCCACTGATACAGACTGCACAACAACCTGCAAACCCTTCTGTCTCTCAGAATCCTGTCCATGACGCCAAATTATGCCACGATCCGCGAGGTGGGATTCGTGATGTGGTTCTTTTAGTCGGTCTTAGAGTACAAAATATTATCAGCAAACCAAGGACTTAAACAGCAAAACACACTTTATTGAGTGCTCATCAGCACTAATATGCGATAGAGAGAAAAGAGGAGAAAGCAAAGCATAAGGAAAAGAGAGTAAGGGGATTATAGCTACCAACGTCAAAGTCCACTCTGCCGTCCAACGACGCAGAGTCTTCTGTCCGTTGGGGAGATCTCAAAGGAAGGTAAGTTTAGGGTATAATTTTATAGTCTTTTGCAAAGCGAGGGGCGCAGGGCCAAAAACAGAGGAGATTGATGATCATTGTGATGAATTCCATTGCGCGGGGAGCAGGTGTAGGGTACAGAGCGATCCATGTCTTGCAAGTCTTTGCTCACCAGCAGGAACGAGGGCAAGGTGTTGTGGAAAACCCATTGCACAGGGTACCACGCACAAGCCTCTGCTCACCAGCAGGAACGAGAGCAGTGTACCATGCAACCACCTGCAAACAATCACTTAGCAAACATCCATCTCAGCTAGGCCCAAACCCCCAAACCAAGTCCCTTGTGATATTCAGGGTCTCAGTCTCTGTCCTTCAAACGGTTGTGAGACAGATGAGGGAATCTTCGGACCGTCTCTTACACCCGGGAAGCAAACCCACGTGGCCCTTTTCTCCCACCCCCCAACCGGTTCGGGAAGAGATTTCTCTGAGAGAAGTGGAAAAAACCTGTTTATTTCACAGGCACAGCACTACCCAGCACAAAAATGAATGATATCAAATTACAAAACCTCTCGCCGTTCAGAAAAGATGACAAACTTCAGAGGGTCTCTTTCCTGTGGGTGTTTGCTCTGTTATCAGTCCCTCTGGCGCTGGAAAATGCCGCTGCCCAGGCTGGGTTCCTGGTAGTCCATGGGTGCAAGCTCCCGGTGCTCCCTCGAGTCCCCAGTTCAGAGCAGGTTCGATTTGTTTCAGAAAAAGGGAAAGAAAACAGTCCAGGAAGACCTCTCTGCTCCGACTAGTTGGAAAGCCAAGGCGATCTGTCTCTTGTTGTCTGTCTGTGCTGTAGTCAAAACTCCTGATGCGGGGGGAGCAAGTACAGTCTCTGATAACAGACTCGGTGCTTCTTTTCCACTCACTTTTACTCTTAGATGGAATTTTAAGAATACAAAACCTGTGTCTGGGTTAGGTGGACGAATGGGGATACAATTTAACATCATAATCAACCCAGGACATTATAATTTCTAAGAACTTTCCTAGGACAGTGACTGTAAACATAGATATGTATACATTCTTTCTGATACACGTCTTTTGATGGACGTCTCGCACAACCAGTGTGATTGGAAAGGTGGTAACCTAACTATCTAATCCTTGGTCATTGCTGAGAATCTGTAAATACTAAAGTTTTAAGAATAAACAGTTTTTTTCCCTGTCATACAGAAGCCGTGTCTGTGTGAATCATTGCATGTCCTACAGCGACATTTGGCTTGAGCAATAATTCTTGTTTTCTGACCTCTATAATTTGCTCATCTTTTTCACAAATCAATTTAACTTCTTTAAAAGGGTCTTCTGTACTATTTTGTTTCTTTAATGCCATGATATTTTGTGCCATTCCAGATGTAGCCAATTTTAGTCTATAGGCATTGTTACCACTTGCATGCCTTGGACTATGCTGGTGATTAGACTAATTAAAAAGGGGATCAAGCAAGGAAGAAATATTAAACCAGCTGTAGCACATAAGAGGAAGAAACCTAGCTTCTTCCACCATCCTATTCCCAATACGTTATCCCACCAGCTAGTGGTCAGCACTGATTCCCATTTTTGGACCGGTACATGGGCTATTTTTTCTGATATTCTTGGCAATATTGAGGACGGCATCACCGTTGTCATCAGTTTTTAAAAGGCAATCTGATGTATTAAACTTTCCACAAACACCCCCTTCTTCAGCCAATAAATAGTCTAAGGCAAACCTATTCTGATATACTGCAGTTCTGGTTTGCTGTTGCTGACTGACTATTAATTCCATGGCCCCAGCTGTTTTATTAGTTATGATTTCTACAACAGCTTGGAGTCTTATGATGTGATTTAGCATGTAAATTTGGGTTTGATACCCCCAACTCCCATCTTGTGCCCAGGTAGCTGGACCATATGTGTTGTGGTTTTAAAGCAGTAACTAAAAAAATTACTTATTTCTTGCTGTGAGATATGGATTAGAACAAGAGCAAAACAGGCTTAAAACTTAAAAGGAATAAAGAAAGTTTATTAACAAAACTACTAGAATAAAAACACCAGAATAAACTTCCAGAATACTCTTTTATCCCCCACTACTTGACCATTGTTTTGTACACGTGACAACATAGAGACAAAAACTTTAGAACTTTGGTGGTTAAAACAGTCTTAATTTCTGCTATAGTCTTTTCATCAGTCTTTGTAGAGAACCGGAAGTCTTCTTCTGCTAATCTATGGAGTTTCTCACAAGGAAACTATTTTTGTTATAGTTTTCTATTTCTCTGATGCCGGCTGCCCGGAAATCTGTCATCAGTTCACTCCTCCCATTTCACATCACTCTGAGGTGTGTATGGGCCATGAGTCCAAGGATGTCATTTTAAGGATGAGTTATTTAAAGGCAAAAGTCCTCTTCATCTGTCTCTGTGAGCTTCTCTGGAAAACAGTTTTCTCATTGCCCCCAAAGCTTCAAATCTTCGCTCAACTCTGTTCCAGCAACTCACTGTATCACAATTACTCTCTCTTTTGCTCAAAATTCACACTTTGAACACTCCGTTCCTCCCAATATACTGTCATGAATTAAAGGAGTCTTTTTAAACTACTATTGTCCATCTCCATAGCTTTAACAGAAAGATATTTTCAGCTTATAAAGCATCTCCTTATTCTCTCCCCATCTAAAACTTAACTCTTTTCTTACTGTTTTTGGTGGTTTTATGATGTCTTCTTTCTTTCTCTGTCTCTCTGGGAAAAAAGGAGTAATCTGTACGTTTTATCTAGGTAGTAAAAGAATTAAAGCCTTAGAAAAGCTGCAAGAGTTCATGGTGTCAGGTTTCAGTCTAGCAGCAGAGACTGAAAACTAAACCAGGCTGGCCGGCTCTGCTTTCTTCTCCCCCACCCCCCGCGGCCTTGTCCGGCCTGGAGGGGGGGGGGAGGAGGAGGCCAAGACAGAACCTGTTACCTTGTCAGTAGCCGGAAGCACAAAGAGGACAAGAGTGCTCTGACTTTACATCTTAAGGGGGTGTTCACAGGTTGAATTCACTTTTTAATGGTCAAAACTGCTGTCAATTCTTAGAAATGACTGATAATTGGTCAGGAGGAAAGACTCCCATCAGCCACCAGCACCTTCAACTTCCTTAGCTCCCAAAACCACCTTAAAGGTAAAGCTACCCCATGACAATGTTTCCAATATGCATTCAGGGGGCCATTCCTCATCTCCCCATTTTTTAAATCCTCCAATCAATTCCCTTTTATTTCTTTTTAGGTCCTCATAAACTGGTACTCCTAATTGATCTCCATCTGGTCCTGGTAAAAGGAAAAATCCTGGCTGAATGATTCCCTGAGTACAACTCCCTTTCCACTGGGAGAGAAGTCATGGGTATGCCCTTTTCCCACTGTCGTGGTTTTAAACCAATAACTAAGAAAATTACTTATTTCTTGCTGTGAGATATGGATTAGAACAAGAGCAAAACAGGCATAAAACTTAAAAGGGAAAAAAAAGAAAGTTTATTGACAAACTACAATAAGAACACCAGAATAAACTTCCAGAAAAACCTTTTCATCCCCTGTCTACCCACTATTCCCTTGTTCACATGACAAAAGAGACAAAACCTTTGGAACTTTGATGGTTAAAACAGTCCCAATTCTTGCTACAGTCTTTTCACCAGTCTTTATAGAGAAACAGAAGTTTCTTCCTGTTAATTTATGGAGTTTCTCACAAGAAAAACTATTTTTGTTATAGTTTTCCATTGCTCTAATGTTAGCTGCCCAGAGCTGCTGTTATTAGAGCCCACTCCTCCCATTTTCACATCACTCTTAAGTGTGTATGGGCCATGAGTCTAGGGATGGGATTTTTAAGGATAAGTTATTCAAAGGCAAAAAGTCTTCTTCATCTGTTTCCGTGAGCTTCACCAGAAAACAGTTTTCTCATTGCCTCTCAAGGCTTCAAATCTTCCAGCACTTCACTGTGCCATAATTACTCTACTTTTTACTCAAAATTTACACTTTGAACACTCTATTCCTCCCTATATACTGTCATGAATTAAAGGAGTGTTTTCAAGACCTTATTGTCCATTTCCATAGTTTTAACAGAAAGATATTTCAGCTTAATTAAAGCATCTTCTTAATTCTCTACCTTTTCTTTTCTTTCCTGTCACTGGTAGTTTATAAAGTCTCTTTTCATGTTGATCACTCTCTTTTCTCTGTCTGGATAAAAAGATTAATCCGCAAGTCTCATCTGGGAAATGAAAGAGTTAAAATCTTGCCCAGGCTGTTGTAGGTAGTTCTGTGGCCTCGGCCGGTGCAGGAGCTGGAGCCGTCTGCGATGGAAAGCTCCTCATGGCTGCCCTGGAGAGTGCAGTCGCCGCGCCCAGCCCGCTGAAGGCCCAGAGCCCTTCTCCTTCTTCACTCAGCAGTCTCCAGTGAATCCAGCCACAGCAAAAAACCTGCAGCCGAGCCAGAGATCGGCTCGGCCCGGCCCGGCCGGAGCCCAGAGAAAACCCCCTCCACAGGGCCCGCATCCCCCGGCCGGGAGACGCTGGGCCCAGCCCAGTCCCCGCCCGGCCGCATGGCCTGGGCAGGGAACGGGAGGCCTGAAGCTCTGCCACCCTTCCCAGCCAGGAAACAAAGAGAACCAACAGAGCTCTGGTTTTACACTTTAAGGTAGGGTTCACAAGTTGATCCCACTTTTCAATGGCCTAAACTGCTGTCAATTCTCAGCAATGACCGATAATTGGTCAGGAGAAAAGACGCCAGGCAGATCCCAGCAACTTAAACTTTCTTAAAGGTAAAGTAACTCCATGACATCCACATATCCAAAATGAGCCATCTGGTGCTTTCCAATTGTCATTTTTCTGTTGATTTATATTTTCCCAAAATTTGGATATTTCTGGGATTCCAAAATAAGGATTATCTCCTGTATCATTACATTGGAAGAGTCTGGTTTCATTATCATACATACAATTCTTTTATTTTGTCTTTCTCTGAGTCAAATACAGAGTTGGTTCCTCGGGGATCCACCACGTAGAAGTTCCATTACTAATTTTATACCTTTTACAGGGAGTATTTCCTACTTCGTTAAGAAAATTTTCCCAGTGCACCAGAGACATTCTTCCCCTATCACTGTTGAACTTAGAATCCACCCTTCTGGTCGGTTCCCCCCTCTTATATTTGTCCGGTTCCACTTAAGGAGTTCTACCGGGCCTAAGCTACTGCTTTTCCATAGCCATTCCTCTGTCATCAAAGCTTCTCCACAGACCCAACAGTTGGTTATGTTAATTTCCTTACTTACCCTTTCCCCTAATTCCAGAAACAGATTCTTTCCCAATCTTGAGATATCTATTTCCCCTTTTAACTGCTCTTTAAGTTTCGTATACAGGTCCTGACATGAGGTTAATACAGGGCTAGATTGCTGTGCTGGCTTTGTCTTTTTACTTACCACTTGTTCCTTTACCAAATCTTGGGCTTTTCCCCTAATGGCAAATGTGAAACAAATCCATTTCTCTCCTTTTGGATATTCACTTCCCAATCTGTTACCACTTGTTCCTAGGTTTTCTGTAATCCAGTATTTTTTCCCATTTTGCATACAAGTACCTAATTTGGGTGGGTCATAACAGTGAGTGTTGACATGGGTGTGAGTAATAAGAAAGGAACTCTGGTGTCTTTCCATGTAAAGCTTTCGATAGCATTTGTAACATGGCCTTGCCAGTGTCTCAAAAAGGAAAAGACGAAGGATGAGTGACAGAAGAAGGAATAACAGAGTTCCAGTATAGCTTACGCCCCCACCTCCCCTGCCTATGGGGTAGCTGCCCATAGCAGGTGTATAGGATCTTCTTGGTGGCAAATACAGAGGTCAACCTGATCTTGCCCTCTATTTCTTTGTCACTTCCTTTCTGCTAATTTCCAGGCAAAATCATCTTTGACACTCTTTAAATGTAGTTTCCCACTGTTCCTCAGGTATCTCCCATTCAACAGGCACTATTAATTACAGTCCACAAAGCAAAGTTACTATTTAAATTGTTTTTAATAGATTTGGCATACGACACTTCATGCAATGAGAGCCTTAATTTTGTGAACTACAATACTAATTTTTCCACAATTTAAACATTTCTTTTTGTTAGTGTTCAGGAACACACATAATCATGGAATGATTATATGAAGGTGCTTTATTGAAGAGCTCCGGGTGTCAGGGGTACACATACCCAAATCTGACCCATCTTGGTTTTGAACTGAACATGTTTTACACTCTATCATTATACAACTTACATATTAATTATTAAACTTTGTTCTATTGTATGCATTGTTTTTACCCAAGCATGAATTTCTCGTGATCCCCCCAGCCCCCTAACATAGTTTCTCATGATTCTTTAAACAATAATTATATCTAATCACATCTAACATTTGTATCATTTATCATATACTGACTACACAGGTGCAGTTTGACATGATCTTTAGCAAGTACAAGGCCTAACATTTCCCAGGGCCTACTTTTCCCAGGGCTTTCCAAGCCTAACTTTCTTTCTAAGTCCCCGAATTTTCTAAGATTTTAAGACCTTTTACTATCATTTTAGCCCAGTTAGTATGTCCAGTATTGGCATGATTCAGACAGGGTATACGGCTTGGCACTGATGGAAGTTGTAATTCTCCTTCCTCCTTGCATAAGTCACAGGTTAATGCCAGAATATGAGCATCTCCTGACCAAAACGGTCCTGATCCTTCTGTTTAATGTGGAAGTATCTTTTCCTGAGGGGGGGTATCAGAGGTATCAGAATTTGTCCAGGCATCACTTGAAACCACTGATATAAGCTTGGCCTTATTCCTCAATTAGGTGTGATTCTTTGTACATTCCATGGATCATTTGGATCATCCCAGTTCTTTACCACCCAGTCCTGCTTAAGAGTTAATTTGGTATCACCTGGTTCAGATGTTATATAGTCCAATCCTTAGGTTTCTTCACTGGTCCTTTGATTTTACTGGGGTGGATCCACCCTCTTTCTTTGGTTTGGATTGCTGTCTCCAGTGATCAGTAGTACCTGAAAAGGACTTCTTAATAGCACAGGGACAGTGAAAACATTACATCAGGATTTTCCATCAGCATTCTCCAAAACTTTTGGGTTTAGCAAAAAAATGCTTAACCGTAAATGTAGAGGGAAATTTTTCTTTTTGTGAGCCATAATTAATTAAACAAGAAAGGCCAGGTTAGTCCTGACATGAGATGAACCACATCTATTACCTTTTTACCCTCTGGGTAATATCTGTTTAGCTTCACAGACCTTCTAACAGTTTCTTAGAACAACAAAATCCCTTCCTCTTAACAATGAAAAAAAAAAGGAAAAAAAGAAAGAGAGGAAAGAGAAAAAGAAATTTTGCTTTAAGAGATCAAAATTAAACAACTTGGCGAAGTTTGGAGAACTAGCAAGAGATTAAGGCTACCTTTGCCTTGGTTTTATCACCCACTATTTTTATTCACAGCACCTCTTTCAGGCTGTCCCTCGCTCCTCCCCCGCTGCTTCAGTGGCTCTGACCAGGGCAGGCTCTATTTTAGCAGCTTGCTCTGCGGGCGGGGGGGACTGCCACTTGCGTGGGAACTATGGGGGTGAAGCCCTTGCCCCTCCTCCCTCTTCTGCTCTGTCCCCGCACACACAGGACTGGCATGCTCAGTGCACCCTGCCCCCACCACAGCCGAGGTGGCAGCACCCGGAGACCACAGCACTTAGCTTCAGTGCACCGGTCAGGGGGCTCTGCCACTGGGCCAGCCTGGTCCTCAGTGGCAAATCATGTGAACCGCGCCCAGTGCCCCCACCGGGCTGGCGAAAGCACCCAGCAACCCCGCGCCTCTCAAGAACTTGGCACAGCCAAGGCAGTTCCCGACCCTAGCAGCGCCCCATGCAAACTGCGCCCTGCGCCACCTCCACCAGGTGGGTGAAAACTGGAAGCCACCATGCCAGGCCCCGCCGGCTGCCACCCACACAGACCAGCCCCTGCTGCAGCCCCCAAGATCCCGCTGCTTCCATAAAAGCAGTCAAACAACCCCCAAACCTGGCAACCCCCAACCCAGCGTCCCCAGGTGTTCCCAATATCTTCCTTCCCTGGCACAACCTCCATTCATAAATGTATTTGCAAGTCCCTTCCCAACAAGTTGATGTCTGCTCTAGGAACTAATACGACATCTCCTGTTCCTATTCTGGTTTCTCCTCCAATTTCTACAGCTCCAATGACAGGAATCTCAAACTCTTCTCCCCCTGCTACTTCTACTGTATTACCACTTACACCACATCCTTCTGGAATCTCTACCACATAAGTTCTTTCTGCTTCAGAATCAACTACAAATTCTAATACTTCTTCTTGGGGGCCTACCCCCAAAGTTATCAAAGTCTTCTGATGGCACTCACCCCCCCAAGAAAAAGAGCTTACTTCCTCCCCACTCTCCCTGGATGCATCCCCTGGAATCCTTTCAAGCTCCTCTCCAAACTTCACTGCTCTTCCCAAAATCCCAGACTTTAAGCAGAGACACAGCCCAGTGCTGCAGAAGCCCACAGCACAACCACACAGGGAATTCTCCTGGGACGCGGGAAAACAAGAGCTGCAGCCACAGAGTGCCCCCAGATTGGAGCTGACGTCATATGCCAGCACCGCTCCACATCCCACTCCCACATCTGGCCAAGAAAGAGTTCTTTGAGATAGTCCCACATTAGTCCCTATTCCCAGAATTGCAGATGCAAATGTGTCCGAGGCTCTACAAGACCCCGACATGGAAAATTTGGGTCCTGTTGCGATCTTCCTCCCAATGGGACCCCTCTGTCCCACCCCCCGTGGTGAGAGCCCTGCTCGTGTCAGTGCACAGGTGGCAGAGGGTGTCCTGGAGTGGATACAACACGGACTCAAAGTATCTAGACACAGGAGGCTCAAACTTGCTGGAATAATCCCGGGTTTATTGTCTGTCGTCCATCCGGGGCAAAAGAGAGACCGAAATGCCGTGGATCTTATCTCTTATACCAGGGGGCGGGGGTGATTAGGGGATACAGGGAGGTCACAGCCAATGGGAAGGGGGAAGGGACAGAAGGTTTTCAGGTAGGAACTAACATTACACAAACCAGAGGTGAGTTTTACCCTTGGGAGATACCAAGATTTTTAGATGCACTACAACACCTCACCCTTTTCTGTTATAAAAATGAGAAAGAAAAACCCTAGCTCATTTTGTCCTTTACCGTGAGCTTGCCCACCATTCACAATTGGTGGGCCGATTAGGTTCGTTTCTGTCAGCTAGTTTCACGTGGTTAGCTTCTGAGGTAGTAAAAATACACAACTAAGGGCCTTTAAAATCAAACAACGGACAATTCCAAATGATAACACAATTAAAAACAAAATAACAAAAACAACAAGATTGTTTTGATTATTGAAGTCCACCATCTTGTGAGTCCCCAGCCTTTAAACAGCTCACTAAACCAGTCCTCTGATACTTGTTTCACTTTTCCAATCAAGTTTTTCATCTCTCGGAGGGCTCCGTGGACGTTGAGAGCTTCCGAGGTCAAGTTCAAACAGCAAAGTCTTTCAAACTCCTGGCATTCGTGTCCATGCAGAAGCAAAAGAAAATCGATAGCCGCCCTGTTCTGGAGGGTAGCTTGTCAGCCTGCAGGGGAATTCCTACCACACAGGTAGACATAGGGTCTTTTGCTGCTGCAGTGGACAGGCAGATGCTCTCTTGTTGGAGTGTTTGTGCCAGGGTCACCCAGATGTTCTGTTGTGGCTGAGGGATGATCCAGACTGCTGTTAGGCTGCTCAGTGCGAGCAGGATGACAGCAGGGTTAAGGCTCATCATGGATTTGAGTGAGAGATAGGTTATTTCTACAAAAAGAAAACAGACATTTTTTAAAACATATTCACAGCCAAAGTATGCAGGTCAGAGGCTAGAAAGGTTTCTTCTTGCTCTCTCCAGCAGTGTCTTCTCTTGGAAGCAACAGCCACTTGCTTCTCTTCTCTTCTTGCTGGAGCTGGATCCTTTGGAACAAAAGGTTTTACCCATTTCTGAGGAATCCATCAGAGGCCTGTGGGGGTGGATACACACGCGTAACCACGCTCCCAGGTGACAAGTTCTTAGGGGCCTTTGGTTTGCCAAGTTTCAGGGTCCCTGATTAAAACTGGTGGATGCTGTGACAATTTAAACTGATCACCACTGTTAAAATGCCGAGTCACAGGAGGATTCATGTTTTCAAATGAGCAGTTTAGGAAGTTAATGGTAAACAGAGCTTTACAGAGTTTCTGTTGTGGAGACATCCACACTGCCTCGCTACCCTTCCTGGCTAGGACTTGTTTGAGCGTCTGGTGTGTATGCTCAATTACAGCTTGACCTGTGGGGGAGTGGGGGATGCCAGTTTTATGTTCCATTCCCCACTGCTGGACAAATTCCAGGAACTCCTTGGATTGATAAGCTGGGCCATTATCTGTTTTAATTTCTTTAGGGATTCCCAATACGGAAAAGGCCTGTACTAAGTGTTGTTTGGCATGTACAGATTTTTCTCCTGCATGAGCAGAGGCATACACTGCTCCTGAGTATGTATCAATGCTCACGTGTACATACTTAAGGCGACCAAAACTGGGGATGTGAGTGATATCTGTTTGCCACACCTCACAGCTTCTAAGGCCTCGGGGATTAACTCCGATGCCTAATGATGGCACTGCCTGGAGCTGACAATTGGGACACGTGGCCACAATGGCTTTAGCCTGATCCCGTGTCAGCTGGAACTGACGAATCAGTCCTGGCACATTTTGATGGTATTGCTGGTGACTTAACTTTGCCTGTTGAAACACATCTGGGAGACGCACTTTTTCAGCTGGGGCAGCAAGGGAATCAGCCTCTCGGTTTCCTTCAGCGATTTCACCTGGCAACGGGGTATGCGACCTTACATGCATCACATAGAAAGGTTGTTCTCGATTTGAAACCAAATAAATCAGTTTTGAAAGCAATCTAAAGAGATGTTCATTCTCAATGTCCTTGAGAACTGCCTGTTCCGCTCTGGACACCACTCCTGCTACATAGGCTGAGTCAGTAACCAAATTAATCGGTTCTGAAAACTTCTCAAAGGCTCTCATGACTGCAGCCAGTTCAGCTATCTGGGGTGATCCGTCTACAAACTCAACATCAGCTTCCCAAAGCTGATTCTGTAGATTTCTCCAAGTCATCACCAACTTGTGGGATGTCCCAGATACATCAGTGAACACTGTGAGAGCTTTGAGTGGCGTTCGGTTCCTTTTCTCACAAGGAATGAGATGGAATTCCTCATGAAACAATTTGTGCAATGGTGCAGGGACCGAAATTTGCCCACTATAGCTGTCCAGAGCCAACTGGAGGTTAGCATTGCTCTGCAGCAGATGCTCAAACATCTCTTTGGTCAGTCTCTCAGGGGAGTGTTTGCCTTCTCCAGAGAGCCTGACAGGGAGGTGAATACACATAAAGTCACACCCTGCAAGTTCCCGCAGCCTTACCCTGGCCTTTTCAATCAGCTGAGCCATCATCTCTTGTGGCTTGGTGTTAGTTTTGGGTCTTTGATGGGATAGGAAAACCCATTCCATTATTAAGAGTGGATCTCTCTGCCCCTCGGCCCATTGGAATATTAACCCATGTAGGTGTGGCAATTTCCCCAGGACAATAAATTTGAAAGGCAGCTCAGGTTTGAAGCGGTGTGCCTGTCTTTCTGTCAAGGCCTTTTGTGCCTTTTCAATTACAGCTTTTGCTTCTGGAGTCAGCTCCCTGGGAGACAGTAACTCTCCCCTCTCAATAAATTGAGTAGGGGGCTCAGGTCTTCATTAGTGAGACCTAGCCATGGTCTGAACCAGTTTAGTGACCTGCACAGGGAATGGAGATCTGCTAGAGTTTTAGGATTACCAATAATTTCCAATTTTTGTGGAACAACAGTCCGTGCAGTAATTTCCAGGCCCAGGTATGTCCAAGGTGGCATCCTTTGAACTTTGTCTTCCTGCAATTGGAATCCAGCAGAGGTTAAAAGTTTAACCACTAGGTCAAGGGTGTCTTTCAGCATGTTGTTATTGGGACAGCATACTAAAATATCGTCCATATAATGCAAAATAATGGCATCTCTTTTTTCAGCACGCACTGAGGACAGCAAAGGTCCCACATACCACTGGCAGATGAAGGGGCTTGCTTTCATCCCCTGAGGTAGAACTGTACAGTGGTACCATTTCATTGGAGCTTCCCTATTAATTGTGGGAATGGAAAAGGCAAACCTTGGTGCATCAGCTGGGTGCAGGGGAATTTGGAAAAAAAGCAGTCTTTAATATCGAGTACTGCTAGTAGCGAATTTTGTGGTAACATAGTCAGGGATGGCACACCTGGTTGAAGAGACCCCATGTCCTCTATTTTTTTGTTTATTTCTCTCAAATCCTGAAGGAGGAGCCACTAATCCTTCCCTGGCTTTTTTATTACAAACACCGGGGAATTCCAAGGGCTGGTTGTTTCTACTATGTGTCCCTTGGCCAATTCTTCTTCTACCAGTATTTCTAGCGCCCCGAGTTTCTGTTTGCTGAGAGGCCACTGATTCACCCAAATTGGATTATTATCTAGCCAAGATAACTTTTGGACCGGACGCTCTACAGTGGCCTCCATCAAAAATCCTGAGGTGTCTCAGGAATTGTTAATTTCACTCCCCACTGGGACATGGTGTCCCGTCCCCACAGGGAGCACTTGTAATCAATCACAAAAGGTCAGACACTAGCTATCCTATCGTCCGGACCTTCAGTCTGGACAATATCTTTAGCAACTTTAGCCAGTTTCATCCCTCCAACACCCTGTATTTTGCCTGCCACGGGTTGCAGTTCCCAATGTGAAGGCCACACCTTTTCAGGTATGATAGTCACATCTGCCCCAGTATCAATTAACCCTTCTACATGGAGATGTTCTGATTTGTGTGTTAAGTTACATCCCATAATGGGTTTGTCTTCACCCACTACTTCTGCCCAGTAGACTCCTGGTGCTTTATCATCTACTGGGACTTCTGTTGGAACAGGGATCACCTGGGCTATTACCTGCCCTTTGTCTACATAGAAGGGTGGTTGAGGGCACCTTGCCAATAGACTGTGGTGTGTTAGGTCTCTAATTGTCATCGGAGCCACCTCAATCTCTATTGGTGTGTGTGTTGTGTCTCCAATAACAAAGTACCTACTATCCAGTCCAGCCAGGTCTTGTGAATTATCCTGCAAGTCTACTCCAATGACAGTCCAACGATCAGATCTGAAACAAAAAGCTTTAGAAGTTACAAGTCTGAATCTCTTTTGGTGTTGCCAGACCTTATTAGGCAAACATTTTTCACAATTATATTTTTGCAGTTTTTCACCCCCCCTCCTCCCTTTTTATTAAAGGACAGAGATTGGTCCCCGCTTCATTTATGTCTGCACGCAGGGCGGGCAAGCACTGTGACCCATGTTTTTTGGCAAGCTGGTATCAGTGTGTTTCCGTTGTTTCAAAGGACAGTTTTTAGCAAAATGTCCCGGTTTTCTGCAGTGAAAACAAATTCACTGTTGCTGGTCAGACGTCATCTGTTCACTCCTTATTTCAGATGAAACCGCAGCAACAGGTCTTTGGTTGGTCCAAGGAGGTCTCTTTTCCTGTGAAAACATCTCTGCTTTCCTCGCACAGGCTTCTGCCATCTGTGCAAGTGTCGGAGGGGGGGTCCATTGGCAAGCCTAGAATGACCGTACGGCAAGACTCGTTAGCATTTCTCTGAGCAATTTCTTTGATTAATTCTGCCTGTATAACGAGGTCTTCTACCTGACGGGAGACTTGTTCTCTTAATCAGTCTAAGAATTGCAGAAATCCTTCTGAAGGCATTTGTTTTACATTCATATAACTACCCTTAGTCTCAGCTGTTGGTAGCTGGTTGTCGTGGTTTTAAACCAATAACTAAGAAAATTACTTATTTCTTGCTGTGAGATATGGATTAGAACAAGAGCAAAACAGGCATAAAACTTAAAAGGAAAAAAAAAAAAAGAAAGTTTATTGACAAACTACAATAAGAACACCAGAATAAACTTCCAGAAAAACCTTTTCATCCCCTGTCTACCCACTATTCCCTTGTTCACATGACAAAAGAGACAAAACCTTTGGAACTTTGATGGTTAAAACAGTCCCAATTCTTGCTACAGTCTTTTCACCAGTCTTTATAGAGAAACAGAAGTTTCTTCCTGTTAATTTATGGAGTTTCTCACAAGAAAAACTATTTTTGTTATAGTTTTCCATTGCTCTAATGTTAGCTGCCCAGAGCTGCTGTTATTAGAGCCCACTCCTCCCATTTTCACATCACTCTTAAGTGTGTATGGGCCATGGGTCTAGGGATGGGATTTTTAAGGATAAGTTATTCAAAGGCAAAAAGTCTTCTTCATCTGTTTCTGTGAGCTTCACTAGAAAACAGTTTTCTCATTGCCTCTCAAGGCTTCAAATCTTCCAGCACTTCACTGTACCATAATTACTTTTTTACTCAAAATTTACACTTTGAACACTCTATTCCTCCCTATTTACTGTCATGAATTAAAGGAGTGTTTTCAAGACCTTATTGTCCATTTCCATAGTTTTAACAGAAAGATATTTCAGCTTAATTAAAGCATCTTCTTAATTCTCTACCTTTTCTGAAGCTTCTTTTCTTTCCTGTCACTGGTAGTTTATAAAGTCTCTTTTCATGTTGATCACTCTCTTTTTCTCTCTCTGGATAAAAAGATTAATCCGCAAGTCTCATCTGGGAAATGAAAGAGTTAAAATCTTGCCCAGGCTGTTGTAGGTAGTTCTGTGGCCTCAGCCGGTGCAGGAGCTGGAGCCGTCTGCGATGGAAAGTTCCTCATGGCTGCTCTGGAAAGTGTAGGCGCCGCACCCAGCCCGCTGCAGGTCCAGAGCCTCTCTCCTTCTTCACTCAGCAGTTTCTTTTCTGAATTTAGTTACAGCAAAAAACCTGCAGCCGAGCCAGAGATCGGCTCGGCCCGGCCCGGCCGAAGCCCAGAGAAAACTTTTTCCGCAGGGCCCGCATCTCCCGGCCGGGAGACGCTGGGCCCAGCCCAGTCCCGCCCAGCCTCATGGCCTGGGCAGGGAACGGGAGGCCTGGAGCTCTGCTGCCCTTCCCAGCCAGGAAAACAAAGAGAACCAAGAGAGCTCTGGTTTTACACTTTAAGGTAGGGTTCACAAGTTGATCCCACTTTTCAATGGCCTAAACTGCTGTCAATTCTCAGCAATGACCGATAATTGGTCAGGAGAAAAGACTCCAGGCAGTTCCCAGCAACTTAAACTTTCTTAAAGGTAAAGTAACTCCATGACACTGGTTAAAAGCTTTCTCTGCAGCTGCAGTGATTTTATCAAGCACGGCTTTTGGTAAAGCCATCGTTTGGTCATCAGGTTTTTCCCATACTCCTTCACCACATAAATGCTCAAAAGTAATAGCATTATTTAATAAATCTACATTTTGGTGATTGGTTTTTAATAATTCCACCAGTAGGTTTTTTAGAAACCGTTTCCATGTGTTTTCCCATAAATCAAATTCAGAGGGTGTAAGCAAACACCTGAAAAGATCTTTAATATCTGTGGGAACTAAATAATTTGAAGTTAATATTGTTTTAATTATGCTTTTAAATATCTCACTATTACGACCGAATTCTCTTTGAACTTTGCAAATTTCTTTTTTGTCTTGGTATGAGAAGGGCTTGTAATGCCGGTTCTGCCGTCTTGTTCCAGTAAAAGTTACTGGTGCAACAGGAGGGAAAAAAACTGAGTTCCAATTTCCAGGTTCCCCATTCCCGGGGGTTGTATTGAACCGGCAAGCGAGAGAGGCTTGTCCTGCCTGGGAACTGGGAAGGCTAGCATTTCCCCATCCCCCAGGGGTGCCGCGTGACTCTGCAGGGGGAGAAGGCTGAGGGGATCCACCCTCCCATCCCCCGGGGCGTTCCCCGGGGCCATGAGGGCAGAGCACAGCAGCACCTGCCTTTGGAATGTGGTGAGGCAATCTCACCTCCCTGCTTGTTCCCAGGCCTGCCCCCCAGACCATGGGAACTGGGAGGGGCTCCACCCCTCACCCCCGTCCTGGCCCAGCCCCCAGACCCGCCCCTGGCTCCCGCCCCATTTCCAGCCCCCGCCCCAATTCCCACCACGTCTCCGCCCCCCGCCCCAACTTCCGCCCCATCCCCTCCCCCCACTTCACCCCCTGTCCCATAAGAAGCAGGCAGAGGGGAGGAGTTATGGGAGGAGAGAGGCTTGGGGGCGGGAACCTGTGGGAGGAAGGGGTTATGGGAAGGGGGGGGTGGGGGGGAAGGAGAGCACGTGATCGGTGCCATGATGGCCTGGCACATGTTTCTGAGTAAGTTCAGCCGAGCTCCCCCCCTCCTTGCAGGGAGGATTTTAAGCTATGCTTTTCGGGATTTTCTGCAGGGAGGGAAGGGTATGGGAAGGAGTTTTCATCTGCCTGCACAAGGCAGACGGGGTCAGTACGCTCCGGGGATTGTCTGAGTCCCAAGAGACAAGCATCTGGAACTCTCACAGAATATGCTTCAGACGAACCCTCTGACCGGGGAGATGAAGGAAGGGGGGAAGGGGAGGGAGTCAAAGATTTTTCTAGCCTTTTCTCGTGTCTTTGTAGAATTGCTTTCTGAATTAAAAGGAACAGTGGCATGTATTTACCAGCTGTGTTCTCCCCCAGTTCAACTTGCATAGTGAGTGTTTGTCCAATTTTATCCCATTCAGACAGGGAATCAATATTCAAATCCGGAAAATGCAAAAAAACCCATTTTACGAATTTTTTCAGCTTATTTTTTGAGAAAGTGATATTTCCAGCCTTTAATATATTTTTAATATGGGAATATTTTATCCTTTGCTGTGTAGAAAAACGAGAACCCATGGCTGATATTAAGGCTTTGCTACACAGACTGGTCTAACCTTTTTTACCACCGAGAAAAGCAGAAAAGATCCCAACTGCGGTCAGGGTTTAAAAACCACCGCGGAGCCCGGGACGCGCTGCCGGTACTCCCCCCCCACACGCTGCGTGTGCTGCCATGTGGGCTCCCCCGGTCCCGATACCGGGGGGAGGCTCGTCTGGCACCGGCACCACCACCACCATGCCTCGCTAAACCCCACAACCACCGCTGGATCCCTCATGCCCCCGCGCCCCCACAGTACCTGTTTCCTGAAGGAGGTGGCGGTGTTCCAAAAAAAAAAAAAAAGTTCTTGATCCGAGTTGACTCGTGTTCTCTGCGAGCTACCAACCCGATCCTCGTCAGTAAGACGGCGGGGTAGATGACGTTCCCTAGGCTTATTAAAACACCAGTGGGGTGTTTTCCAGCCATCCCGTGGGGTTATGAAGCCCCCGCGATGGATGCCACCTGAAGCAACCTCCCTTTTTCCCCCGAAGTAATCCTGGCTAGCTCTGTCGAGGGGGGGGATCAGGAAGGCTCTTCACGACCAAGTTAAAAGACCAAAGGGCTGCTTCTCCCTCCGGGATAAAGGAGGATATTTATTCTGGCTGGAATCCAGGAGAGACAAGAGGCAGAGGATACATTTCCTGGACTCTTTCAAACCTTGGGAGAGGGGCGGGGAGACATATAACACCAACCAATGGAATAACATTTCAGAGACAGGGAGGGGAGGGGAAAAACACGTCACAGCTGCAGGGAGGGTTTACACAGAAACTAAGTAACCCTCAGAAATGTGCACTACCACATAACACCTTCTAGAAGCTTGGCCCAACACCCCAGGGCTGTGGTGGGGCTGACCCTGGCTGGATGCCAGGTGCCCACTAAGGTTGCTCTATCACTCCCCTCCTCAAGTGGACAGGGGAGAGAAAATAAAGCAAAAGGCTCATGAGATAAAGACAGGGAGGGGTTGGACATGGAGGAAGCTTCTAGCAGCTTCTCAGAGAAGCCACCCTTCTAGTCCCCATTAACAAAACCTGGCCACACAAATCCAGTAGATAGATTTCCATTCCTCCTGGTAGCCCTCACTTTTTGGCCACCAGCAACTCAGGATTCATAGCATCCAAGAGGAAGCTGAACTGTTGATTCATGCTTAAGATATTTAGCTGGGGACACTGGCATGGATGCTCCTACCGCACTTACATTGCTTTAGGAATGTTCACTCCAAGCCACCAAATAAGAGAAAGAAGGAGTTTAATAAGAAATCTCATATTGTTCAGATCCACACATTGCAATAGCCCTCAGTAAGAGCATAGAAATAGTCATGGGGAGATCTATTGGAGGAAAAAGAAAACAAAAGTCCAGATTCATTGACCAAATGAGTAATCTGAGTTAGAGAAGAGCATTAGTGCTTGTACTGAGCATTCAATAGAAAGCAAAGTGTGATGGTCCATTTAAAAAGCTTCATCAGGCCTAAATGTCTTGGCAGAAAATGAAACCTGTAACCTTTTTTCTGAGTCAAGTGCCTTTTGCGAATTATACAGCCTCCTAAAGCACTGGCAGCTTGTCTCAGTGCTGTGTATTTGTGGTCAGTGTGAGAAATTACTCTGATTTTGCATCTTATGCCAGAGAGTTATTAGTCTGATCCTTTTCCTGCCAAGTTCAATGAGCATTTATTCAGCTCAACCATTGGCAGCAGGAGAACTGGGCAAAATTTGTAGGAGTATGTAGTCTTCTTTCCAGGTTCCTCAGTCATGCTCATCACCACAATCTCTAGACATCTCTGATGTTTATTTGAGCCTCAAAAATGTGGCCTTGGACATGTGTCCCCCTACTTTTACCTGTGTGGAAAGAATAGAGTTGGCCCATCTTGCACTTATACATCCTGGTAGGCATGCTACTTTCCGAAGACAAGTGAGAGAAGGTGCTTTTCTCTCCAAAGGAAATAAAATCCACAAGAGAAAAAAAAAACCTATATCAGCACATTCCACACACCACAGGGAAGCAGAAGCAAAACAAATTAACTATTCAGGTTCCCCAGTGTCTTGGTTTTGAGACAAATTTCAGGAGAAAACACCCTGGCATGAGTGTTTCTTCTATGGAGAATGGGCTTCAATAACTCCTTTTTCTTCTGCCAATGAGAGAAATGGAAACCAGGGGCTGAAAGTGAAAAAATCCGTTTATTAACAAAAAAAAAAAAAAAAAAAAAAAAAAAAGGTGCTTCCAAGGCACAGAAAAAGAAAGAAAAAATTTGAATAAATGTTAGATATTGAAATTGTATAATCCTAAACCCACCCCCCCACCCCCACCCCCCCGAAACCCCATATCAGCCTTCTCTTGGCTGCAATTTGCCCTTTGGTGTAGTTATAGTCACAGCCAGCAGGGGCGCTGGTGGCTACCCGACTGGGCAGGGTCGGTGAGATGATTCCACCGCGGCTGCAGGGGGCACTGTGGCGCGAGTTTCGGCTGTCTCCCTCTCACGTGGACAATGGCAGATGCAGCTGGCGGAATGGGATGGAGAAGGGGCTTCCTTTACGAACCCCCAGGGGCAGCTGATCCCAGTGCCCTCTCTGGATAGCAAAAGGAGCTGTAGCAGGAACCTCAGGAGAAGCAAGCTGGGGCAGCAGGACCTCCTGGCAGGCAGAGGGTGAAAAGCTACAGTGTAGCACAAACCCAGAGCAATGGCAGAGATACGGCTGGGGTTGGGCAGCAGCAGTCCGTCTCCCAAACACAGTAGGGAAAAGGCTCTTTGGGATTTGTCACTGGCACTGGTTGGTCCCTAGGTCCGGGCTGTGCTGAAAGCCCCCTGGTGGGAAAACGAGGGTGTTCCTGTGTCTTGGTGGGGCACACACTGGCTCTGGGCTTCCTGACAGCAGAGCAGCAAAAGAAGCCAAGCTGGCAAGCTCAGTCACAGGGCTGAAGCAAAAAAAAAATCAAAAAGAAGCAGGCAAAACTCACAGAAACAGCAGGATCCCTGGTCAGAGATACCGGCCACATGTGTCCAGTCGAACAGCCCACGCTAAAAGAGGAAGGGCAGACTTTCACCCCACCCCAAACTTCCTCCAGAAACCCTGGCTTGGCTCCCAAACATGGTCCCAGAGCCAGGGAGGATGGGGTGGAGTGGGGACAGCAGCCACTCCAGGTACAAACAAAACAGATCAAAACCCCCAACATTTGTATGGGATAATAAACCATCCCCAAGACACCCAGCCAGCAGTCTGGTAAACCCCTGTTATTCAGGCATGGCACAAAAATAGTTCCCAACATTTTCTTACATTCTGGAGAATATTTTTAACTAGACCCTTTCCTGCCTTTCTGGCCCCATACTTGTCTTTTCCCTACAAGCCTTTTCTAGCGCTGCAGAATGAGATTGCAACAATTAGCTCAACTTTTGTAGCTAATTGCTAGCTCAACCCAACTGATTTCCCACAAGACACAAGGAAGGAAGGACTTTGAACCAGAAAATTGAATATTAGTTTATATGATGACCCATCGTACACGGGCTTCTATCCCTACTGGATGCAGGAACGTATTAATATAGCACAAATACTGCATACCTGCCAACGGCTTAATTTTTGGACCTGAATTCTAGTTGTGAATCTGTGGTGAGAAGTTATTAAGAAAAATAGTCTATCCTAAATGAGAATTTAAATACCTCTTACACTGAATAGAAAAAGAAAGTTTGATGTACTGTCAAAGTTTTAAGGTACATTTCAGCAGCAAGTAGAACAAGCTCTGAAAATTTAAGAAAACAGTATACTATTTAAAAATACAGCTGCAAAATGTTTCACTCCCCAGAATCAATGTGGGATAAAAGAGAAAGACACACAGGAGACATCACAAGTTGCCAGGAACAGAAGCAGGGTGAATGTTTTCTGTTCTGAGGTGTGTTAGTCTGTTGAGTTGCCATAAAGGGAAACAGTAATAACTCAGGCCTGGTGTCAAGCTAGGCTGAGCTAACACTAAATGGTGGGTGATACTTTGATGGACACACTTTTCTGTCCCCACTGGGCCCGTCAGTGGCAGCCGCAGTAGGAGGAGAAAAAGTAACACAATAAACGCCCTTTAGCAGGCTTTAAAGCACAGTTTTAGAATCCATGCAGCAACCAGGTGCAGTTAGAGGCAAGGTCTCTACCCCAGCTGGTTCTTATCCAGAAGTTTTATGACCATCTTAGTGTGTGTTGTCAACAAGCTGCTGTGAGTTGGGGTGTAGCATGTTGACCTTGGCTGGCTGCTAGGTGTTCACTAAGTTGCTCTATCACTCCCTTTACCAATGGGACAGGGGAGACAATAAGATGAAGAACTGGCAGGTGAGATAAGGCAGTTTTATTACAATGAAAAAAAAATATAAGCAAGAATCTGTACGTGCATAAGCTAAAGAAAAAAGGTCAACATCTACTTCCCATTAGTAGCAATGTTTGGACACTTCCTGGAAAGCAGGGCTTCAGCACCCATAATGGGTCCTCCAGAAGGCAAACATTGAAGAATCATGAATGCCCCCCTTCCTCCTCTCTCCCTTAGCTTTATATATCTGAGCTGACATCATATGGCATGCAGTATCCCTTTGGCTAATTTGGATCAGCTGGCCTGGTTGTGTCCCCTCCCAGGATCTTGCCCACTCCCATTCAGTTGATGGGGGAAGGAATGTCAGAGGGACTGCACTGCTCAGCAGTAGCCAAATTACTGGTGTGTTATCAACATCTGTCCAGCTACTAATACAAAGCACAGCATTGTGAGGGCTGTGGACTTTACCTCAGTTAGACCCAATACAGAGGGTATGTTAGCTTTAGCCTTTGGTGACCTTGGAGACAACGGGACACAGCTCATCCAGCTGTCCTTTACTGAGAGATGGAGAGGTCATATCTGTTGCTATTAATTCTGCTATGCCTTTTGCTGGTATCAAATCTGGGTTTTTGCAGCTGTATGGTGGCCAACCAGGGTTTTGCCCTAATTGTGCTTTCCCCCTTTGTATCCCATATGCAGAGAAGCAGAGAGAGCTGGCTCAGAAGGGCTTCATGAAGAACGGCAACATGGGAAGCCCAGTTAATCAGCAGCCCAAGAAGAACAATGTGATGGCACGAACAAGGTAAAGGATTAGAAAAGCACTCCTCTGTGCTCTAAGCTGCAATCCCTAATGATCTTAGGATGGGCAAGGATGATGTTCATTTCTATTTGCCTACTGCCAAATGTAACTTTTTTCTAAAAAAATTATTTTTCGTTTCTTTTTTCTCTTTCTCTGATTCTGCTGCACTTCTTCTGTATTTTTCTTTCCTCCTGGATTTCTCAGTCTTCTCTGAGCTGAGCTCCTTTGGGATCTTCCCTCGTGGGGAGTCCTGCTTATCTCAGTTCTCTAGGTTTGAAGAAAACTCCCGAGCTTGTTAGAATCTTGTTTCTCATGTTTATTAGGATGTTATCACAAAACTTGGCAGGTCTCTCCAGACTGTCTGCACAAGTTTAATTCACTGCAATCTCGCTTATTTTCTTCTGATGGTACGGAATGGCCTTGTGGATCACTTCGGCTTTGAAAGCACAAAATGTCCCCGAACTACGCAGTTCTTTTATCTTTATACTCATTCTTATCCAATTAACAATAGACATGTATTTTATTTTTCTTAATGACCCAATGACCCATCACTTGTGTGCTGCACTGCGACATTTTCTATCCAATCACTTACTATTACCCAAAAACCTCTGGAAGAAGAACATGAAGAAAGAAGAAGGAAAAGAAACAACACCCTAAATCCTCCATCTTGCCTTCTGCTTTCTAAACTAACTTAAACTCTAACTTTTTCACCCAGTGACTTAAGAAACTCTCTAATTTACGCACTCACACTTTTAGCTTTTTCTATCTAACTTTAGCAGTTGTTTTCATGTATCACCATGAAAACATGCTCATGAATTTCATGTTATATGAAATTCAGTGTTTTTCTGGATCTTAGAGTTAAGTATCAGAAACAAGGGCACACACTCTGTGTCTCAGACTGGAGTCTGAGACACCAAACACACTTTGAGAGCAGTGATGACCCTTCCTAGAGCTGACATGCCCAAATGCTGCGTTGCATCCCATCCCCGGGGGAGATGCAGGGACAGCTGGCCTCAGGACTGGTGATAATGCAGCCTGAAGGAGGCAGAGGCAGCCCAGCCTGGTTGAAATTAGGGGTTTGATATGACTGTTTTACATGTTCTGGGTAGTCTCGCATAACACCTAATCCTGACAGCAGGAGAATGTATGATGCTGCTTCATGTAACACAAACTGCTTTAGAGCTTAGTTCTGCTTTGGCTGCTTTTATCACAGTAGTTCCCCTGTTCCTTTTTGATGATGACCCCTTCTTCATACTTACTGACTTAAAAAAGGCTTATGAACAATCCATCTCTGTGTGCTCTGCTATATACCTCCTCCTCACTTGAGACAGCATGGTCATACTTTGCTGGAGCTGCTTTGGCACATCTCTGTATGACAGTATCAGACAGTGCTACAAATTGCTGTAAAAAAGGATGTTATTGGATGAATACTTTAATTTAGGATGTTTCTAATGTTTTCATGCAAGCTTTAGGACACCAATGTATCATTTACCTGCATTCAGGAGGAAGGAACCCCCTGAGTCCACAGGATTATACACTTTGCAGTTTTTAGAGGAGGACTTCACTTAGAATGACAGCAGAATATGATAAAGTTGCTTGAATTACCATATATTACTTAGAACAGGAACTGCAAATCAGAGCCTTTCTGTTAATTAATTAATTCCCAAACCTGACAATAGTTGTCATAAATCATGCCAGGACTTTGTCAAGTTTTATTTGTAAGCCCCTGTGATGTTGTTGGAACACACTGCATTGCTCACTGCTCTGTTTGGTTGTTGAGATGATACAAAGGAGCCAGACCTTTAGTGGCAGCAAGAAATTGGGCAGATGCTTCCACTGGCTTTTCCATGCTTTTTGTCTTCCAAATACAAGCTGAAAAAATTGGTTTCTTTTGGTAATAGGCTAAATGTTAGTTTCCCAAGAGGAATGGTAGATTTGTTGCTTGAGAACTTTAGAAACACTGAAGTTAGTGAAGGAAGATGGTAAGGGAGGGAAGATGGGATAAGTACAGGTGCCTACTTGTAAAATTAGTGACTTCTTGGAGAGGCTGCCCTTTCTGAGCTGTCAATGAAAAAAAGAGTGATTTGGGTGGGGAAGGACTGAGCAATGACATCCATCAACAAAAGCTTTAAACAGCCAGTTTGGTCCATTTGTGTACACCTGAGCACTGTTCAGAGGACATGTGTATGCCTCCACAGCCAAGCAGAGCCTGCTGGCAGTAGACTTGCTTTTATTAGTTACTTTTCACACAGATTTTAGAAGCATCTCTTGGGATCTGCAATACAGAGGTTTTCAGCCATTGCTTTAGCAGCAGATGTAGCCAAGCTCCATTGTTCTCACATGGCTGGGAGGTGCCTGGCACAGGGTCTCACTGGCCCATGTCTCTTCATCTCCCAGCTCCCTTGGCTTTCTGAAAGCCAGGCAGCATGACATGCATAGCCCTAGTAATACTTCAGAATGGTTTAGTCTGTTTTGCCACAAACAGGGAACCCCAGGAAGGCAGAAATACCACAAGCTTGTTCAAGCAACTTTTCACAAGATAATGACTGCAATACAATGGGAGATATTCCAGTGGGGTACTCTGCAAAAAATTCAGATTATGGCGGTTCTTAAAAGTCTAAACTGTTGGCTTCGTCTGGTCTCTGCAAGAGGAGAATAAGCTCAAGCCACTTCCACATTTTTAACAGTTTTGCTCTTCTCCTCATCAAACATGTTTTCCTTAATTCAAGCAAACCACATTACCTCTCCTAGTCTCTACTTCACCTTCTCCTCCTTTCTCAAGGCTTTTGTTCTGCATTTTCTGTATGAATTTCTTACATCCAGCTTTTAGTACCAGGTAGCCTTCGCTATTCAGTCTTCTGGGTCAGGGGCACAGCCAGCCTTAGAGGTAAAAGGTTCTGAATCCATAAAACAATCAGTCTCCCTAAGAGCAAATAATATGTGAACAAGGTTGAGGTGTTGCTGGCTATACTCACTATGAGCACAGGTGTTACCAAAAATTCAGTAAAATAAAAAACTCCTTAACATCAATGTAGCATTAAGAAGCAGGCATTCTTTATTTGGCTGGATGCACAGGGGAATAGCTCCTCCCAAAAGCTGTGCACACTGAGTACAGGAAAGTTTCTGTTTATATACTGTATTTTGCATACATATTCTTTTATTGTCCTGGACTAAACATACATACAATAATAATTTCCCCCCAAATCATTGACATATATCCCCTCCTTTTTACATATGTGTTCTTCTGTCCTGGAGGTCTCTCTGGTGGTCCCTGGTGGTAGTAGACCCCAATGTTCCAGATGATCTGGATGAGTTGGCAGGACACTGAGGCTGGTGAACTTCCAGTTCTCCTTACACAATGGCCTGGTGTAGTTTTCATAAGCCAGTAGTTTTGGATAACAAGCACTGTATTAGCTCACCAGGTGTAGGCCATTTATCATCTGGTATTGGGATTTTGCGAGAGAGACAGGACCACTTAAAGATGTTTCAAAGAATGATTTATTATTCTTGTTCTGCAGTCTCATGAAGGAGTGAGTACATCTTCAACTTATTCAACAGATGCTCTTGGTTAGTGGTCCCAAGATTACAGGTTACAGGGTCTTTTAAAGGTTATTTAGCCAATAAACTAATGCCACAAAAGAATGTTTCTACTTTTACACCAATAAGTAATTATTTTGTTTTATATGTCTTTGCCACAGTGCGGACTTTCTTAACCAATCGTATAATAACACACAAAGCTAAGCTACTTGTTATACCTTCAACTTCTTATTACTTTTATAATTACTTCTATATCTTAACTTTAAAACTTTAAAACTTCCTACAACCTAACTTGATTGCTATAATTTTTAAAGTCCCCTGCCTCTCTGCCACTACTGTTTGCCCCGCAGCAGCCAGGGAGACAGGGGAGATAGAATTAGCTTGTCAAAGAAGAACCTAAAAACGAGCTCTTTTTGCTGAGATGGCAGTTACAGCTTTATTTCTTGGGATCCTTTGGGGTGAGGTGGCAGGAGGGAAAGAGAAAGAGGTATCGATAAGCACTCCTTTTTGAAGACGGGGGAAAGGGGTGGAGGGAATTTACACAACCAATAAGGGCAACTGGGGAGAACAAGATAAGGGAAAGAAACTTGCAATTCTACATTTTCGGGGGTACATTTTTTGGGTCATACCATTTTTCCTAACTGCATTACAACACTTGATGTCTTTCTATTTAAACTCACATTCTTGCTTATGATTTTAAATTTGGAAGTCTTTTCCAAGGCTTCAGGTTGAACCCTGTGTTTATTTCTATGTTTGAGCTTGCATTCACAAGATCTTGAGAATTTTCTGTGCTTAGGATTCCCACAATCTGGTAACATTCCCCCCCTTTGAGGCTTGTAAAGCTTGTCTTCTTTGCAAGCCTTCATAAGCCTCAATTTGCCATTTTACTAACATCATATAAGTTCTTCATGTTGCATTAGAAATCATGTTTTTTATGTAGTTTAAAGCAAGCATCATAATCACAATTATTACTATGATCATAATTATTCTTTGCAAAACCGAGGCTAACAACCAGTTAGAGAAAATCCAAATCCTCTAAATATTTTGTTTAACCAGTTACTTTCTAATCCTGCCCTTAATTCTCTGCTGGATGCAGCAACTGATTTAATCCTCTTTATTTGATCATCCAATTTAGCAGTCACATTTGGAATGTGGACACAACAAGTGTTGTTTAAATTCAAGTATCCACATACTCCATGTTCATGTAACAGCAATAAGTCTAAGGCAAATCTGTTTTGTACGGTCATTTTAGTTATGGCTTACAATTGTTCTTTTATTTCAGTGAACCCCAATTGATTTGCATTTGCTAAAGTTTCCATTTTCAGAGTCAAACTGTGTATGGTTAGTCTATTCCAGGAGGTAGATATCTGTGGAGTGAATATGGATTCTAAAATCCATCCCACTATGGTTCCTGTACTGGGGTATTTCCAAGTTTCATCACATTTAACTTTTCCCCATAATCGGGTTCTTAATGGTGATTCCTTCCACAATGGACATAACGTTAATACTCCCAGTGTCCATTGTACTCTTGATTCTCCCAAGGGCAAATGTGTGGGCCAGATTCTATTACTTCCTACACATACTGTAGGTCCTAATGACTTTACTGTGTCCTGTTGACAGGCTATACCTCTCCAAGTCTCGTTAGCTGGGTGAGACCAGGTGTCATTAAGAAAGGTAGAATAATTTCTACAAACACATCCTAACCATAGAGCTTGAGCCACAGTCATGAGTTGCTGTATGTCAGGATTATTACTCATATAAGTGTATACTTGAGTGCAATTCCACTTTTATCTTTGTATACTTTTGCCTTGACCTTATTAAATCATAATATTTTTTACCTACCTGTAAGGGGTCTTCTGGGATGCCTCTATTCACTTCCCAGTCTAGACACCACTAAACTGGATTGATATATTCCCATTGTTCCATTTGAGGGCTGTTCCATATTTCTGGTATTTGACACCCCCAAGGTGTATTAGTGCAGTATGTAGGCCAATAAATATTTCTTGAGGTTATTTTCAGATCTGGTTTTGAGATATTACAATTCTCAACAGTATCATTCTTACGTGTCCATTGTAAGGAATATTCTCCTTCTATCCCTGTCCAGTTGGCATGGGTGCTATTTCCTTTCCACGTGTATTCTCACATTTTTGTCAAATTCCTGACTAAAGCTCCCCATGGAACTGGATTTTCTTCAGAGGTTGGTGTTGGCAACCAAGCTGTTATAGAGGTTTCATTCTGTAATCTGACAAAATCTTGCACTAGCTTTAAGATCACATATCCCTTCCCAGAGATTAACAATATAGTTTCTATTATTATTATAATTATGCAATTATTTATCATCTTCATTTAGATCAAATAAATAATATCCCCCTAGAAAATCATGTCCTATACTTAAAATAATAGGATTTATATACCCAAAAAAACCCCTCCACAATGTTAATTAATCTTGTTTCTGCTGTGTTTAATATGGTTGTTGGTTTTACTCACGTGTGATGGACCCAGGGTTTGATTCCTTCTACCTTAAGTGCTGTGTAGGTTACCAGGACTTGAGTTGGTCCTTTCCTCTTTTCTTTCAAGGGTTCAAAGTTCCAGGTCTTTACATATACGAAGTCCCCAGGTTGGTATGGGTGAATGCATTCAAAGCAACTGGTCGCAATAGGGTTATAAACCAATGGAGTCCAGCTAGAGTTTTTCCTAATGAAATTAGGGATAGATTTAAATCTGTTTCTCCCTTTAAATGTATTTCTCCAGGAATGGATGATGTTTGATACGGCCATCTGTACAGCAATTCATAGGGACTTACTTTCATTTTTGACCTCAGCTGAATTCTGACTCGCAAAAGAGCCAGAGGAAGGGCCTGTGACCATTTTAAGGAAGCTTCTTGAAACATTTTGATAATTTGTCATTTCAAAATCTGATTCATCCTTTCCACTTTTCCACTTGATTGTGGTCACCCAGGTGTGTGTAAGTCCTATTTTCTACCCAGGGTTTTGCTCAGCTGTTGTACCACATCTTCTATGAAATATGGGCCTCTATCTGAGGACATCCCAAGTGGCACCCTGTGGACCTGATTTTTCTGAGTCTGAGAGAATTCTAGCCTGTCAGTGGCTGATCTGTTTCCAAGGGAAAGTCTCTTGAGAACATCTCTTGCTCGAGGACTATTTTTGTAAATAATTTCATTTTCTCAAAACAGTTCTGTACAGCTGTGGTTAGTGTGTTTTTCTCTTCTCCCACCAATGGGACAGAGAGGTAGTGTTCCCTTTACCAATCATGTTAAACCTGTAGTATAATACCCTATAAAAAGCTGAAAAGTTCAGATAATAAGGCTTTTCCTGAGCATCTCGTTCTGGCTGCTGTGATTGAATCCACACTTCTACTTTGTGTCCAACAATAACAGCACCCCAAATCTTGATATGGCTTCTTTAAGCATGATTTTTACCACTTCCCTAGCTTTATTGGTGCAACAGGGAAAGGCTTCTGGCCATCTGGAAAGTGTATCTACCAATACTAAAAGATACCTATACCCATTTTGCCTGGGTAATTCAGAGAAATCTATTTGCCAATAATCTCCAGGTGAATTTCCTTGTTTAATTGTTCCAGGACGTGGCCTCTTCCTATACATGGGATTGTTTTTTAAACAAATTGGACATTTCACTAAGATTGATTTTGCTATTTCAGTCATTCCTATGCTGAGTACAGAGCTTTGGAGACTAAATATCATGGACTCAATTCCCCGATGGGTTTTGTTGTATTCTTTTTCCATTATTTTTCTCATTACAGAAATTGGAACTATAACCTGTTGTCTGTCTGTTTGCCGCCATCTCTCCTGATTCTTAGTGGCTTTTAATGTGCTTGCTAAGCACTGATCTTCACTATCATAATTAGGCTTAAATTCAGATATGTCGGTTTGTCTATGTGGTACTAATGCTAGCATGCCTTTTTCAGCTACTCCTCGAGCTGCTTTGTCTGCCAGTCAGTTTCCCACTATAACATTAGTTTGTCCAGGTTGATGTGCTTTGCAACTCACCCCTGCCACCTCCTTTGGTTTTTGAATTTCTTCCAAGAGTTGTAAAATTTCTTCTTTGTGTTTAATAGCTGATCCTTGAGCTGATAGCAGTCCTCTTTTCTTCCATATAGCTCCATGGACATGAATTACACCAAATGCATACCTAGAATCAGTCCAAATATTCACCCTTTTACCTGCTGCCAAATTCAATGCTTGTTTTAGTGTTATTATTTCTGCCTTTTGTGCTGACGTGTTAATTGGTAAAGATCAAGCTTCCAATACTTCAGTAATGGTCACCACTGCATATCCTGACATCTGTTTTCCATCCTTCATGAAACTGCTCTCATCTGTGAATAATTCTAAATCAGGATTCTCTATTGGCTTATCTCACAAATCAGTTCTGCTGGAATATACCTGTTTGATAGTTTGGAGACAATAATGTGCTAGGGCTCCTTCATCCACTGCCTTTGGATCGAGAAACATGGCTGGATTTCTGGCTGCTGTCGTCTTCAATTCCACATCATCCTGTTCCAAAACCACAACTTGGGATCTGAGCATCCTGCTGGGGGATAGCCAATGTCCCCGCTTTTGCTCTAATAAGGATATCACCATGTGAGGGACCAAAATAGTTATGTGCTGTCCAGTTGTGAGTTTCCTGGCTTCTTGTATCAGTAGAAAGGTTGCAGCAACCACTTGCAAGCATCCTGGCCATCCTTTGCTCACGTTGTTCAGGTGTTTGAAGAAATAGCCCACAGGTCTCCTCCAGATTCCTGGCTTTTGCATCAGGACTCCCAGGGCTAAATATTGCCTCTCATGTACAAACAGTTCAAAGGGCTTGGTTTAGTCAGGAAGCCCTAATGCAGGTGCTGTCATTAATGCCTTTTTCAGTTCTCGGAAAGCATTTTGGCACTCATGAGTCCACACCAATTGTCCTTCCTTTGTTTCTTTTAGGGCTTCATAGAGGGGCTTCACTAAAAGTCCATAGTTAAATATCCACAACGGGCACCACCAGACCACTCCCAGAAAGCCTCGTAATTCTCAGATGTTCCATGGTTCTGAAGTTCGGCATTTTGCTTCCTTTCTGTCAAGGTCAAAAATTCTTTGCCATTGAGTGATCTCAAAGCCCAAATAGTTCACAGTTGTTTTTCCTATTTGAGCTTTTCTTTTAGTTATTCTGTAACCATTCTGTCCCAGAAAGTTCAACAGACTCATGGTCATTTGTAGGCATTGGTTTTGGGTCTCTGCTATCAGCAGAATGTCATCCACATACTGTAAAACTGCTCCTTCAGTGTTATTTTTCCTCCATAGCAAAATTCTTTTGCTAGTTGATTTCCAAATAATGTTGGGCTATTTTTAAATTCCTGTGGTAGGATGATCCAGGTTAAATGAACTTTGCATCCAGAGGTGGGACTTTCCTATTCAAAAGCAATTATTGCATGACTATTTTCCACCCAAGGGTATGCAGAAAAAGGTATCCTTAAGATCAATCGTTGTAAACCATTTATATTCCCCTTTCTGTCAAAAGTGTGTACGGATTAGCTACTACTGGATGAATATCTGGTACTATTTTATTAATGGCCCTTAAACCTTGCACTAACCTATATTTCCCATTTTGCTTTTAACTGGTAATATGGGTGTGTTATATTCTGATTCACACTCTTTCAATAACCCATATGTCTTAGTTCGGAAGACAGGTGTCTGCTAGGGAGGGCAGGAGCCTCCCTTGGAATGAAAATGTAGACCCCCTCCATCCGAATTATTATAATTTTGAAATCAAGGGGCTCTCAGGCAGAGATCTGGGGATAGGAATAACAGTTCTTTACTAGGATGTATAACAAGGCAAACAAACAACAATAACTACAGCATTAAAAACAAAACAGAAACAGGGACCCCTTGACAGCCTTCTCGGCCGAGACGGGTAAGGATGGAGGAGAGGCTTTGCTTCACAAACCCCCTCGAGCAGTCTGTCCTGGTGCTCCTGCAGGGCTCTGAGGAACACTTAGCTGGGACGGTAGAAATGAGTAAGGAATCCTGGGCCAGTGGGTGAGGTCTATCAGCAGCTCCGTGGCGGTGTCTGGCACTGCCGCACGTCCCGGCAGGACAGGAGGTGCGAGGCCCACCAATAGAGAAGGAAGAAGAGAGAAGAAGAAGCAGCAGCTCCGTCTGGGTGATGACGAATTGCCTTCTCCCAGCCCCAAAAGATCCCAGTGAGAGTTCTGCTCTGAAGCAGAAGAAACCAGCCTGGCCCCAGCTGCCCCTTCCCTCCCTTTTTCCAGTCCCCTTTCCCCCCTGGGCCCAGCCAAGCTCTTTGTGTTTCTCAAGCACCCACTAAGTACCAGCAGTCGGTTTACCCCACCACTGATGGGTAAAAATTCCATAGGTGGGACCGAACAAAAGGAAGGATACCTAACCCCCAACAACCATATTCAAAATTTTTTTTCTGTAAGCTTTCCCAGCCCCTTTCTTGTGTCCCAATTAATAAGATATTGTTTTTGCCTTACTGGTTTAGCTTTAGGTTTGAAAATAATTCTCACCAGTTTGGCTGCTTTTGATCATTAAGGCATTTCAGTTGCCCATACCAATGGGATCACAGCGTTCTCTACCTCCTCTGGGATTTCTTCCAATTCATTTGTCTCCTGTAACATAAAAATCCTTGCCTTGACAGCTTTTGATTCTGGTATTTGAATTTGTATTTCCCCATCCTGAAAAATTATTTGAGCATCCAATTTTCTCAATAAATATCTCCCCAGCAAGGGGACTGGGCATTCGGGCATGTATAGAAACTGGTGGGTAATCCAATTCTTTCCTGGTTTACATTTCATGGATTGTAAAAAGAACCGAGTTTCACTTCTCCCTGTAGCACAAATTACATTTGCCACATCCCTACTGTTTCCCTTTAAATGTATTCAATATGGAATAAGTTGCTCCTGTGTCCACCAAAAATTCCACTTCTTCTTTCCCCAGCTTCAATGTAACCAGGGGTTCAGCTGGGGTAGAATCCCCCAGTCCCCTTCAATCTTCATTTTCTAACATAACAGCCTGTAAGGCCGGGTCTAGCTTTCCAGCTTGTGAGCATTCTTGCTTCCAGTGCCCCTTTTCCTTGCAGATTGCACACTGGTCTTACCCTAACCATTGTCAGGGAAACGGTGGGAGCCTCCCACCTCCCCTTCCCCTTGTTCCCCCTGATGCCTGACCCCTGACCCCCACCCAACCTTCCCTGTTGGCCAGTCCCTTAGTACCCTCCACAGGTCCCTTAGCCACTCCTAAAGTCGCAAGCAGTTTGTCGTGTCTTGTTTTCCCTTCTAGTCTTCCATAGTTCTTTTTCCCTATCCCTGTTGTGATATGCTTTCCACGCTTCATCTAACAATTTTCCTAAGTCATGCGACTTCACTCCCAGTTTCTGGAGTTTCTTTATAATAACCCTGGCAGACTGCTCTATAAAGATAGTTGCTAACTGTACAGCCTGCTCTGGATTCATGGGAGCCAGATTAGTGTATTTTCTGGCAGTCACCTTCAATCGTTCCATGAAAGCCATGGGGGATTCAGTACTGTCCTGCTTTACCTCATACAGTTTTGACCAGTTCATGGCTTTTGGTATAGCATGCTTTACACCAAACAATATCCATCTCTGATATCTTGTTAAACTGTCGTGGTTTTAAACCAATAACTAAGAAAATTACTTATTTCTTGCTGTGAGATATGGATTAGAACAAGAGCAAAACAGGCATAAAACTTAAAAGGGAAAAAAAAAGAAAGTTTATTGACAAACTACAATAAGAACACCAGAATAAACTTCCAGAAAAAACCTTTTCATCCCCTGTCTACCCACTATTCCCTTGTTCACATGACAAAAGAGACAAAACCTTTGGAACTTTGATGGTTAAAACAGTCCCAATTCTTGCTACAGTCTTTTCACCAGTCTTTATAGAGAAACAGAAGTTTCTTCCTGTTAATTTATGGAGTTTCTCACAAGAAAAACTATTTTTGTTATAGTTTTCCATTGCTCTAATGTTAGCTGCCCAGAGCTGCTGTTATTAGAGCCCACTCCTCCCATTTTCACATCACTCTTAAGTGTGTATGGGCCATGAGTCTAGGGATGGGATTTTTAAGGATAAGTTATTCAAAGGCAAAAAGTCTTCTTCATCTGTTTCCGTGAGCTTCACCAGAAAACAGTTTTCTCATTGCCTCTCAAGGCTTCAAATCTTCCAGCACTTCACTGTGCCATAATTACTCTACTTTTTACTCAAAATTTACACTTTGAACACTCTATTCCTCCCTATATACTGTCATGAATTAAAGGAGTGTTTTCAAGACCTTATTGTCCATTTCCATAGTTTTTAACAGAAAGATATTTCAGCTTAATTAAAGCATCTTCTTAATTCTCTACCTTTTCTTTTCTTTCCTGTCACTGGTAGTTTATAAAGTCTCTTTTCATGTTGATCACTCTCTTTTCTCTGTCTGGATAAAAAGATTAATCCGCAAGTCTCATCTGGGAAATGAAAGAGTTAAAATCTTGCCCAGGCTGTTGTAGGTAGTTCTGTGGCCTCGGCCGGTGCAGGAGCTGGAGCCGTCTGCGATGGAAAGCTCCTCATGGCTGCCCTGGAGAGTGCAGTCGCCGCGCCCAGCCCGCTGCAGGCCCAGAGCCCTTCTCCTTCTTCACTCAGCAGTCTCCAGTGAATCCAGCCACAGCAAAAAAAAACCTGCAGCCGAGCCAGAGATCGGCTCGGCCCGGCCCAGCCGGAGCCCGGAGAAAACCCCCTCCACAGGGCCCGCATCCCCCGGCCGGGAGACGCTGGGCCCAGCCCAGTCCCCGCCCGGCCGCATGGCCTGGGCAGGGAGCGGGAAGCCTGGGGCTCTGCCGCCCTTCCCAGCCAGGAAACAAAGAGAACCAAGAGAGCTCTGGTTTTACACTTTAAGGTAGGGTTCACAAGTTGATCCCACTTTTCAATGGCCTAAACTGCTGTCAATTCTCAGCAATGACCGATAATTGGTCAGGAGAAAAGACGCCAGGCAGATCCCAGCAACTTAAACTTTCTTAAAGGTAAAGTAACTCCATGACATAAACGATCTCAGGGCCCCAGTAAATTAGGGTCCCACCTCTGATATGTTGAAGGAAAATTCTGATCTACTGTTCCTTCCAAGTCTCCATTAGCATGTTCCCCCTCCACCTGCATTCTGGTCATAGTCAACAGCAGCCTTTTTCTGTGCTATCCAACAACACATCTAACCACTTGTATATCATTCCAGTCAGGGTCCTGAGTCCTAATTATGGTTTCAAATACTTTAACAACTCTATCCGGATCCTCTCTATAAATTCCTGCTGCCTTTCTCCATGACATTAAATCCACAATTAAAAATGGAGTCCTTACTGTTACTGGACCATCATTACTGACCACCTGCTGGAAGGGAGCCATCAGAATATCCCCAGCATCCCTCCCAAAATCTCCTTGCTGCCTTCTAGTGAGTACAGCAATTGGGCTAAAATCCTCTGATCCCCTAAAGCCTTCTGTCCGTTCCAGTCCACTCTCCCATGACCTATGTATGCGTCTAGCCATGTTCCCTGGAAATTCATCATTCACCCCATGTAGGAATTCCAAGCACAGAAAGTTCTCAAAATCTTGTGCATGCAAGCTTAAACATAGACATGAATACAGGGTTTGACCTGAAGCCTTGGAAAAGACTTCCAGATTTAAAACCGTAAGCAAGAATGTAAGTTTACAGTTTAAATAAAAAGACATTAAGTTAGGTTGTAGAAAGTTTTAAGGTTTTAAAGTTAAGATTATAGAAGTAGTTATAAAGGTAATAAGAAGTTTTAAAGTGTAGCAAATAGTTTTGTGTGTCATTTTATGATTGGTTAAGAATGTCCACACTGTGGCAAAGACATATAAAACAAAATTATTAGCTATTGGTGTGACAGTAGAAACATTATTTTGTGGCATTAGTTTATTGGTTAATTAACCTTTAAAAGACCTTGTGACCTGTGGTCTTGTGACCACTGACCACAAACAACTGC
The DNA here is from genome assembly GCF_049639895.1 of Pseudopodoces humilis. NCBI lineage: Eukaryota > Metazoa > Chordata > Aves > Passeriformes > Paridae > Pseudopodoces > Pseudopodoces humilis. Next base: position 2,925,990 of record NC_142211.1, on the reverse strand, counting down.
TGAACATGGTGAAGATGGTCTCACACCTTCATGAGACTGTAGAAGAAGAAATCATGCTTTAAGATGTCTCCCTGTGGTCCCATCTTTCTCAAAATCCCAATAACCCCACCCATTCTTTGCTGCAGAGCAACCATCAGCTCTAAATCATCCTCGTCCTCTCTTCCACACTTTAAGCACCTCTGCCCTATGCTGCATGCAGAACAACACCTTTTCAACCCTTTGCCTTTCTTTTCCTTTTCAAGTGCTAAAATTAATGGATCTTGCGGGGTCCTCCAGCATTCATAATGCCATTCTGGATGATTTCTTAGGGTGAAAAACAAGTCAACATAAGGAACTTTATCTCACTTATTTTCCCTTCTACAAACAACATTATTTGCAATATTGTGTTATACTGTAAGGTTCCATCTCCAAGAGGCCACTTCTCTTGACCTTCCAGAGTGTAAAATGGCTGCCATTTATTACAAACTTATAAAAGTTTTTCATGCATGAAGGGATCATCCCCAATTTGTTTCCAGTGTTTCAAGATACATCCCAGCGGTGACACCTGTGGCACCCCTTTCGAGGTTTTGTTTCCCATTATAACCAATTACTGTTAAGGAGCTCCTTTGAAGGGACTCTAACCCTTCCCTTTTTGAAGGGACTCTAAACCCTCCCTTTTCCCAGCTTAGGTACCTTTAAACCAAACCTTGCAAAGCTTTTGCTGTGCCTTACAGGTCACTTAACAGTTAACACCTTTAAAGTAAAGAATGCCTTTGTCTTACCAGGGGTCTTGCTCTGATTTCCTTCAGACCAGGGATCGAAGGCTCTCCCTGAGAATCCCTCGGTGCTGGCTGGAGGTCCTGTGATCCCTTGGATTTGTTGAAATTCAGGAGTCTGTTCCACCTGTGTCACCAAAACTGTTACCAAAAATTCGGTAAAATAAAAAACTCCTTAACATCAACGTAGTATTAGGAAGCAAGCATTCTTTATTCGGCCAGATGCACAGGGGGGATAGCTCCTCCCAAAGCCGTGCATGCTGAGTACAGGAAAGTTTCTGTTTATATAGTGTATTTTGCATACACATTCTTTGACTGTCCTGGACTAAACATGCATATGATAATAATTTCCCTGAAATCATTGACATATATCCCCTTCCCTTTATGCATGCATTCTTCTGTCCTGGGGGTCTCTCTGCTGGTCTTTGGTGGTAGTAGACCCCAATGTTTCAGGTGACCTGGCTAAGTTGGCAGGACACTGAGGCTGGTGAACTTCATTTCTCCTTACACAATGGGCATTGTGCAATTTCCGCAGGCCAGTAGTTTTGGATAACAAGCATTGTGTTACTTCACCAGGTATAGGCCATTTATCATCTGCTAACACAGGCAGAGTCCCCACCACCATCTGCACCACTTCTGCACAGACAAATATTGTAGCCTGCTCTGAGGATAACCTAAACTCAGATTTTGTCATAATGTATTTCATGTTAAGTGATTAAAACCACCAAGATGAGAATCTCATACTAGGACACATGCAGATGAAAGCAGCTCTGACTGTAATCTGGCTTTGTTCCAAGGACAGTGGAAAGCAAGCATAAAAACAATCAAGATGCAAAGGAAAGATTCAGACTGAGGGCAAAGACATGATTACAATTTTTGTCTGTTGCAGAAAAATGGAAGTTCTGTGTTATTATGAAAAAAGACATTTCTCAAGAAAAAGATGTAGTGTGGAAGATCAGACAATTTCCTTCAATCACCGAAATGTAGTGATTTTTAAAAATTAATTAAATAGCACCACAAAGGGCTCTTCTCCCAGATCCCCTGTTTTGTTCACTCATGTTCAGTTTTGTGAGTGAAAGAACTTGTGAAGTGGATACCACTGAATTAATGTATTTTCCTTATTGTAAAAGCTATGAAGCCTGTATTTCAACACACAAAATCTATCAAGTAATGAAAGGTGCAGAGTCATCATTAGCCTTTTTTATACTTCTGGTGAAGTAAAAGTATATAAAGTAATAGAATTGTAAAAGGGCTAGTCTGACTAGACTTTTGTGTTGCACCCACCAGCTCATATTCCTCATATTATTAAATTTAGGAGTGAGACCTCAAAACTGTTGTATTGTGGAGGGCTGTGTAGGAGCTTATGCAGAAAGACCAAATCTCTGATTTTCAATAGAAGAATAGTAGGAACACCAAGCCTCTGCCTTTCCTTAGCTTCCTTCTCACATTTATTTATTGCTAGTGTCATGTACTCATTGCTAAAGGAAAAAAAAGAAATTACTAGAGGATAAAATGAGCAATCTGATACAAGCAGTGCTAGTGTGATAGATTAGCATTTAAGAAACAAAGGGAAACACCTAAGGGAGTTAAAGCTGCTGGAGGCTGATGGGAGCTTTTCTCCTGGCCAATAACGGGCCATTTCTGAGAATTGGCAGTAGTTTTGACCACTGAAAAGTGAGATCAACCTGTGAACACCACCTTAAGACCTAAGCCCAGGAATTTCTTGCTCTCTTTGGTTTCCAGCTTTGGAGAGGTAACAGGGCTCCGGATCAGCCTCCTCCTCCCCCCAGGCCGGACAAGGCAGCGGGGAGAGTGGGGCTGGCTGGAGTTCTGCTGGTCCCAGGGAGGATGGAGACTGTGAAGTCACAGGAGCCCCTTCCCGGAGCACTCGCTGGGCCTTGTACAGCGGGCCTGCCCCGTGCCAGGCCGGTCCCTGGCTTGGCTGCAATTTATGCCGCTGATGAGTTTCACCAGAGACTGCTGAGTAAGGGGAGGGAAAGCCATTGACCTGCGGCGTGCTGAGACAGTGGTCACACTCCCCCAGAGCAGCCATGGAAAAAAATCTTCCATAGCAGACAGCTCCAGCCGCTGCTCTGGCAGCGATCACGGGACCATCCACAAGGCCTGGGCAAGATTTTAACCCTTTCACTACCCAGATGAGACTTGCAGATTAATCCTTTTTTCCAGAGAGAGGGGAAGAGAGTGAGTGATCAACATGTAAAGAGACAACATAAACTATCAAAGACAGTGAAGAAAAATTAAGCTTCAGATGGGGGAGAGAAATAAGGAGATGCTGTAATAAGCTGAAATATTCTTTTGCTAAAACTATGGAGATGGACAATAGTGTTCTGAAAATCTCCTTTAATTCATGACAGAGTATTTTGAGGGGAATGGAGTATTTCAAAGTGTGGATCCAAGCAAATGGTGAAGTAGTTGTGATCCCATGAGATGCTGTAACAGGAAAAGAGAAGTGATAGTTGTTGAAGATTTGTGGCCTTCAAGAGACAAAGAGAAAATTTCTGTTTCCAGAGATGATCACAAAGACAGATGAAGAGAACTTTTTGCCTTTGAATAACTCATCCTTAAAATGACACCCCTTGACCTATGGCCCATGAACACACCTCAGAGTGGTGTGAAATGGGAGGAAAGAACTGATGGCAGAGTTTTCCGGGCGGCTGGCATCAGAGAAATAGAAAATCATGAGAAAATAGTTTCCTTGTGAAAAACTCTCCATAGATTGACAAAAGAGAACTTCTTTTTCTCTACAAAGACTGATGAAAAGACTATAGCAAAGTTAGGATTGTTTTAATCACCAGGGTTTTGGTTTTTTTTGTCTCTATGTTGTCATGTGAACAAGGGAATGGCTGGGTGGTGGGGAAAGAGGGTTTCTGGAGGTATTATTCTGGTTTCTTATTCTTGCAGTTTTGTTAATAAACTTTCTTTATTCCTTTTAAGTTTTAAGCCTGTTTTGCCCTTCTTCTAATCCATATCTCACAGCAAGAAATGAGTAATTTTTCTAGTGATTTTTTAGCTAATGCCTTAAACTCACAGCATTTATTTGGTGCATTGGCCGGGAAATGAAACTGGCAAATCTAAACTACAGCTAGTGATCAGGTTCATCAGAAGCAAGTGTGGAGTGTCCCAACTCTTTTTTCTTCCAGGGAGGAATGTGTTCTCAGTGCATGTCCGGTGTTCATCCCTGTGAAACTGCTCTGAACTACCCAGACACACAGCCTGCTTCCTCTGAATTGCACCCATTTAAATGCTTTCAGTGATAAGGGAGGATTTGCAAGGAAGTTGTCTTGCTTTAAAAAATCTAGATGTCTGCCAAGGAAGGTGGGAACCTTCCTGGAATGGAAGCATGACCCCCTCCCTTCAAGTTATTATAACTTTTAAATGATGGGGCTTCCAGGCAAAAATATGGGAAAGGAATAACAGTTCTTTACCAGCAAATATATATATATGTATATAAAACAGAATGGAACAAACACTAACCCCCAACAACCAAAGTTTTCCCACCTATTAAGCATCGCTTTCCCCTTTGGTGTAGTTATGACCACAACTGGCAGGGGGCACTTGTGGCTCTGGTAAGGCAACAGCTGCAGCAACTCTCTTGCAGCCAGAAGAGGGCTCTAGCAGGCACCAGTGAGGCAGGGAAGGTGTGATGATTCCCCCACGGCTTCAGGGGGCACTTCAATGTCAGCTCGGCAACCTCCTCAGGTTGTGATGGAGGTTCAGGTAAAGGGGAAGAGAGGAAATTGCTCCTTTTACAAACTCACAGGCAGCAATCAGGTTAGGTACCACCCCTGGCAGCAGGCAAGAGTGGTGAAGGCAGGCAGATCTGATCAGGCAGCAATCAGTCTCTGTACCACCACCACCGGCAGCAATGGTGAAGGCGGGCAGATCCAATCCTGGTGCCAAATTACAATGGCCAGATACACACACTCCCCCACCCATGCAGCCACTCTCCTTGGTCTCTGAACTGGAAGGGAAGATGTCGAGATGCAACACTGGTGGCTGGGTTCTTTTCCCCCTTGGACTGAGATTGATGAGAGAGGCAGTTTTCTCTTGTTCAGACTTGGTTGTTTATTTTTCTCTTATCTATACTACATATATACAGACTACAAGGAGCTATATACACTAAGATAGAGAGGTGCAAAATGGCTAACAAAGAACTTCTTTCAGGTCCTTTATATGTCTATTTGTCCAATTAATGAATTCCAAGTAAATTATTTTTCTTAGTGACCCAATCACCTGACACCTGTGTGCTGCACTGTGGCATCTTCTATCCAATCACTTATTATTACCCAAAAATCCCTAGAAAAAGAAGATGAAGAAGGAAGACGGAAGAAGAGACAACATCCAAAATCCTCCATCTTGTCTTTTGTTTTTTAAAAGACCTTAAACCCTAAACTCTTTCTCACCTAGTGACTTAAGAAAACTCTCTAACTTACACACTCCCACTCCCAGTTTTTCTACTTAACTTTAACAGTTGTCTCCATGGTGTTATGCAAAATTCAGTGCTTTCTTGGATGTCAGAGACAGGTATCATAGATAAGGGCCCACACTCTGTGCCTCTGACTCCAACAGGAAGAGACAACCTAGCCCCACCCCCATCCCCCCCCAGGGTCCTGGCCTAGCTTACATCTCTCGCGATAACCCCCAAACCGTGAAGGAGGGACTACGAGGGGGGACTGTGACAATTTCTGGTACAAATGATTCTGGGATACACCTTATGAGCCCTCCCCAAAACATAAGTGAAATAGAGAAAGACAAATATCATATGGCTTTGCTCTAGACTATGTGTGGCACTGAGCTTTACTGTGTGGTTAATGGACAACATTTAATTATTTCAGGCTCGTCATTCCCAATAAAGGCTATTCGTCATTAGATCAGAGTCCAGATGAAAAGCCACTGGTAGCCCTGGATACAGACAGGTATGCAAAGGGTTAATAAGATTTTATTTATATATATATATATATATATATATATATATTACAGTGCAAGCACTGAAGCTAATTCCTGCTGAAACTGCTCTTGTGGAACACTTGCACTTTTCCTTGCTGTGCCCTTCAGCATATGCTTTAACAAGTCTGTGTGTAAACAAGTAGGAAGAGACATGAGTAAAGAATACTTTGTTGGAAAGGTCTCAGGGTTACAGGTGAAAGTTGGTCTCCAGACTCCCTTGATATAATTTCTCTGTGGATGAAGTACAGCTTTATGACACAAGAAAGATAGGGCTAACCATGGAATACAGATCTTTTTAACTCGTTTCCTTCTTTGCTACATCTTGTCATTCCCTGCAGTGATGATGACTTTGACATATCCAGGTATTCCTCCTCAGGATACTCATCAGCTGAGGTGAGTTATATTCTTTCCTGCCATCCTTGCCATGAATGCTAGTAGTTGAACAGCCAGAAACAACTTAGAATGGCCTTGTGTCACCAGAAACAGTTCCACAAGGAATTTACCAGTGGTGTAGACTCTATGAGCCTGGAAGGGGCCATGGCAGAAACTGTAATATTTCTGTCTTTCCTGGTGATCCAATTGGCTCCATCCCTATACTTCCATGGCACAGACACAGATCTGCCTATTGGCTGTTATCACAGGTACCTTTGTATTCACTCAAGCTTTTCCCAGTTCTGCTCAGTTGTGCAGTGTTGGCCCACGTGGTGCAAATGCATCAACTTGTTTGTCACAGCAGATCAGAAACTGTATGCATGCCAAGAACACAAAGCATCTGAGGATGTGCTGTGATTTTTAGTTCTTGTGGGAGTCAGGGTCACCTAGTGCACGTTTATTTGGAGCACCAGAAATTCTAGGGAGGATTTGCAAATATGAACTTCTGCCCTTTCAAAGAGAAAACACAGGGAAGCTCTGGCTTGTTAATCCCTTTGCATTGTTTATTAATATATTCCCAAGGTCTCTTGTGAATTAGTTGTTCAGACTCCAGGTACTGCTTCTGCAGGATCTAATTTTTCATCCAAGGTGCTCAACAGCCATTTTGCACACAAGCCACTGGGAACTCTTCCCTGTCTCACTGTATTAGGAATGGCGAGACGCACGACACAGACTCTCTGGCTGAGTTGTCCAAGAGAGCAAAGTTTATTATCCTTGATCTTCATTTATAGACAGGTTTGAGAAGGTCCAAGAGGTAAAACTCTCATTGGTCATTAAAGCAACACATCACTATCATTGGTTAAGTGGAACACCACCCCTTGACTGTTTCTTACAAGTAAACAACAAGGATCCTAAACAACGCCTGCAAAGATTGTTGTCCTTTACCAAGGATTGTTTGGATTCTTTCTTATGCTTTCTCAGGCCAGAGTGAGAAGCTTGTGTGACTTAGTTTCAGACAGCCTCTGTGTTCCTGCTTGCTTTTTGCATTAAGCATCCAAAGTTCCCCTCTGTATCCCTTCCCTGGAAAAATACCTCTGAAATGCAGAGAAATGTCCAAGAGCAGGGACCATATCAGCTGATCTGGGCCATCTCTGGCCCCTGATGAAGTGTTGTTCACCCAGATCTGGATAGTTACCACTTGAATTTGAGATTACAAAAATCCAAGAAGCTTTACCACATTTCAACTGCTACAGTGCCCCAGACTGAAAGAAGGGACTGCCCAGCTGCCAGTCAGTTTATTATCATTATTATTACATTAATTTAAATGAGGACTAATCTTTATGGAAAGATTATTCCAGAATAAAATACTGTATCAGTTTGCTACTCTGGAATATCTCACTCTAGATATTCCTATTCTGGAAGAAGTTTAAAAAGCAGAAGGCAGCTGTCTTGGTTTGAAAGACAGGTGTCTGCTAAGGAAGGCAGGAGACTCTTGGAATGGAAAATGTAACTCCCTTCACTCCGAATTATTATAATTTTGGAACTAAGGGGCTCTCAGGCAAAGATATGAGAATAAGAAAAACAGTTCTTTACTAGTATGTATAACAAGGCAAACAAACAACAATAACTATGGCAGTTACAACAAACAACCAGAAACCCAGTAGCAGCAGCCTTCCTGGCAGCTGGCTCTTTCCCCTTTGGTGCAGTTCTGATCACAGCCAGCAGGGGTGCTGGTGGCTCCCAGTGGGCAGGGCAGATGCGATGATTCCTTCGCGGCTGCAGGGGGCTCTGTGGCACGAGATCGGGGAGCACGTGGCAATGGTGGCTTGACCGAGATGGGAAGGGATGGAAAGGAGGCTTTGCTTTCACAAAACCCCTGGGGCAGCCGATCCCAGTGCCCCAGCAGGACTCTTGGAAGCAGCAAGCTAGAACGGCAGGAATGAGCAAAAATCCCAGGGTGGTAGACAAGATATATTAGAAGCTCCACGGCTGTAGGTGGAACCACAGGGCATCTTGGCAGGCAGGGGGCGTGGGGCTACAGTGTAGTGAAAACTTGAAGCAGTGCCGCAAAAACAGCTCAGGCAGGGCAGTGGGAGCCTGGCTCGGAGCAGGGCAGGGAAAGGCAAGGTCGGGATCCTGGGGCTTTTCCCCTGAGGCACCCAAGCAGATGGTGAAAAGTCCCAGTGCAACTGCTGCTCTTACGAGCAGAGCTCCACTCATGGTAGAAGAAAGGCAGCAAGAGACTGAACCCTGCAGTGGTGATGAATTCTCCCCACATCAGCTGCAGCCTCTCTCCCCTCTGAATGCTGAGAGCACAAGAGTTAGAGGCTGCACTGAACCCTATTTTCCCAGTCCAAATCTCGTGGTATTTCTGCCATTCATAAGAAACCCTATGTAAAGAGAGAGTAGCCAGCTGCACCCCTCCCCTGATCTGTGACACCTTCTTTTGTCTCTCTGAAGTAGAAAGTCATTATTGTCTCCTAGCAGCATGTATGGGGGAAAATTCCTTAAGAGGAAAAGAAAAAAAAAACAACAAAAAAAACAGCTCATAAAACCCCAACAGCAGCCCTCGCTTGTGGTCAAAACCTGGGACTCTTTCATTGATGGGACAGCTGCTTATGATAAGGAAATATATTCCAGAATAAAGGACTTCTTTCCTCTTCCAGCCATCAGAAGAAAGAAATCTCAAGTGTTTGTCTGTTTGTTTGTCTGTAGCAGGTCAACCAAGACTTGAACATCCAGCTCCTAAGGGATGGATACCGGTTAGATGAGATCCCAGATGATGAGGACCTCGACCTGATCCCCCCTAAATCCGTCAACCCTACCTGCATGTGTTGTCAAGCCACCTCCTCTACCGCCTGTCACATCCAGTAGTGAGGCCAGCAGGCTGTGATCAATGCTTTCCACTATAAATGTAAAACTTAATGGTCATTGCTTCCTCCTATGGTAGGACATGCACCTCTTTGTGTTCATGGACCCAGAAGAAATAAAAAAAAATATGATTGGTTAATAAGTTATTTTAAACTACGGTAAAACAAAAGGCAAGTTGATCAAAGTGCCAGGCACTGCCTGGAAGAACTGACTGGTCTGGAGAGCAAATGCAGAGGGGTCTAGAGATATCTCCTTGGTTTGTTTAGGCACTGGAGATGTTTTGTAAGGTGTCTATTCCAGAATGGGAAGGGTCAGATGGAGCTGCAGTTACTGCTGCCCACTGAAACCAATCCATCTACAAGATCAGGAGTGAGTCTGAGGTGTCAGAGGGTTTTACCTTTGGGAGAAGGTCAGTTTTTAATTGAATCACTAAACCTGATACATTTGCATAACTATAATTATACTGTAACTGGGACACAGAAATAAGACCAGAGCAGGGCACAATTAATTTACTTGCAAAAGGGACAAATAGGTGATGTTTCACTGTGAGTCAGTACTAGTTAGAGCTGTTGTGTCACATATCCAATGCACTCTGTCCTTAGCTCCACATGAAATTATCACCAAAAACATGGATTCAATCTGCAGTCTATCCATGCTCTTCAGGGATTCAGTCTTTGCCCAAGAATACCATACTCCTGAGTTTAGAACAACCATGTATATTGACTTCATCCAATACTTCATTCCTGCAAGACACACACGCTTTCAGAAATTTTAGCTTCTTCAGGTAAGAAAAAATTAGTCCCACACAAGACAGAACTAGAACTGTTCAGTCAAGTCAGTGCCAGAAAAAACTAGTTGAAGAAAGCACATTTTCACAGAGCTTGGCTGTTGATATTGTCTTGACACTATATCTCTTGGTGCCCATGGGAGAGATTTATTAATGCTGAAGGTGTCTGTGATGGTGTCAGATTGCTGTTGGCACATACTACGTTTGCTCTAACCTCAGACAACTCACATCCCCTCTTGATATCCATTCCTTTCTGCAGCACAGTGGAGAAAGCTGCCTTCCCAAGTTTCTACCACCACCCTGCATCCATCTGCATGGATGTTGCCAAGTGTGTGGTGGACACCATTGATAGGCTAGTTTTGCAAGCAAGGTGCAAAAAGCATTCTATAGAAGTTTTGCATGTATTTTCAAAGCACTACGAAGAAAAGCAGCACAACTCTGCTTTCTCTTTACCATTTTCTGATATTGCTTACATGTGTCAGACAGTTGAAGAGTGGAAGTTAGTAAAGAGATTAAACAACTTTGGGAGCAGATGTTTGGCAAGGATGTGTTTCCCACACATTTAGCAGCTGACTCTTGCAAAACTGACTTCTCAGTCTGCATGATGCCAGAAAGGATGTGTAAAAAAATTTGGTGGCACAACAGCACCATCCACCGCTAATGAAGTTAAGGAACTTAGAAGTGCAACAAGGACTTAAAATACAGATGTCACCCCTGTGAGAAACCTGCACCTGGTCAGTCTGGCATTAATCTTGTGTAGGTAATCCCAAATCACAACCTCTTTATCTATGCTGACCCTTCAGCTACAGGGCTTGTGCAACTATGTAACAGATGTGTGTTTGTCTGATGAGATGTGGTTCAAGGTTTGGAACAATCCCTTACATAGGAAAGCCTTGAAAGGAAGTGACAAGGATGCCATGTTCTAAAGGTGAAAAGCACCTTAAAATTAGCACTTTTCCATGCCTTCCCCTTAGGCTCAACCTAGCCAAGTTTGCCCTGTGGCACTGCCCATTTATACAGATAGTTCTTTCAAAATGTGAGAAGTAGAAATAGGGTCATGTGAAGAGCCAGCTCTGAAGGGTGGTAGAGGTCAAAGCCAGGGTATATTTATATTGGCACATGCAGCCTGTGCTTGCTGAACCAAGCAGCAGCCAGGTGACAAAGCCTATTTCATTCTAGGTAATAATGGCCATACCCTGTGTGAGCTTTAAGGGAGAATGGTAAAGGAAGAGCCCAGGCAAAAGTGCCAGTTTATACCCTCAGATCATTACATGGATGCTAAAAGTAAGAGCATGAAACTGCCATGGGAATATCCCAAAGGAGACATTCAATTGCTCTCTTCCCTCCCATCAGCATTCACTATCCCAGTTGCACTCTTTCTGAGTGTTGTAGAGCAACATGGGCACCAGCAGGATAAGTTGCATCTTTCTCTGGTACCTGTGGAGAGCAGCTCTTCCCATTGCTTCCCAGACCCAGTTGCCAGCAGAAACCAGTGGTGACTGAGCTTTTCTCTTTCTGTAAAAAGCTGCTCCAGTAAAAGATGGATTTGCTTCTGGAAGGAACCCATCTCACCAGTTGTGCCTGGACTGTGGAGTCATTCCAAGTAACAAATGGTGACACAGGCAGTATGTCGTTCTAATTAGGAACGGCGGAAAGAACGACACGGACTCTCAAGGGAGTCACAACAGGAGAATATCTCTAGTTTATTGCTCTAGGCTTGTTATATAGATTAGTTCGTGGAAAGTACAGAAAGGAAAATCTTATTGGTTAGTAAATCATTACATCACCATCATTGGTCAGTGGGGTTCACCACCCCCTGACTTTCTCCTGCAAGGAAAACAAGAGGACAGACAAACAGCACCTGGCAGTTGTTTTCTGTTTCTGAGGATTGTTTTGAAATCCTCCTATGAATTTCTCAGGCTAGCTTCTCAGGCAGGACTGAGAGGCCATGGGGCCTGCAGCCTGCTCCAAAGCTAGCATCCACAGCAGTAGGATTGCATCAGGGAGTGGAAGGTGCAAAAGAAGTTTCATTAAAATTTGACTGTCTCAAATGTGTCACTGGAAACCAGCAGAGTAGGCATCAGGAAAAGAAAAGGCCATGCTGAGATAAGTGCTATTATCTGCCAAGATATTTGTCCTCCCAGAGCAGCATTCCATAGTTCCCCATCCAGCTGCCCCAGATGAGCTCACTAGTAAGAACTGCTCTCTACCTGGGCTGCATTCTCCCTTCTGCACTGGTCCCAAAAAAGCTGCAACTCCACCTTCTCCATCTGTTACCCACCTTCTTCAAGCTCACATGACCTAGGAGATATGAAGCTTTTTGGGAGATGTAATATAGACCTGCTGAGAGAGCTGGAAAACTTGGACAAGCTCTCTTCACAACCGCCCTTCTGGTTTTTATCACCTTCATCTCCATCCCAATCTCACTGATTTCTGGGCTCAGTTTTTTTGCACAGAAAAGTTGGGATAGCAGCTGTGTTTGGCTTGTAGCTGCCTCTGTCCTAAGACAAATATAAGGCAACCATCAAACCAGCAGGACATCCAACATCTGTGATGGTGGTTGAGACAGACTGCGGTTCATCTTCACCCACCTGAAGGCAGTGGGGCTGAGTGTTAGCTAGGCCAATGTAAAACCTTGGTGTGAGCCAGATGCTTTCATCCTCCCAGGCTCAGCACTGTGGGAGATCTGGGACCCAAGCACTGGGTCCCAGGCCTATAAGCCCATGTGAAATGGACTGGAAACCCACAGCAGAGGCACAGTTGGAAAGCCAGTCATCTATGTCCCCACCATGCTGGGGCAGAGTGCACTGGTAGGACTGTAGTTGTGCAGAGAAAAATGAAGGATGAAGTGTCTATACAAAAGAAAATTCAGAAAAAAATTATTCTCCCCCTTTTTTACACATTTTTAACCATTTTTACTCCTTACACAAGGGTTTTTGAACATTCAGTTTAATAAAGAAGGAAATGAGCCAACATTAAATAGCTTTCTGAAGGGTTCTGAAAGGAAACACCACTTGCATGCAGTTGGTCTGGGCCTAAGATGTGATTTCTAGACCTCATTGTATATACTGTAGCTGAGTCACCATGTGTTGTGGGAACTGGGATGGGAGAATCAGTGCTGACCATCATGTCAAACAGCCCCAGCTTTCCAAACTGAAGAAGAATCAGACCATGAAGGGGGGGAAAGTAGCAACAATAGAAGGATAGCTGGTTGTCACAGGTAAACTTCGGTATCCATGTCCAGTGGCTAGTTCTAAAGTCGCAAACTTTGTTATATTGCACGTCTTCTTTCCACTCTTCTTTTCTCAAAGCAGCTATCATCTTCCCCCTCCCTCATGCACTAGTGATGAGCATCAGAGGCAGTTGCAGCAAAAGTGACTCTCAGCCCAGTTCTGCACTCCCCTCTCCCACCCAGTCTCAAGGTAGCACAGACAGTTGTTAGCTATCACAAGTCTAAATTTTTAGTAACTCTGCTTGAGTTTCTTTCCTCATGTACCATAGCTTCCTCCCCACACACTCTAGCAAGGCAATACAGCAGGCTCCAACCATGTCCCAAGTAGCTTCTTTGCCCCCTGGCAGCACCTTACAGACATGAACCTTAGTGTGAATGTACTCTGTCAGTGCTGGTGAGGTCTGGTGCTGTCGATCTTGCATAGGTGACAGCTGATTGAGATTGATTGGGAGAAATCAGAAGGAAGTAGCTACTGTCCCTTTTCCTTTTTGAGAAAGAGTGGGAGTTTTTGGTATTATGATTATTGTCCACCTTCCAGTGGCCAAGTTCTGGGCTGCAATAATAACGGGTTAATTGACTGTCCAGACAGGTATGGAACTTCACACCAACCTTAATGGCAAACACCATGTCTCTATCCAGAGCCTGGATACAGGCTGGGTTTTTTCCATGCTGGCAAAGTGCTTTCAGCAGGCTCCAGATAGCCATTTCTAGCAGACAAGGAAATAGTACTTCTCAGAGTTTGGATCAAATCTCCACTTGCATTTCATGTCCTTAGCTTGAATAAAAATCAACCCAAATACTTCCCAGGTTTCCTTTCCCCATATGGTGTCCAGTGTCTCAGGGGAGGCAATGGTGGAAGGCATTTGGGGGTCACCAAAAGCAGTATCCTTTTTGGATGTATTTAATGGAAGCATCTTTCAGAAGGGGAGAAGACCTCACAACCTTTGTGTAAATCTCAGAGCAGGAGACTAATTTCCAGCTGTCCTTGAATATAGTGAAACATAGTTGAAACATCCAAATGCAAATATAGGGTTTGATCTGAATAGCCCTTTAATTAGGAATATAAATTTGTTGTAGCTTGACCTTAGTTCATGTAAGGAACCTGTTAATCATTTGACATGCAGAGTGTATTAATGCTGCACTTAACTTGGCCATTGGTTTTATTATCTAAGTTTGGGAGATTTTTCACTCTTGAAACATCAGTCTGCATCTTGTATAGGGCAGGGGGGATGTTTCTTTCTTTTTTCCTGTTCAGAACATGTAGCACACTGTTGTACTCCTGTTCCCATCCGTGTAGAGTATTGCCTTAAACAGATCAATTGCGTTGTGGTTTGTTTTGGGTTTTCTTTTTTCTACCATTCATTTTATGCATTAATTTATGGGGGGTTTCAAAAACATGAAATATGTATATTTTTTTTTAACATTTCCACTGCAGTATTTATCATTGTTACTGGTTGTGTTTAGTGTAACAGAATTAGTATTAAAAAGCATACATATGAAAACCAGCCTGCCAGACCGTCATTGGAGTGAACTGTGGTGGGAGGTTATGAACCACACCATCTCGTCTGAGACCCCAGCAATCACGGATACTGAAATCGGGGGTACTAGCCTTCATGCCATGTCAAATACTAGTTGCTTGGGTCCAGTAGAAGCAGCTGGTGTGGAGCTGTGCTGTATGGCACAGTTAAACCTGCCTGGACCAGCCAGTCCCCAGACAGCATTTGAGAAGGCTTCTCCTCATGGCAGCAGGACTCATCCCCTGCATCTAGGCTATGCCTCTCCTCCCAACAGTGACAGGAGCAGAAGGAGGCGCTGCATATATACAAGATAAATGGGTGAAATAACAAAGGAGGTGCTGGATCTATACAACATCAGTGGGTGAAATAACCTTTTCTCTGGCCTTGCAGCCATTTCTGCTCCTTAAAGCTATTGGCATGAGACCCGAGCACTGATTTTAGAGTTCAACATCAGGAGCTGGAAATGCTAGGGACTGCTAGGAACAGGGGATAGCCACGGGGAGCCACTGGCTCATAGAATCATAGAATCATCAAGGTTGGAAGAGACCTTTAAGATCATTCAGTCCAACTGTCAACCTAACACTATCACTGTAACCCCTAAACCACATGATCCAGTGCCAGATCCAGATGTCTCTTAAACACCTCCAGGGATGGTGACTCCACCACCTCTCTGGGCAACCTATTCCAATACCTGACCACCCTAACAGTGAAAAAAATGTTCTAATATCTAATCTGAATCTCCCCTGTCTCAGTTTAAGGCCATTTCCTCTTGTCCTATCATTGTAGGCACAGCAAAAGAGACCAGCCCCCACCTCATGATAGTCTCCTTTCAGGCAGTTGTAGAGAGTGATGAGGTCCCTCCTGAGTCTCCTCGAGACTAAACAACCCCAGATCCCTCAGCCATTCCTCATAAGACATGTTTTCTAGTTCCTTCACAAGTGTTGCCCTTCTCTGGAAACACTTCAGCTCCTCAGTGTCCTTTTTAAAGGCACTGAAGGCAGTACTCAAGGTGTGGACTCAACAGTGCTGAGTACAGAGGGATGATCACTTCCTTAGTCCTGCTGGTTCTACTATTCTTGATACAGGCCAAGATGCCATTGGCCTTCTTGGCCATCCAGGCACACTGCTGGCTCATATTGAGCTAGCTGTCAACCAGCACCCCCAAGTCCCTTTCTGCCAAACAGCTTTCAAGCCACTCTTCCCTATGACAACTGATTGCACAGACTCAGATTGGTGGAGATATTGAGATGTTTATTGCAAAAAGTAAGCTGTTTTTATACACTTCTTCAATACACCGTATTTCTTTCCTTATATGGTATTTCTTCACTAAATGAGCTATCACACATTGCCATGTCAGCAACATATTTTCCTAATGTCCTTATATGGTGGTGATCACATGTGGTTCACTTGTCTGGCAAGGGTCCTCCCTGAAGGGCATCTGCCATGTTGCATTTCTTTCCCCCAAGGTAAGGCAGAGACAAGCTTCACTGTGCTGCCATGGCATTCTGCAGGCACGTCCCATGGTCTGTAGCTCAATTCCATCTTACCTCCCTCTACACTTCCCCATGCCTATATTGCTGCATGCAGTTGCTGTGACCCAAGTGCAGGACCCAACACTTCACCATATTGAACTTCATGCAGCTGTCTCATACTGGAAGCTGACCTGTTGCAATCCTCCTCCCAGTGGGACCCCTCTGTCCCACCCCCCATGGTGAGAGCCCCGCTCGTCTCAGGGCACAGGCGGCGGAGGGGGTCCTGGAGTGGATACAACACGGACTCAAAGTATCTAGACACAGGAGGCTCAAACTTGCTGGAATAATCCTGGATTTATTGTCTGTCGTCCATCCGGGGCAAGAGAGACCGAAATGCCCTGGGTCTTATCTCTTATACTAGGGGGCAGGGGTAATCAGGGGATACAGGGAGGTCACAGCCAATGGGAAGGGGGAAGGGAAAGAAGGTTTTCAGGTAGGAACTAACATTACACAAACCAGAGGTGAGTTCTACCCTTGGGAGATACCAAGATTTTTAGATGCACTACAACACCTCACCCTTTTCTGTTATAAAAAAATGAGAAAGAAAAACCCTAGCTCATTTTGTCCTTTACCGTGAGCTTGCCCACCATTCACGATTGGTGGGTCGGTTAGATTCATTTCTGTCAGCTAGTTCCATGTGGTTAGCTGCTGAGGTAGTAAAAATTACACTACTAAGGGCCTTTAAAATCAAACAACGGACAATTCCAAATGCTAACACAATTAAAAACAAAATAACAAAAAACAACAGAATTGTTTTGATTATTGAAGTCCACCATCCTGTCAGTCCCCAGCCTTTGAACAGCTCACTAAACCAGTCCTCGGCTTCTTGTTTCATTTGTCCAATCAAGTTTTTCATCTCTCGGAGGGCTCCATGGACGTTGGGAGCTTTCGAAGTCAAGTTCAAACAGCAAAGTCCTTCAAACTCCTGGCATTCGTGTCCATGCAGAAGCAAAAGAAAATCTATAGCCGCCCTGTTCTGGAGGGTAGCTTGTCTGGTGATTTCCTTGTCTTTGAGGAGGGAGCTGAGGGCAGTGGATGTTAAGTTGGCCTGTTTCACTACCCAGCATTCTAACTGTCCTAATTCACCTAATGCCTGGGCAGCTGCAACCCATGGAAGAAATATGGATACAGCAATTCTTTTTGATTTTGCCCAGTGAAAAATGTCAGAATCACAATTTGGATCTAAAATGTCAGCGTTTCTTTTGTAAATTTTGTGTGTTGAATTCTCTTTTCGAATCCATTTTTTAATTTGGATTTGGTCAGGTGCCAACAGGGACAGCCTCCCAAAGGTACACGGTCCTCCTCGAAGGCGAGATGGGATCCCTGCCCATGCTCTATCTCCGCAAATCAGAAATATGCTTTTAGGGAGGGTTCTTGGATATGAATGGAGAGGATCATCTGCTGTGACGTGACTCTGCACACTACGCCATTGCTTTGCCTTAAATTCCTTTTGATATTGAACTATGGGGCGATATAATTTAGGGTCTGTCTGTGTGTTATACATAAGGTGGATACAAAAGGGTGCAGGAGCAGAACCTAATAGCTCTAATTCTTGGGGTTCTTTTTCTGCTCTGGGCAATTTTGGTAGCCACTCTTCTACAGGGTTTTTAACTGTTACCATTCTCCGCTTACGGTTTTCGAGTGGCTGGGTGCTGTGTGTTTTGGGATCTGTATTAAACTTGGGATCACTAAAGCTGGCTGAAAATTCTTCAACCTGCAGGGGAATTCCTACCACACAGGTAGACATAGGGTCTTTTGCTGCTGCAGTGGACAGGCAGATGCTCTCTTGTTGGAGTGTTTGTGCCAGGGTCACCCAGATGTTCTGGCGTGGCTGAGGGATGATCCAGGCTGCTGTCAGGCTGCTCAGTGCGAGCAGGATGACAGCAGGGTTAAGGCTCATCATGGATTTGAGTGAGAGGTAGGTTATTTCTACAAAAAAGAAAACAGACATTTTTTTTTTTAAACATATTCACAGCCAAAGTATGCAGGTCACAGGCTAGAAAGGTTTCTTCTTACTCTCTCCGGCGGCGTCTTCTCTTGGAAGCAACAGCCACTTGCTTCTCTTCTCTTCTTGCTGGGGCTGGATTCTTTGGAACAAAAAGTTTTACCCATTTCTGAGGAATCCATCGGGGGCCTGTGGGGGTGGATACACACGCGTAGCCACGCCCCCAGGTGACAAGTTCATAGGGACCCTTGGTTTGCCAAGTTTCAGGATCCCTGATGAAAACCAGTGGATGCTGTGACAATTTAAACTGATCACCACTGTTAAAATGCCGAGTCACAGGAGGATTCATGTTTTCAAATGAGCAATTTAGGAAGTTAATGGTAAACAGAGCTTTACAGAGTTTCTGTTGTGGAGACATCCACACTGCCTCGCTACCTTTCCTGGCTAGGACTTGTTTGAGCGTCTGGTGTGTATGCTCAATTACAGCTTGACCTGTGGGGGAGTGGGGGATGCCAGTTTTATGTTCCATTCCCCACTGCTGGACGAATTCCAGGAACTCCTTGGATTGATAAGCTGGGCCATTATCTGTTTTAATTTCTTTAGGGATTCCCAATACGGAAAAGGCCTGTACTAAGTGTTGTTTGGCATGTACAGATTTTTCTCCTGCATGAGCAGAGGCATACACTGCTCCTGAGTATGTATCAATGCTCACGTGTACATACTTAAGGCGACCAAAACTGGGGATGTGAGTGATATCTGTTTGCCACACCTCACAGCTTCTAAGGCCTCGGGGATTAACTCCGATGCCTAATGATGGCACTGCCAGGAGCTGACAATTGGGACAGGTAGCCACGATGGCTTTAGCCTGATCCCGTGTCAGCTGGAACTGACGAATCAGTCCTGGCACATTTTGATGGTATTGCTGGTGACTTATTTTTGCCTGCTGAAACACATCTGGGAGACGCACCTTTTCAGCTGGGGTAGCAAGGGAATCAGCCTCTCGGTTTCCTTCAGCGATTTCACCTGGCAACGGGGTATGCGACCTTACATGCATCACATAGAAAGGTTGTTCTCGATTTGAAACCAAATAAATCAGTTTTGAAAGCAATCTAAAGAGATGTTCGTTCTCAATGTCCTTGAGAACTGCCTGTTCCGCTCTGGACACCACTCCTGCTACGTAGGCTGAGTCAGTAACTAAATTAATCGGTTCTGTAAACTTCTCAAAGGCTCTCATGACTGCAGCCAGTTCAGCTATCTGAGGTGACCCTTCCACAAACTCAACATCAGCTTCCCAAAGCTGATTCTGTGGATTTCTCCAAGTCATCACCAACTTGTGGGATGTCCCAGATACATCAGTGAACACTGTGAGAGCTTTGAGTGGCCTTCGGCTCCTTTTCTCACAAGGAATGAGATGGAATTCCTCATGAAACAATTTGTGTGATGGTGCATGGACCGAAATTTTCCCACTATAGCTGTCCAGAGCTAACTGGAGGTTAGCATTGCTCTGCAGAAGATGCTCAAGCCTCTCTTTGGTCAGTTTCTCAGAGGAGTTTTTGCCTTCTCCAGAGAGCCTGACAGGGAGGTGAATACACATAAAGTCACAACCTGCCAGTTCCCACAGCCTTACCCTGGCCTTTTCAATCAGCTGAGCCATCAGCTCTTGTGGCTTGGTGATAGTTTTGGGTCATTGATGGGAGAGGAAAATCCATTCCATTATTAAGAGTGGATCGCTCTGCCCCTCGGCCCACTGGAATATTAACCCATGTAGATGTGACAATTTCCCCAGGACAATAAATTTGAAAGGCAGCTCAGGTTTGAAGCGGTGTGCCTGTCTTTCTGTCAAGGCCTTTTGTGCCTTTTCAATTACAGTTTTTGCTTCTGGAGTCAGCTCCCTGGGAGACAGTAATTCTCTCTCCCCTTTCAATAAATTGAGTAGGGGGCTCAGGTCCTCATTTGTGAGACCTAGCCATGGTCTGACCCAGTTTAGTGACCCGCATAGAGAATGGAGGTCTGCTAGAGTTTTAGGATTACCAATAATTTCCAATTTTTGTGGAACAACAGTCCGTGCAGTAATTTCCAGGCCCAGGTATTTCCAAGGTGGCATCCTTTGAACTTTGTCTTCCTGAAATTGGAATCCAGCAGAGGTTAAAACTTTAACCACTAGGTCAAGGGTGTCTTTCAGTATGTTGTTATTGGGACAGCATATTAAAATATCGTCCATATAATGCAAAATGATAGCCTCTCTCTTTTCAGCACTCACTGAGGACAGGAAAGACCCCACATACCACTGGCAGATGAAGGGGCTGGCTTTCATCCCCTGAGGTAGAACTGTCCAGTGGTACCGTTTCATTGGAGCTTCCCGGTTAATTGTGGGAATGGAAAAGGCAAACCTTGGTGCATCAGCTGGATGCTGGGGAATTTGAAAAAAACAATCTTTAATATCAACTACTGCTAGTAGCCAATCTTGCGGTAGCATGGTTGGAGATGGCATTCCTGGTTGGAGAGACCCCATGTCCTGTATTTTTTTTTGTTTATTTCTCTTAAATCTTGAAGGAGACGCCATTTATCTTTCCCTGGCTTTTTTATTACAAACACCGGGGAATTCCAAGGGCTGGTTGTTTCTACTATGTGTCCTTTAGCCAATTCTTCTTCCACTAATTTTTCTAGCGCCCCGAGTTTTTGTTTGCTGAGAGGCCACTAGTTCACCCAAATTGGATCATTATCTAGCCAAGATAATTTTTGGACAGGACGCTCTACAGTGGCCTCTATCAAAAATCCTGAGGTGTCTCAGGGATTGTTAGTTTTACCCCCCACTGCGACATGGTATCTCTCCCCCACAAGGGGCACTTGTAGTCAATAACAAAAGGTCGGACACTAGCTATCCTACCGTCCAGACCTTCGATCTGGACGATATCTCTAGCAATTTTTGCCAGTTTCATCCCTCCAACACCCTGTATTTTTCCTGTCACTGGTTGTATGTCCCAATGTGAGGGCCACACCTTTTCCGGTATTATGGTCACGTCTGCCCCAGTGTCAATTAACCCTTCTACATGGAGATGTTCTGATTTATGTGTTAAATTGTATCCCATAATGGGCTTGTTTTCACCCACTACTTCTGCCCAGTAGACTCCCGGTGCTTTGTCATCTACTGGGACTTCTGTTGGAACAGGGATTACCTGGGCTATTACCTGCCCTTTATCTACATAGAAAGGTGGTTGGGGGCACCTAGCTAAGAGAATGAGGTGTGTTAGGTCTCCTTTAATTGTCATGGGAGCCACCTCAATCTCTATTGGTGTGTGTGCTGTGTCTCCAATAACAAAATACCTACTATCCAGTCCAGCCAGGTCTTGTGAATTATCCTGCAAATCTACTCCCACGACAGTCCAGCGGTCAGATCTGAAACAAAAAGCTTTAGAAGTTACAAGTCTGAATCGCTTTTGTGGTTGCCAGACCTTATTAGGCAAACGTTTTTCACAGTTATATTTTTGCAGTTTTTCACCCCCCTCCCCCCTTTTTATTAAAGGACAGAGATTCATTTCCACTTCATTTATGTCTGCACGCTGAGTGGATAAGCGCTGTGATGTAAGTTTTTTGGCAAGCTGGTATTCGTGTGTTTCTGTTGTTTTAAAGGACAGTTTTTTGCAAAATGTCCTGGTTTTCTGCAGTGAAAACAAATTCGCTGTTGCTGGTTAGACGTCATCTGTTCACTCCTTGTCTCAGATGAAACTGCAGCAACAGGTCTTGGGGTGGTCCATGGAGGTCTCTTTTCCTGCGAAAACATCTCTGCTTTCCTTGCACAGGCTGCTGACATCTGTGCAAGGGTCGGAGGGGGATCCATAGGTAAACCTAAAATAATTCTACGGCAAGATTCATTAGCATTTCTCTGAGCAAGTTCCTTGACTAACTCTGCCTGTACCACAGGGTCTTCTACCTGATGGGAGACTTGTTCCCTTAATCGGTCTAAGAATTGCAGGAATCCTTCTGAGGCCATTTGTTTTACATTAATATAGCTGCCCTTAGTGTCAGCTGTAGGTAGCTGGGTGAAAGCCTTTTCTGCAGCTGTAGTGATTTTATCTATCACAGCCTTTGGCAATGCTCTAGTTTGGTCCTCAGGTTTTTCCCATACTCCTTCACCACATAAATGCTCTAAAGTAATAGGATTATTTAATAAATCTACATATTGGTGATTAGTTTTTAATGATTCCACCAGTATGTTTTTCAGAAATCGTTTCCATGTGTTTTCCCATAATTCAAATTCGGATGGTGTAAGCAAACAGCTAAAAAGATCTTTAATATCTGTAGGAACTAAATCATTTGAGGTTAGTGTTGTTTTAACAATGCTTTTAAATATTTCACTATTACGACTAAATTCTCTTTGTACTTTGCAAATTTCCTTTTTGTCTTGGTATGAAAATGGTTTGTAAGTACGATTCTGTGGTCTTGTTCCAGTAAAAGTAACCAGAGCAGCAGTAGGGAAAAAAGCTGAGTCACAACTATTTTGTTCTCCATTCCCGGGAGTTGCATTGAACCGGCAGGGGGGAGAGGCTTGTCCTGCCCGGATATCGGGAAGGCTTGCATTCCCCCACCCCCCAGGGGCACCATGTGGCTCTACAGTGGGGGTAGGCTGAGAGGATCCACCCTTCAATCCCCCGGCGCGTCCCCCGGGGCCATCAGGGCATATTGCAGCAGCACAACCACACCCGCCTTTGGAATGTGGTGAGGCAACCTCACCTCCCTGCTCACTCCCGGGCCCGCCCCCTGGACCGTGGGAACTGGGAGGGGCCCCGACCCTCACCCCCCACTCGGCCCAGCCCCCAGCCCCGCCCCCACAGGGGCTGGGGGGGGGGGGGCACCCCCCCCCACGCCGGGCTCCGGGGTTCCCATTCCCTCATCGGGCTTGTGGAGAGACCCAGCCTCACCCCCGCAGGAGCCGGGAGAGGGCCCACGCCCCACCACTCCAGGCCCGCTAGGCAGGCACCCCCCCATCGGGCAGCAGGGCCGGGACACCCCTCCCCCTGCCCCTCTGCAGGAGCAAGGGGTGTAACTCTCTCCCTCCCCGCTCCTCCTCCCCGCGGGACAGGGGCCGGAGGGATAGGGGATAGGGTTACAGCCTCGAGGGACAGGGTCATAGGGTGGGGCCAGGCAGGGCTGGGGGGTGGTGCAGGGTGGAACGTCAGGAGGAGCAAAGGGGTTGTGGTAAGGGTTGGGGGCGGGAACCGGTGGGTGGGAGGGATCATGGGTAGGAGAAAGGGGATACACAGGAGGATTCACCATGTGGCCAGGTAACACGTGGCCAGCGCCATCTTGGCTCTCAGCCATGTGTTCTTGAGTAAGTTCAGCCGAGCCCTCCCCTCCTTGCAGGGAGGATTTAAAGCTATGTTTTTCGGGGTTTTCTGCGGAGAGGGAAGGGTACGGGCAGTTTTTGTCTGCCTGTAATGCCTGGGACAAACCCTCTGATGGGGGGGCTGAGGGAAGGGAGGGGGAAGAGCAAGCCGGAGGCTTTTGCCTCTGTAGAATCGTTTTCCGAATTAAAAGGAACAGGGGGAGGTATTTCCCAGCTGTGCTGTCCCCCAATTCAACTTGCACAGTAAGGGCTTGTCCAACCTTTTCCCAGTCAGGCAGGGAATCAACATTCAAATCCGGAAAATGCAAAAAAACCCATTTTACTAATTTCCTCAGCTTATTTTTTGAGAAATTGATATTTCCAGCCTTTAAAATATTCTTAATAAGGGAATATTTATTCCTTTCCTGTGTAGACAAAAGAGTACCCATGGCCAATCTTAAGGCTTTACTACACAGGCTGGTCTAGCCTTTTTTTTACCTCCGAAAAAGCAGAAAAGATCCAAACTGCGGTCCGGGTTTAAAAACCACCGAGGAGGCCGGGACGCGCCGCCGGTGCACCCCCCCCACACCACGTGTAGTGTCACGTGGGCTCCCTCGGTCCCGATACCGGGGAGAGGCTCTGGCACCAGCACCACACCACACCACCGTGCCTCGCAAAACCCCACAACAACCGCCGGATCTCCCACACCCCCCCGCGCCCCCCCCCAGTACCTGTTTCCTGAAGGATGCGCGGTGTTCGAAGAAAAGAAAAAAAAATGTTCTCGGTCCGAGTTGACTCGTGTACCCACCGAGCTACCAACCCGACCCCTGTCAGTAAAACTGCAGGGTAGGTGACGGTACCTGGGCTTGTTAGAACACCCGTGGGGTGTTTTCCAGCCGTCTCGAGGGGATCTAAAGCCCCAACGTTGGTCGCCACCCGAAGAGATCCTCCCTTAGCCCCTCGATGTAATCCACACTAGCTCTGTCGATGGAGAGGTTCAGGGAGATCCTTCATGACCAAGAAAAAGACCAAAAGGTGCTGCTTCTCCCTCCGGGTAACGGAGGATGTTTATTCTGGCTGGATTCCAGAGGAGAGAAGAGACCGGGTTTCTCCTTCCCGGGCTTTTTCAAACCTCGGGAGAGGGGCGGGGGGGACATATAACACCAACCAATGGGATAACGTTTCAGGGACAGGGAGGGGAGGGGAAAAACACGTCACAGCTGCAGGGAGGGTTTACACAGAAACCAGGTAACTCCCAGAAATATGCACCACCACACTCCTTGACAGGGGAGAGCTGACCCAAACAGCAGTTGGGGAGGAACCAATGCGCTATCTGCAGGGCAGAAGGGCATTGGAAAAGGGAATGGCCACAAAAATAGCTGGACCCACAAGAGGAAGAAGTCCAGAGGATAATGGAAATGGATTGTTAGGGATGTCAGGGGCTTCCATTATACTGGGGATCCATCACTCAGGAGCCCTTGATAACTTTTAAGGTGGGTCCGGATCGAGAGGAGGTGTGTTTTCTAGTAGACACAGGTGCCTCTCGATCCACCTTGAATTTTATAACTAAAGAGGGTGTAACTTTTCTCTAAAAAATTCTTTTTCTCTTTCTCTGATTGTGCTGCACTTCTGTAATTTTCTTTCTCTTCCTGAATTTCTGTCTCCTTTGGGTTGAATTCTTTTGGGATCCTCCATTGTGGGGAGCCTTGCTTATCTCAGTTCTTTAGTTTTGAAGAAAACTCCCGAGCTCGTTAGAATCATGTTTCTCGTGTTTATTAGAAGGTCATTACAAAACTTGGCAGGTCTCTCCAGACTAGCTGCACAAGCTTAATTCTTTGCAATCTGGTACATTTCTTCTGATGGTACAAGGCCTTGTGGCTCACTTTGTGTTTGAAAGCACAAAATGGCCTCAAACTACATCGTTCTATTATCTTTATACTTATTCTCATCCAATTAACAATAGACACGTATTTTATTTTTAATGACCCAATGACCCATCACTTGTGTGCTGCACTGCAGCATTTTCTGTCCAATCACTTACTATTACCCAAAAACCTCTAGAAGAAGAACATGAAGAAGAAAGAAGGAAAAGAAACAACACCCTAAATCCTCCATCTTGTCTTCTGTTCTCTAAACTTTTTCACCCAATGACTTAAGAAAACTCTCTAATCTACACATTTACATTTTTAGCTTTTTCTAACTTTAGCAGTTGTTTTCATGTATCACCATGAAAACATGCTCATGAATTTCATGTTCTATGAAATTCAGTGTTTTTCTGGATCTTAGAGTTACGTATCAGAAACAAGGGCACACACTCTGTATCCCAGACTCCAACAGAGGGGAAACTGTCAAAAAGATCATTGGTTATTCAAGGAGTAAGCGGAAAGGATGCACGAGTGGATTTTATTCAACCACTATTAATAGATGTGGGGGACAAGTTTGAAATGCATGAATTCCTGTTTGTTCCTAATTGTGATTGTAATTTACTGGGAAGAGATTTGATAGCAAAAATGGGAATGCAAATTAGTGTTGTAAAAAATGACACAGAGTCCAACACTGTGATATCTTTGTGTAAAATGTCTGAGAAAGCTTATGCTGAAATAGATCCAGAAGTGTGGGCCGCCCCAGGGAAATATGGAAAATTAGCCATAGAGCCTTTCCAAATTACTTTGAAGCAACCAGGTCAAGTGGTGTCTAAAAAGTAATACCCTATTTCAAGGGAGGGAAAGAAGGGGTTACAGCCTGTTATTGGGTCCCTGCTGAAAGCAGGTCTTTTGGAGCTGTGTATGTCTCCCTATAACACCCCTATCCTGCCGGTTAAGAAACCAGATGGAACCTACAAAATGGTGCAAGATATAAGAATAATAAATAAATTCATATTTTACTCCCTTTTGTATTGTTCCCTCCGAGCCTGCTTTGAGCTTCATCTTCTAGCTCCTAGCAGGCTCTCTCTCTCTTCCACACCCTGAAATAAACTACTAACATAAAACTCGACTATAGAGGTCTCTGCCGTGTCTCAGACCGTCCACACCCCGAAAGCGTCTCTTACAGAAGCTGATGATAGAAACTAAGATGCCGTGGTATGGCTCTTGCAACTATCTTTGCCAAGAATAAGGGCCAGACCCAGGGGGGATATTCAACTGTATCCCTTTGAACTGATGTTTGGAATTCCCTATCCTTGTAATTCTCAGCCTGGGGCAGGGGTAGAGATAAATGATGTATATTTAAAACAATATGTGGCCCAGATACTGTCTCTTGTGAAATCTCTTTGACAGGAAGCTCAGCTGGCACAGACCCTGCTTTTGGACTTGGCTGTTCACAACATCCAACCAGGAGATTAGGTCCTAGTTAAAAAGTAGAAAGAAGCACCACTGGTGGCTAAGTGGTGTGGACCTTTCCAGGTGTTGCTGACCACAGAAGCAGCTGTCAAGACAGCTGAACACGGGTGCACCCATCACACTCGGGTCAAGGTCTCTGAGGCCGCAGAGGTTTGGATATCTTAGCTGGAGGAGGAGGATGGGAAACTGTGACTGACACTTCGCAAGAGTGGACTGGAGCAGCAGCCGTGCATCGACATCGGGGGAAGCCCCAAGTCCCTACCGAGAGACTGGCTGCTGAAATAGTCTGTTTGGGCATCCCTTCTCTCAAATCTCCAGTCACTGAGAGCCAATCCATGCTGTCATTGCTTTCTTTATGCTAAGCTTTTTCTGTGCCTTCACTTGCCACAGGTGGTGTGGAAGACAACATGAAAGTGAAAATTAGGTTAAGAAATTAGATTATTACACTATTAGAATGTTTCTCTGTTGCCGCTGAATAGATCACATGGACAGAGTTTGAGGTGTGGTGAAAAGAAGAGAGAGTTTATTTTTCCTCCCAGGATTTATAGGCTTCTGACCACGGCCAGGGATTGGATGGTCAGGATAACACTTTCTCACTGCACTGGCCATGAGAGATGCCCATCACAAGACATGTAACAGAAAGAATGTACACATATCTATGTTTACAGTTACTGTCCTGGGAAAGTCTTTAGAAAACCATGTCAGCAAGCTCAGAAGCTGAGTTTTCAGGACGACATTTCTCTTAATAATCTTACCTTTATATTGTCAGTTAAGTTGGGGCCAAAAGTGGGAAAATAATTTTTTAACCTTAGGAGTAGAAAAAACCTTAGCAATTGTTGGGCCTGCAAAGGGCCAGGGGGATCTGAAAACTGGCCATGGGTGGCCAGCCCAGTTGAGTCTAAATAGTGGGTTAACACCCTGAGTGAAGTCCATAATGGAACAGGATTTTGGGACAAAGAAGAAGTCAATGACAGCTTCATTCTTCTGAAAGAGGCATGTATTGTTTAAATAGAACAGGAAACATATATGTGGGAAAAAGCGTTTGTGACTGGACTTTGGGTATAGATTGTTGGACCCCAACTGCCCTCCTTATGACTGTTCCAGATATCGAGGCAGATGGAATCAAACGCATGTTATGCTCACTAATGGTAGCTGGGAAAGGTGTTCCTTCCATAATTACCAAAAGGATTTTGAAGGCTGTAAAACAGTGGGGAAGGATAAGTTTTTTGACCCTTTATTTTTAAGCTGCCCCAGAGATAATTCCACAAGACACATGTTGTCCAAGACTATCAGTGGAAATGGCAGCACCGGAATGGAACTCAAACCCTTTTCAGTAAGTTTTGGTCCAGATTTAACAAAACAGATCCGCGATGTAATTGCAAGTAGAAACCTCATGTAGGAGCTTGGAAATGTAAATATTGTGATTCTTATGGTGAGGCAACTATTGTTGGTGGACCACTAGGCCCTGGAAGCAAGCTGCATTTTGACCCATCAGTTGATGATGAAAATTGGAAAGGTCCCTTTGCCAATGGGACCTGGGCTCTAAAGGGGCATTACTGGATTTGTGGCCGATATGCTTACCACAGGCTATCCCCGAACTGGTCAGGGATATGTTATGTGGGGTATATTAGACCATTGTTCTTTCTGCTACCACAAGTTCAGGAAAATCAGTTAGGAGTCAAAGTATATGATGATCTAATTAGAGAAAAGCGGTCAACTGATGCATCACTAGCTGGAGGGAGCACCCAAACTTGAGGCAAAGATGAATGGCCACCTGAACGAATCATACAACACTATTGACCAGCTACCTGGAACCCAAATGAATTAATATCAGGTGCCAGAGAACCCATTTATAATTTAAATCAGATAATTAGGTTGCAAGCTGTCTTTGAAATAATAACCAACCAGACAGCTACAGGTCTTGACCTTCTTGCTGACCAGTCTACTCAGATGAGAAATGCAATATTTCAACATTGGATGGTATTAGACTATTTATTAGCAGAAAAAGGGGGAGTATGTGGCAAATGAAATGTCCCAAACTGCTGTTTGCAAATAGATGACAATGGAAAGGTGTTGTAGTGCATTTAAAAAATTACAGTATGTCCCAAGGGAAGAACTCACCCTTGGTTTTGTAAAAGGTTAGTCTCTACCTAACCTCCCTTTCCTTTTCCCTATCCCATTGGCTGTAACTCCCCTGTATCCCCTGACCACACCCTCCCCCTGGTTCAAGAGATACCACCCGAGGCATCTCGGTCTCTTTCTTGCCCCAGGCAATCCACTTGCAATAAACCCAGTACCACAACTCGCAAGTCTGAGCCTTCTTTGTCTAGAATACCTAGGTCCATGTTGTATATATTTTGAGACCCCTTCCTGCCCGTGTTCTGTGAAGGGCACATCCCCACAGGGGGCAAGAATGAAGGGGTTCTCAGAATATTTACAACAGAGTGGCACCCAGCATTTTTGGGCTTTAAAAAGCCCACGTTGCAAGGCTGAAAATAGCCAGGGTCAGTCACTCCTTGAAAGTTTTGAACGCTGTTTAACATAGAGCCAAAAAGCTTTCAAGAGGAATCGAAAATCCCTCGAGCACCAGTGGGACCGGTTCCAGGACAAAAGGTACTTTTTCCACCACCAGAAACAAGAGAAGAAGGTAAGCAAACTCTGACACCGGGCCGGGGCGGAGTGTAGCAGGATTGTCCTGGGCTGAGGCCATGACGAGCCGCGCGTTGGTGAGGTATCCCTCCGCGGAAGTTGGGAGCAAAGCGACTGCCCTGAAGCCCTGAATCCGAACAGCCGAGGGCCCAGGGTGCTGCGCAGCAGCTGTGGGACCCCTTTCCGTGTGGTGGCTGTGCCGGAAGGGCCGGAAAACAAAGGACCAGGCCACGTGTAAAGCGGAGGGAGGAGAAAGTCCCTCTGCAGCCTGGATTACAGGGCCGGCCGCGTGCAGCCAGTGGGGGAGGGGAAGGAATTCTCCCTGTAGCCCCGATACAGTGTAGACAGAGGTGGGGAGGTGAACTCTCTCACGGCTAAAGCTAACTGCTGAGTCCAAGAGATTACTGTAACACTTGTGCCAGTTTGTTTAGTGCAGTAGAAAAAATAGACAGATTGTGTGCATAGCTGCTTTATTATTACAATGGGATGGCACGTTTCCACATGAGATGAGTTATAAAAAAAAAATACAATATTTTTAAAAAAAAACAAATATAAAGATTTCAAAAAATAAATAAAAACAGTTTGTATTATGGTTGTCTCAGCAGAGTGCACAGCTTGAATTGTTACAAATAGATTCAGTAACTGCCTGGGACGAAATTGGAAATTTATTATCTTTAAAAATAGAAAAGGGAGACAAATCGGCTTTAAAATTTCTCCTGGTTTTTCTTTTAATTCGAAAATAATTGGTTAACAGAGAAATAAAAGTAAAAGAGAAACAGGCACTGCACTTTTTACCAGATTCCCCTAACCCTTCTCCAAAAGCCCCTGGTCCTCTGCTGAAAGAGGTACTGTTATAAATATAAAGGCAAATTTAGGTTAAATAAAAGAACAGTTTATTATAAAACAATTTTTATAATAAAAATAAACAACGAGGAAAAACCACAATAAAATAAACAGCGCAGCGCTGGGTGGACAGGGGTCTATACCCAAAGGTATAGGTGTTCCCAAATCCACAAAGGAGGGTAGACTGTCCGGGGTTTTTATAGGGATTTTGTGTCCTGAGGCCAAATTCCAGGCAGGCACCATTCACCCAGGGTCCTTGATTGTTGGATGAATTGATTTCCTGGCGTTGGAGAATAGAGTCAAATAGACGTCCGGGCAGAGTCTCCTCATATGTAAAGAAGTTCTGAGTGTTCCTTGATTTCATTTTGGTTCAGGCCATCTGGATGGGATGGTTGGATCCGGGTTGGAGCTGATGGATATCTCGGCTGGACTTTTTTCCCTTTGTCTGCCTGATTGCTTCCCCAACAGTGGCCTGCAAGGCGGGGTGTTCAGGTCCGGTGATGAGTATCTCGTCCGAGCCCTTCCCTGTCAGCCTGATGGCCCATGTCCTGTTCATTCTTTTCCGTTGATGGGCGACTAGATCTGGGAAGGACTTGTGGGCCACACTGTACTTTATATTTTATATTATTATCGCTACAAATATATTTATTTAGATCTCTACGAATTTTTATAAGTTCATTTATCACAGGTACCTTGAACAATTCAAGAAAAATACGAAACACAGCTTAACAATGCCAGTCCTGGTCCCATGTGTCTCCTTCAGCCACCCAGTTCTGATGGTTCTGCACAAACCATCAGGACTCCCTCCCTATATCCTTCTCTTCCCAGTGTTAAAGAAAATTAACTGCTCTACCCCCACGTGGCTGAGAGCCAAGACGGCACTGGCCATGTGTTACCTGGCCACATGGTGAATCCATCATTGTACCCCCTTTCTCCTACCCACAATCCCTTCCACCCACCGGTCCCTGCCCACAACTTTTACCATAATCCCTTTCTTCCCTCTGACATTCCTTCCCCCTGTACCATACCCCTGCCCTGCCTGGCACCACCTTACGACCCCAAATCCTGATGTTGCAATCCTACTCCCTATGCCTCCGCCCCCTGTCTCCAAGGGGGGGAGTGGTGGTGGGAGACAGAGCTACACCCCTTGCTCCTGTGGAGGAGGAGGGGTAGGGGTGTCCCAGCCCTGCCCCCTGGGGGGGAAAATGGGCCCTCGCTTAGCTCTTGTGGGGGAGGAGTTGGGCCTCACCACAGGCCCAGTGAGAGAACAGGCCCCCCAGGGCCCGGCAGGAGTAGATGTGGGTGAGGAAACCCAGGGAATACTGGCCCTGGAGAAGACGAAGATATGCTTACAGCTGCTCCTGTAGTATATACTAAAAGCAGAGGAGCAATGCAAATACATCAGCCTTTTAATTATCAAGTGATAAAAGACTTATGCAAATTTAAAAAAAAATTTGGTAAAGATAGTGGAATTTTAAGAGGAATAATAAGAACTACATTGAAATCACAGGATTTAATTCCTGCTGATCTTAAAGATTTATTCTGGTGTCCACTGACTCCCTCCGAGTTTGACCTTTGGGAAAGCTCATGGAAAAAATCTTTAACAGAACTCCTAGCTAAACTTAAGCAAGGCAACCAAAATGCACTTGATGCAGAGAATAATGGAATAACTTTAGAGCATTTATGTGGAGAAGGAATTTGGGCTAATCCTGAAGATCAAGTAAAAGTATTAACAAAATTTATTGCAGAAAAGATTTGTGATGGAGCAGAAAAAACTTTTAACCAGTAAACAACAGTTGAAACTCAAGTTAGCCATGTTAATATTAAACAGCTTCCATCATAAAGTTTTTTGCAGTTTGTGGACTGACTTAGATTGCAAATACAGAGACAGGTAGAAGGACCAGTGGCCCAGACAGAACTAATTAAAGAGACAGTCCAAAGGAATGCCAATGAAGCCTGTCATAGAGCAATTTTGAGTCTGCCTATTAATCCTCCACCCACCATAGCAGATATGATTGAAGCCTGTGCAAAAAAGGCAGATTTGTACAATGTATAAGACAAGAAGCCAGGACTGATAAACCCATGGCAGCTGCAACACCAGGAATGAACAAGCCACAGATGTCATCAGAACACCTGCAGCGTATCATCTGGTTCCCGAGCAAGAAGCCAGGACATTTCGCAAGGAACTGTCATCTAAACCAGCAGCAAAAGAAACACCTGAAAGAAACTGTAGACAATCAACAAAAAAACGAAATGAAGCGCTATTCCTTCAAGCGCCAAGAAACAAAAAAAGGCCTCTATGTCAATTGGAAAAAGGGAGAAAGGGGAGCGGGAGGCGACTGCAGAAACATAATTGTGGGGAACGCATGCCTAATAAGATCTGGCAACCGCAAAAGCGATCCAGACTTGTAACTGCTGAAGCTTTTCATTTCAGAACTGACTATTGGACAGTCATTGGAGTGGACTTGCAGGACAATTCACAAGACCTGGCAAGACTGGCTAGTAGATATTTTGTTATTGGAGACACAGCACACACACCAATAGAGATTGAGGTGGCTCCCATGACAATTAAGGGAGTTCTAACACACCTCACTCTCTTGGCAAGATGTCTTCAACCACGCTTGTATTTGATCAAAGGGCAGATAATAGCCCAAGTGATCCCTGTTCCAATAGAAGTCCCAGCAGATGATAAAGCACCAGGAGTCTACTGGGCAGAAGTAGTTGGTGAGGACAAACCCATTATGGGGTGCAACCTGACTCATGGATCAGAACATCTCCATGTGGAAGGGTTGATTGACACTGAAGCAGATGTGACTATCATACCCAAAAGGGTATGGCCTTCACATTGGGAACTGAAACCCGTGGTGGGCAAAATACAGGGTATTGGAGGGGTAAAATTGGCAAAAATTTCAAAGAGAATTGTTCAGATCGAGGGCCCTGATGGAAGACTGGCTAGTGTCCATCCATTTGTCACTGATTACAAGTGTCCCCTGTGGGGGAGAGACACCATGTCCCAATGGGGAGTCAAACTAACCATTCCTGAGAACCCACAGGATTTTTAAAGAAGGCCACTTTAGAGTGTCCTACCCAAAAGTTAATGTGGCTGGATGACAATCCAGTGTGGGTAAACCAGTGGCCTCTCAGTAAACAAAAGCTCAGGACACTAGAAAATTTGGTAGATAAACAATTAACAAAAGGCCACATAGTAGAAACAACCATCCCTTGGAATTCCCCGGTCTTTGTGATAAAGAAGCCAGGGAAAGATAAGTGGCACCTCCTTCAGGATTTGAGAGAAATAAACAAAAATATTGAGAACATGGGGTCTCTCCAACCAGGAATGCCCTCTCCGACAATGCTTCCACAAAATTGGCAATTGGCAGTGCTAGACATTAAAGACTGTTTTTTCCAAATTCCCTTGCACCCAGAAGATGCACCACGGTTTCCTTTTTCCATTCCCACAGTTAACCGGGAAGCCCCAATGAAGCAATACCACTGGAGAGTATTACCTCAGGGGATGAAGGCTAGTCCCTTTATCTGCCAGTGGTATGTGGCATCATTGTTATACCCTGTTAGCACTGAAAAAAGAGAAGCCATCATTTTACACTATATGGATGATGTGTTAGTGTGCTGTACCAGTGACACTATACTCCAACACACATTTAACTTAGTGGTTAAAGTTTTAACCTTTGCTGGATTCCAACTGCAAGAGGACAAAGTTGAAAAGGTGCCACCTTGGAAATACTTGGGCCTGGAGATCACCGCGCGAACCATTCTTCCGCAGAAATTGGAAATCATTAACAATCCCAAAACCCTAGGGGATCTCCATTCTACGTGCGGGTCCTAGAACTGGGTCAGACCCTGGCTAGGTCTCACTAATGAAGACCTGAGTCCCCTGCTCAATCTATTGAAAGGGAAGAGAGAGCTGCTTTCTCCCAGGGAACTGACTCCAGTAGCAAAAAACACTATTGAAAAAGCACAAAGGGCCTTGACAGAAAGGCACATCGCTTTAAACCGGAGCTGCCCTTCAAATTTATTGTCCTGGGGAAATTACCACACCTACATGGGTAGATATTCCAGTGGGCTGAGGGGCAGAGAGATGCACTCTTAATCAAAGAGTGGGTCTTCCTCTCCCATCACTGACCCAAAACTATCACCAAGCCAAAAGAACTGACTACTGAGCTGATCCAAAAGGCCAGGGTGAGGCTGCGGGAACTGGCAGGTGGTGACTTTTTGTGTATTCACCTCTCTATTGTCCTGGTTGAGGGCAAATTTGGGAGAAAACCTCCAATGTCCCCCCCCGGGGAAGCAAACCCATGTGGCCCCTTTCTCCCACCCCCCAACCGGTTCAGGAAGAGAT
Organism: Pseudopodoces humilis; assembly: GCF_049639895.1. Taxonomy (NCBI): domain Eukaryota; kingdom Metazoa; phylum Chordata; class Aves; order Passeriformes; family Paridae; genus Pseudopodoces; species Pseudopodoces humilis. The sequence continues at coordinate 2,891,501 of NC_142211.1, read as the reverse complement.
TTCTCTGAAAGAAGTGGAAAAACCTGTTTATTTAACAGGCACAGCACTACCCAGCACAAGAATGAACAATATCAAATTACAAAACCTCTCGCCGCTCTGAAGAGATGACAAAATTCAGAGGGTCTCTTTCCTGTGGATGTTCGCTCTGTTCAGTCCCTCTGGCCCTGGAAGATGCCACTGCCCAGGCTAGGCTCCTGGTAGTCAACAGGTACAAGCTCCTGGTGCTCCCCCGAGTCCCCAGTCCAGAGCAGGTTCGATCCGTTCAAGGAAAAGGGAAAGAAAACAGTCCAGAAAGACCTCTCTGCTTCAGCTAGCTGGAAAGCCAAGGCGATCTGTGTCTTGTTGTCTGTCTGTGCTGTAGTCAAAGCTCCGTCCTGGGATGCGGGGGGGAGCAAGTACAGTCTCTAATAACACTCAGTGCTTCTTCTCCACTCATTTTTACTCTTAGATGAAGTTTTAAGGACACAAAACCTATGTCTGGGTTAGGTGGACGAATGGGGATACAATTTAACATCATAATCAACCCAGGACATCGTCAGACTTTCTGGAGAAAGAAAACACTCTCCTGAGAAACTGACCAAAGAGATGTTTGAGCACCTGCTGCAGAACAATGCTAACCTCCAGTTTGCTCCAGACAGCTACAGTGGGCAAATATTGGTCCATGCACCATTGCACAAATTGTTTCATTAAGAATTCCACCTCATTCCTCGTGAGAAAAGGAGCTGTAAGCCACTCAAAGCTCTTACAGTGTTCACTGATGCATCTGGAGCATCCCATAAGTCGGTGATGACCTGGAGAGATCCTTAGACTCAGCACTGGGAAGCTGATGTTGAGTTTGTGGAAGGGTCACCCCAGATAGCTGAACTGGCTGCAGCCATGAGAGCATTTGAGAAATTTTCAGAACCATAAATTTGGTTACTGACTCAGCCTACGTCGCAGGGGTTGTGTCCAGAGCAGACCAGGCAGTTCTCAAGGACATCAAGGACGAACATCTCTTCAGTTGATCTCAAAACTGGTTTATTTGATTTCAACTCAAGAGCATCCTTTCTATGTGATGCATGTAAGGTTGCACACCGATTTACCAGGTGAAGTCGCTGAGGGGAACTGAAAAGCTGACTCCCTTGCCACTCCAGCCGAAAAGGGACGTCTTCCAGATGTATTCCAGCAGGCCAAGCTGAGCCACCAGCAATACCACCAAAATGTGCCAGGACTGATCTGACAATTACAGCTGACACGGGGTCAGGCTAAGGCCGTTGTGGCCACCTGTCCCAGTTGCCAGCTCCAGGCTGTGCCATCACTGGGTGTCAGGGTTAACCCCTGAGGCCTTGAGAGCTGCAAAGTGTGGCAGACAGACATCACACACATTCCCAGTTTTGGTCGCCTTAAGTATGTACATGTGAGCATTGATACATACTCAGGGGCAGTGTATGCCTCTGCTCATGCAGAAGAAAAATCAGTACATGCCAAACAACACTTACTACAAGCCTTTTCAGTGTTGGGGATCCCTAGGGAAATTAAAACAGATAATGGCCCAGCATATCAATCCAAAGAGTTCCTAGAATTTGTCCAGCAGTGGGGAGTGGAACACAAAACCAGCATCCCCCACTCCCCCACAAGTCAAGCTGTGATTGAGCGTATCCACCAGATGCTCAAACAAGTCCTAGCCAGGCAAGGCAGTGAGGCAGTGTGGATGTCTCCACAACAGAAACTCTGTAAAGCTATGTTTACCATCAATTTCCTGAACTGTTCATTTGAAAACGAGTCTTCCAGTGGCTCTGCATTTTAACAGTGGTGATCAATTTGTCACAGCGTCTGCCAGTTTTAATCAGAGACCCAGAAACCTGGCAAACCAAAGGCCCCTAAGAACTTGTCACCTGGGGGCGTGGCTACGCATGTGGGTCTACCCCTACAGGCCCCCGATGGATACCTCAGAAGTGGGTAAAACCTTTTGTTCCCGAAAACCAAGCCCCAGCAAAAAGAGATGAGAAGCAAGGTGCTGTTGCTTCCAAGAGAAGACGCCGTCGGAAAGAGCAAGAAGAAACCTTTCTAGCCTCTGACCTGCATACTTTGACTGTGAATATGTTTTAAAAACTGTTTGTTTCCTTTTTTTTAGAGATAACCTACCTCCCACTCAAATCCATGATGAGCCTTACCCCTGCTGTCGTCCTGCTCGGGCTGAGCAGCCTGGCAGCTGCCTGGATCGTCCCTCTGTCACGACAGAACATCTGGGTGACCCTGGCAAAAACACTCCAGCAAGAGAACATCTGCTTGTCCACAGCAGCAAAAGACCCTATGTCCACCTGTTTAGCAGGAATCCCACTGCAAGCTGGAGATTATCCAGTCATTGACACCCCCAAACCTAACACAGATACCAAAACACACAGCGCCCAGCCACATGAAAGCTGTAAGCAACAAACTGTAGTAGTCAAGAACCCTGTAGAAGAATGGCTACCAAAACTGCCCAAAGCAGAAAAAGAACCCCATGAATTAGAGTCATTAGGTTCCACCCCCGCACCTTACTGTATCCAACTTACTTATAACTCACTGACAGATACTAAATTATACCACCATGTAATACAGTATCGAAATGAATTTAAGGCAAAGCAATGGTGTAGTGTGCAGGGTCACATCACAGCAGATGATCTTCTCCGTTCACATCCAAGAACCCTCCCTAAAAGCATATTTCTGATTTGCAGAGATAGAGCATGGGCAGGGATCCCATCTCGCCTTCGAGGAGGACTGTGTACTTTTGGGCAGCTGTCCCTGTTGTTAGCGTTCAGGAACACATAATCACAGAATGATTATATGAAGGTACTTTATTAAAGAGTTGTGGGCATCAAGGGTGCACATACCCAAATCTGACCCCACTTGGTTTTGAGCTGAACATGTTTTCATACTCTATCGTTATATAACTTACATATTAATTATTAAACTTGCATTGTTCTATTGTATACATTGATTTTACCCAAGCATGGATTTTGCGTGATCCCACTCAAATCCCTAACATAGTTTCTCATGATTCTTTAAACAATAATTATATCTAATCACATCTAACTATTATATCATTTATCATATACTAACTTCACAGGTGCAGTTTCACATGATCTTAGCAAGCACAAGGCCTAACATTTCCCAGGGCCTACTTTTCCCAGGGCTTTCTAAACGTAACTTACTTTCTAACTCCCCAAATTTTCTATGATTTTAAAATCTTTTACTATCACTGTTAGCACCCAACCAAACCCAAATTAAAAAATGGATTTGAAAAGAGAATTCAACCCACAAAGTTTGCAAAAGAGACACTGGCATTTTAGACCCAAACTGTGATTCTGACTTTTTTCATTGGGCAAAATCTAAAAGAATTGCTGCATCCACATTTCTTCCGTGGGTTGCAGCTGCCAAAGCACTAGGTGAATTAGGACATTTGGAATGCTGAGTAGTTAAACAGGCCAACTTAACATCCACTGCCCTCAGCTCCCTCCTTGAAGATGAAGAAATTACCAGACAAGCAACCCTCCAAAACAGAGCTGCCATAGATTTCCTTTTGCTACTGCATGGATACGAATGCCAAGAATTTGAAGGACTTTGCTGTTTAAGCTTGACCTCGAAAGCTCCCAACATCCATGGGGCCTTCTGAGAGATGAAAAATTTGATTGGACAAGTGAAACAAGAATCAGAGGACTGGTTCAGTGAGCTGTCCAAAGGCTGGGGACTCACAGGGTGGTGGACTTCAATAATCAAAACAATTCTGTTGTTTTTTGTTGTTTTGTTTTTAATTGTGTTAGCATTTGGAATTATCCGTTGTTTAATTTTTCAAGCCCTTAATAGTGTAATTCCTACTACTTCAGAAGCTAACCACATAGAACTAGCAGACAGAAAAGAATCTAACCAACCCACCAATTGTGAGTGGTGGACGAGTGCACGGTCTGAGCCAAAATAAGCCAAAGTTTTTTTTACTTTTGTATAACAGAAAAGGGTGAAGTGTTGTAGTGCATTTAAAAAATTATGGTATGTCCCAAGGGAAGAACTCACCTCTGGTTTTGTAAAAGGTTAGTCCCTTCCTAACCTCCCTTTCCTTTTCCCTATCCCATTGGCTGTAATCTCCCTGTATCCCCTGACCACCCCCTCCCCCTAGTTTAAGAGATACCACCCGAGGCATCTCGGTCTCTTTCTTGCCCCGGGCGATCCACTTACAATAAACCCGCTACCACGTCTCGCAAGTCTAAGCCTACTTTGTCTAAAATACCTAGGTCCATGTTCTGTGAAGGGCACATCCCCACAGGGGGAAAGAATGAAGGGGTTCTCAGAATATTTAGAGCAGAATGGTGGTAAAACAAATAACAATAGGAATAAGAATGTTAGCTCATGTACCGGTCTAAACATGGATGGGAATGGGTTATGTTTTCATTGTTACCTGGTGGACTATGGGTTAAACAAATGGGTTTTTTTCCTCTTATGTGCTGTAGCAACTCTGTTCTTTTTACCATGCATGATCCCTTGCTTAGTACAACTCAATTAACATGTGATCAAAGGGATGCAGGTAGTAGTCATGCCTACTGTCCCAGAAATGACTACAAAAGGTCAGAGAGTGATGCCACGGCAAATAATTGCAAGGTCAAAAAAGACCGAAGAACAAGAAATTAAGTAAATGATAACTAAAGTTTGTAAAGACAATTATTAAAAAATTAAAAATGAGGGATTGAGAGTGTAATATATGTTGGTATAATTCAATTTTTATTGTACACATATAAGATCAAGTGTAAAAGCATGTTTTATGTATAAAACACAAACAAATTGAGTTTGCAAAAGCAGCTGCTGGAAACCCAGGAATTTGCAAGAGAACGACCCAGCAATTAAGATAACACTGAGAAGAGATGGGTCCACCCAAGCAAGACGACCCTACTAACTACCCAGCAATTAATGCCTGATACTGATCTAGTCGAAATCCTCAGGACCATACATCTCAATGTCCAATTCCCGAAAAAATACTCAAACTCTCTTCCCTTCTTGGAAAACTCATCAACAGACCAGCAGCAGAAATATGAATATGTAACAGCACAAGAAAGAGAAAAAAGCTGAAGCTGCATAGCCTCAGGCTGTAAAAACTGTATAAAACTCAGCACTGGGAAAGACAGTTTGTGAACTTGGGGGAATCAGTGCCACAGAGGCTGATTCAGAGTTCACAGCTCGATGCTGACCTTGATTGTGGCTGTTCCAAAATTCGATTTTACAAATTTTTCAATAAAATCCTTATTGATGAAATTTGGCTGATTTAATTTATAACAAGAGGAATGACAGGTTTGTCTTTACAAGCAAGCTGTGGGTCTGCTGATAAAATGAAACTATCACTGAGAGATAACAAGGAATAATGGGATGGATTCCACTGAAGGATGAAAGAGACTGAGGAAACACCACGAATTCCACAAGAGTTAAGAAGGGGATTATGCATTGGGGGGAGTCTCAAGTATCAGGCGTATTGGGAAGTCTGTACCTCTCATGCACATCAGCCTATAGGGAAAAAGAGAGAAGGGACATGTGGCCAGGAAATTAGGGTAAAAAGGTGGCTGCACCCTCCAAAAATTTGAGACACCCCAGGGGAATGCCCCATGGCCTCTCCTTTTATTCAAATAAAGTAAAAGGACTCCTCTGTCTCCTTTTTGGACATAAACCTCTGATGCTTGTGGATTAATTTTCCAGACAGACTTACCCTTAAAAATAGAAGAAAACAGTTGCTAGTGCCATCAGAGGATGGATATCAGTACAACCTCATCCAGGTTTGAAGCTAATGGTCGTTTCTTTTACAAGAATGGGAGGTAGTGTGATAAAGATGCATTGTTAGCTTTAATAACATGGGCTAAGAAGCACAGATTGAACATGTGAAAAACGACGTTCACTGTTCTGGTAAATTTAAAAGGTTTCATTCAAACAAAAAGACAATAGGAAACAAAGACAATAAAGCAAAGGGTTAAAACGGCCCGGTGCTTGGCTCTCTCCCAATAACACACCTAGTGCTTTGGAAACACCCTTTATATACCATTTCTACTGCATAGACTTGATGCATATTCAAACTTTTCCAGGAACTATATTGCATGACCATCCTTGGGTCTGCTTTTTCAGAGCATGCGCATTTCTTGGTTTGTGGTTTTAATTTGTTTCTTATCATCTTTTGGTTTGGGCTTTGGTTCTATCTTTCCACAGGCATTGAGTGCTGATAGCAGCCCTGGCCCCATCATCTGTTCACTGGGGGGCATCCTGCCCGCTCAGGCAGTTAAACACAGTATATCGACCTAAGCCTAAATAATTGCTAATAGCAGGAGAAAAAGAAAAAAAACTACATTCACACAGCAAAAGCCATTCTAAAATTGTACATATAACATTCATCTTAATACTTGAGAAAAGCCATCACAATACACATTTATAACAGACACAACCAAAGAGGCTGCCCTTGATATAAATATATGGGAACAAACTGGTCGATTTATAATCCAGGCAGCCTCCAGAGGCGATGAAAGCGCAATAAAAGCTATAAAGCCCTGGAAATTTATTTTGGACTTAAAGAGCCTGTTAAACAACAGACTACAGAGCGAGAACTGGGCACTGGAGGAAACGGAGGTTTGGGCACCCTTCCAAGCCCATGGAGGGGGCAGCGGGATAAAATGGCTTCCTCACTGTCTTGGTTTGGAAGACAGGTGTCTGGTAAAGAGGGCAGAAGCCTCTTTTGGAAGGAAAATGTAGATCACTTCCCTCCAAATTACTATAATTTTGAAATCAAGGGGCTCTCAGGCAGAGATCTGGGGATAGGAATACGTTCTTTACTAGTATGTATAACAAGGTATTCAGAAACTGCTCAGACTATTCACTGAGTCTTCACAGAAGTATAATGAACGTCATTTATTTCTATCTTTAGCACACTTTTATAGGGTCTGACAGGGTCCGTGGGCTTAGCAAGTTACTATTGGCTAATACATATTGTTTTACATTTTTTCTCCTGTACACAAGGCTATTGTTTGTTTTTCGTTCTCGCTGCTTCAGGAAAGTTTCAAGGACACTACCTTTAATATCATCACTTATACCAAAGGTTGGCTTGTGCAGACAGGCTTTTACCAAAATCTCATGCTTTTACTTTGTTAAAATGTTTTACTACAACTCCCCCTTTCTCTTTTAGCACAAGCCAGGCTTTAGAAGCAATTGGTTTTATACCTCTATGGAGACAAGATAACATACAGCTTTAAACCACTATCCCAATTAACACTATAAGTAAAATCCGTCCCCCTTCTAGCACAAAAGACTTTAACCACCCAGTAATGCCCCAGATGGCTAACCAACTTCTAATGGGGTCACTATCTTCTTTCAGGGCATGTAACCCATTCTACAGCTGCTTTAGTTGTTCGTGGATTGAAACTGAATGGTCAGTAAGATTCAAACAGCACATGCCTTCAAACTCCTCACAACCATGTCCTCGTGCCAAGAGCAAGAAATCAATTGCAGTTTGATTTTGCAATACGGTGTGACATACACTACTTACATCAGTTGAAAGTTCACTTAACATTGTTGATGTTAAATTCAGTTCTTTCTTGGTTCAACAAGCTAGCCTGTTTAGCGTTGACAAGCCTTTAGCAGCAGCTGCTCCTGTAGTAAAAAAGGAGGCTAGCCATATTATACCACGACCTGAAAAGTCTGGGTCTCTAACATCATCACAGTGTAATTCATTCAGGCTTTGCTTTCACTGTTTGATGTTTTTTATTTTACCAGCTATATTCAGCAATTGGTGTAAGTTTGGATGGAACAAAGTAAGTTTCCCAAGGTAACAGGGTCCTCCATGTGGACTAGCAGGACTCCCATTCCATGCTCTATCTCCACAAATTAAGAATACTGAACTAGGTAATCACCTTGGTGATCATCCTGTGAGATTGCACCATGAATAAAAAGCTTTACTTTCCCTGTTAGTAACGAGATCAACTATGGGGTTAACTGTAGCTCAGTGTTGCATCACTTTGTTGAAGTGGCTTTTTGTCAGCGCTTTAAACATTATCTATCCACCTGAGGTATTTGTGGAGCTTAACAAGTCTAATTCTTCTGGGGGCCCTATGGTAACACTGAGAACTTTGATAATTTTTTCTTGCTAGCAGCCTTCAAGTTGTCTTGATGTGAAGCCAACAGTGCAATTACACTCTCACAACATTGCCAATTGATTCAATCAAATTTCATTGCTAAATAAACTTTTAAATGCTTGAGGATCCCATTCAGGGTCTCCTATGAGACAGGTGCGAAAAGGATCTCCAGGTGTGGCTAGGCTCAAACACATGGATTTTTGGCCTGTTAAGTGTGCCAGAGTGACCCATATGTTCTGTAGCTTTTGGATGTTAGTTAGCAGACAGTTGGTCAGGACTATACACAGCACAATTACCATAAGCAGTTTGTTCCATGCAAATGACACCATGCTTGCAGAATCACAGCTAAGGCTTTAAAGTTAAATGAACTTTCAAATATGCTTTCACTAACTCTTGAAGTGGGAATACTTACACTTTACACTAATGTCTTTACTAAACTTATCAATAACCTACAAATAACAATTACCACACAAACTAAAACTCTTAAACTATTATCTAACTACTTTTAACACACGTGCTCTGGTATTTATACAATCTAAGAGTGAAAGCAATTTGCTTAAAGGGTAAGAACATAGCTACAATTTGCTTTTATATAGTTAGATGGAGTCTCTATACTCTTTTGATCTTCTACAAAATTCTTCTTACAAACAGACTATGATTTAACCTGATTCAGTCTTGAAATGTCCGCTGCTCCTGTGATGTCAGCTGGCAGCTGATCGGTGACTGACTGAAGGAATCGATGTTCAGATTGTTCTTCAGATCCTTCTCAATCTTAAAACAGAAGAAAATTGAAAAAAAAAATTTAGAGACACAGCATCATAATAACAACATAAAATTTCTGTTGGCAAACTGTCTGTGTAGTTTTCAGACACAACTGTGTCCTGACAGGTCCACTTCTGATCTTGTCTGGAGTATCAGGATTGTGTGGTGACATCTGTGTTTACTGGATCTCATGTTTTCAGAGGCAGACAGTCTGGTCAGATGAACAGGTGACCTTTTTGAACCTGTCAACAAAACACAGGCACTTCTCCCCTTGAAGTTAATAAATTATTTTGACTTAGCTGTGGTACACTTAATTGTAAATAGAGCTTATATAATCATTCTAAATTTTGATGTAAATATTTCATTCTTGTGGTCCAAATTTTTAATACACATATTGCACTAATGAAATGCTTTTAGGGCATCAATTCCCTCCATTTTTTTAAAAAAACTAAAAATGAGATGTACTTCCATCATGTACATCAACATTAACACAAAACCATATACACAATAAATAAACACCTATAGCAGTTAAAAATCAATCAAATCATAAACATTATTAATAAAATATGTAATATAAAACTACTATTAACCACTAAAACACTGCACCAACATCTCACAATCTGCAAACAAACAAAAAAATCAGTGAAGGATTGGATAACAACCTCCGGAAATGATTCTCCAAGCCCACATCAAAATTGATCCAGCTGTCATATTAATAAGGTCAAATTGCTAAGTCAAAAAGTGACTCAAATACTAATTTGGTGCAAAAAACATCTGGATCTGTTGGCAAACATTCTGTCCAGGTAAAGTCAAGCCTTGGCCAGGGCCTTAGGCTTTAAACTGGAAAGATGCCTCTTAAGTAATTTTTAAAACAAGGCTCTCAATAATAGCAACTATGAGATGCTTACAGCACAGCAAACTGTTAAAATGCATTTGTACAAAGCAAATGATCAGAAGCCTCAGGTACCAGACCAATTCAACCATTCAGCAGTTGGTTTAATCTGAAGCCTCTCCCATGGCAGCTGACCCTCAGCAATGGTACATTTTCTTGGAATTCTGGAAACACTGAAAAATAAGAAAGCTATCAAAAAAAAATAATTGCATAGATTGCAACAACCAATAGAATTCCCAATGAAGTCAAGGGTGTCACAGACTGCATTCACTTTTATCCACAAGCAGGTTCATCAGTGTTCTATCACAGCTGTTTCAGCTATAGTAATCTCCATCTCTCTAAAAAAAAATAACTATACTTTACAGTTTAAACAAATATCTTTAACAAAACATAGAACGGTTCAGATTAAACAATATTTAAACCTGATAAAAATTAATTATAACAAAAGGAAATAATAAAACTTAACTTTAAAGGAATATTAAAGTTATAGAACTTAACTTAAAAACAGTCAAACAAACATAATAAAACTTAACTTTGCTTAATTCTATCAACACTTAATCTATATCAAATAAAAGCATAACTTACTCTATTATTACAAAAAGGCAACTGAAAGTTTGATATATACCTTTTAAACACAATGTAACAGTAACATGGATTCACTATAAAGATTATAAAAATGTAACAAATACGTCACAATTCCATGTGATTTGGCTTTAAAAATAACTCACAGTAATTGCACATGTTACTAAAAGACTTATTCATAATAGGAATTTGCCTAGTATATGCTTAAATTGGTTAGGATTTTAAAGTGCAGTTTTACTAGAGAAAAACCACAACTCAGAATTTGGCAAGTTGCTATTCAGTTTTTGTAGCACTTTTCAAAAACATCAAGTCTAACTTTTAATTAAATTTCAAAGTCCAAATGGGTATATATGCTGCTATACGTGTTTTTTAAAACAAAAGGACTCACATTAAAATTACCTTATTAAAATTGTGGGAAAAACAAACAAATGGGTAATATATGCTTAACTTTGTCTTGTACAGTAAAGTTCTCCTAGCTAATTATTTTTTAAACCATAAATCTCTTTCGTAGATAACATTAATTGGAAGGTTGTTTTCTTAGTAGCTATAAATCATTCAATATTTTAACATTAGGTTTTAAAACTAATTATTGCAGGGTAACTTTTACTTCTGTTAACATTCACTTTAAACAGCTTTTAAAAAAGGGGATTTTTTAACTTTCAAAGAATCACAAAAATATCTCTAGTAAAACTCTAAAAAACTGCAACTGCATAAACATAATTACTTAAAACACAAAATTAACTCTAAAAGGGTATATAAAAACATTTTTAAAAACTAATGAATCATGACTTTTTAACAAACTGGGTACTATCCTGGTGCTTTTTCTTGAAGAGGGAGCGGGGGGGGGGGGGGTGTGAGAACTGCCCACTCTGCTGCTTCTGCTGTCCTGCTGTTATCTCTAAAAGGTTTGAGTGAAGTCTCAATCATCCCCCACATACTCTCGCAGAGGGGAAAAACAGAGAGAAAGAAAAAAATCACACAAAGTTAACTTTAACAAATACAGTTCTTCCTCTCAATATCTCTCTCGTTGTTTGCAGATAGAGGGAAAAGGGCACGATTTTACAAAAACAGGCAATGTTACACAAAAAGCCTCTCAGGGCCAGGTGGTAACAACAATGATCATTTTAACTTATCAACTTTTAATTACAGTAATTAATTTTGAACTAGATACCATATAGTTAGAGATTTTTTGGCTATTTTGTCTCTCTTTGAAGCTGTCTGAGCCACCTGTTTCTGCTCAACTGTTTCTGTAATTGCTGATATTTGTCCAGTGTGGCCTTGGAGCTTTTCCTGCACTGCCTTTGCCCTGGGGGTACCTTTGTTCTCTGCGCACACTTCAGTGCTCCCCCCATGTCCCCCTGGTTCAGGTAGAAACCAATCTAAATTTGGCTTCTCTTTTTCCAGGTTAGTAAAGTTGGAACTTGAATAAGATTGTGGTGTTAAACGCGTCTCCAAAAGTGGAGCAAATAGTTCAGGATGTATCACATCCTGTCGTTGCTTAACAGATTCTGTTCATTGTTTCAGCGTTTGCTGTGGAGTTTCTTTCTCCTTTTTTTCTTCTCTCTGTCTGTCCCTCCCTCTCTCCAAGGGCAGCATAGACAGGAATGCTTGCTCAGCAGTGGGAGGTAAAGGCGGCTGTTGCTGGCTGAGAATTACGGCGCTAGCAGCCTGAGCATATCTCACTTTCCTGTTCGTTAAGGTATTAATTACAATCTGCCAAGTTGAACCGAGAGAGAGAGTGTCCTTGTTTTTCCCTGTAATCGTTTTCTTCCACAACAAATCTCCTATGTCTTTCCATTCTTCCGCTGCAAAAGGCAGCAGGGAAACCTGGGGGCGCGGGTGCCTTATATCTCTAGCCCATAAAATGAGCTTTTCAAGGTCCATATTTTTGACTGCTTAGCTTCGTTTAACGATAATGTTTAGAAGCAGTTTTTGTGCTGCTGCAAACCCAACTTCCATGTCGGCAGCCCACGGGCGGGGGGAGGGGAGCGACCTCTCCTCAGCTCTACCACCCTCGGCTTCCCCCAGCTGCCCGTGTCCGCGTCCTGCCGCGCACAGACTCCCCTACCCAGTACCGATCCGCATCCGTGTCTCTCCGCGCACAGACCTGCCAAATCCCTCTGCCCGCAGGGGGTCCCTGATCAGAGCGCCAGATATTGAGAAACCGCTCAGGCTATTCACTGAGTCTTCACAGAAGTATAGCTAACGTCGTTTATTTCTATCTTTAGCATACTTTTATAGGGTCTGACAGGGTCCGCGGGCTTAGCAAGTTACTATTGGCTAATACATATTGTTTTACATTTTTTCTCCTGTACACAAGGCTATTGTTTGTCTTTCATTCTCACTGCTTCAGGAAAGTTTCAAGGACACTACCTTTAATATCATCACTTATACCAAAGGTTGGCTTGTGCAGACAGGCTTTTACCAAAATCTCATGCTTTTACTCTGTTAAAATGTTTTCCTACAACAAGGCAAACAAACAACAATAACTACAGCATTAACAATAAAACAGAAACAGGGACCCCATGACAGCCTTCTCAGCTGAGACGGGAAAGGATGGAGGAGAGGCTTTGATTCATAAGCCCCCTTGGGCAGTCAGTCCCGGTGCTCCTGTAGGACTCAGTGGAATAGCCAGCTGGAACGGCAGAAATGAATAGGAATCCTGGGCCAGTGGATCAAGTGTATCAGCAGCTCTGTGGCGGTGGCTGGCACTGGCACGTCCCGGCAGGACAGGGGGTGCCAGGCCCACCAACGAAGAAGGAAGAAGGAAGAAGGAAGAAGGAAGAAGGAAGAAGGAAGAAGGAAGAAGGAAGAAGGAAGAAGGAAGAAGGAAGAAGGAGAAGAAGAAGCTGCACCTCCGTCTGGGTGATGGGAGATTCCTTTCCCCAAGCAACCACAGCTCCTCGTGAGTGTTCTGCTATCAAGCTGAAGAAACCAGCCAGCCCCCAGCTGCCCCCGCTCTACCTTTCTTTCTGTTACACGTCTTGTGATGGACATCTCTCATGGCCAGTGCGGTTGGGAAAGTGTTATCCTGACCATCCAATCCCTGCCCCGTGGTCAGAAGCCTATAAATCCTGGGAGGAAAAATAAACTCTCTCTTCCTTTCACCACACCTCGAGCTGTGTCCGTGTGATCTATTCATCTCCAGCGGCAACATCTGGTGACCCCTGATGTGTGCTGAAGGTGATGTTACGAGGCATTCTCTGTCTAGCCTGTAGCTATGGCTGCTTTTGGGTTCTCTCCTACAGAGGCCCTGGTTGTAGAGCTGTGGCGTGCTGCTTTTGATTGGGCATGGATTGATGTTTTGGATGCTGACTTTCGGCAATTGTATACTTATGAAAGAGCTGAAGGGTTTTTCCCTGTGGTTGAGGCGCTTCTTTAGAAACCGGCTTGGGACACATTAGGCGATTCCCTGGTCGAGGCTCTGGTGGTAGATTGGGACCCCCGTCTGGCCTGGCTGCTGGGAATCTGGTGACGGTGCGACCGCATTCTGAAGAGCTGCGCCTCCTCTTATGCCAGATCAAGAGCTGCTTCCTCGGCCCTGGGTGAGAGGTCTGGATCTGACTCCGGCTCTGGCTGTGGGAGCGGGGCAGGGCTCTCCCTCTCCCCCGGTGACGTGGAGCCGGGGGGCAGCTGTGCCTCGGGTCCCGAGGTCGGCTCCCCCTGGGATCGTCGGGGCCCCCAGCGGGTTGAACGGGGGCGCCGCGGGACCGGTGGGCATAACCCTGCCTCAGCTGGCGTCCCAGAGGTGTAGGCCTGAGGCAGGGTTTGATCCTTGCCAGTGGACCATCGGGGGCGCTGCGGAACCAGTGGATGTAACCCCGCCTCGGCCGGCGCCCCAGCGGTGTAAGCCTGGGTCGGGGTTGCCTCCTTCGTGTGCTCTCCTGGAGCAGACCGATGAGGGGCTGCCTGAACGGGGGGCGGCGCAGCCCCTGGGGGATGCCTCAGTGACAGTCCCATGTCCCTGCTGCGGCTGGGCTGTGCCCTGCCCCGCGGTGTGTCGTTCTATTAGGAACGGTGAGAAGAAAGACACAGACTCTCATGGAGTCAGAACAAGGGAAAATCTCTAGTTTATTACTTCAGGCCTGTTTTATAGACAGATACGTGGAAAGTACAGAAAGGAAACTCTTATTGGTTAGTAAACTGCTACATCGCCATCATTGGTCAGTGGGGCTCACCACCCCCCTGACTTTCTCCTGCAAGGAAAACAAGGAATAGAAAACAACACCTGCAAGGCTGTTTTGTGTCCCTGAGGATTGTTTTAATTCCTTCTCATGTTTTTCCCAGACTACTTTCTCAAGCAAGCCTGAGGAGCTATGCGGCCTGTAATTTGTACAGGCACTCTGGTTCAGATTTAGCATCCATAGCGGTGGGGATGGGACGGGCCCAGGCTCCACGCCGGCAGCCACGCACACACACGCTGTTCCAGTGGAGGAGTGGCTGGCGCCGCTTTTTGGACCTTTCGCCCCTGAAGAACCACTGTTAGAGGCGATTCTGAGCACTGTCCCCCCCCACGCCGGATTTGTGGGGTGTGGGGACGGGTGCTGCGAGTGGTGCAGACGCTGGGCTGGGTTCTGCTGGCCCCATGCTGCAGGTTTCCTCTCCTGCGAGCCCGGGTTGTTCCCTGGCAGCGGAGCGGAACAGTGCCGTGGCTCCCCGGGTCCTGCCTCTACCTGCACCATGGTCCCCCCCAGAGCTGGAGGCAGGCCGTGCTGAGCTGGCTCCACCCCACCCCGCCTCGGGTTCCTGGTCATCGCCCAAGCCTGTGATTGGGAAAGAGACTCCCCTGCCGCTTCCTACGGCCCAAGCGGATCGGGGTCCTGAGCTGGTTACTATTGACTCAAGTGGTGCTGCCCCAGGGGCGAAGCTGGTGGCCTCCACGGGCAAATGGTCCCAGGCTACTGGAGCCTCTTCAGCTGGCCTGTGGACTTTGTCTTCCTGTCAGATGACTGTGCAGCTGAGCATATCAGGCATTCCATGTGCTTCCGAATGCTTTGGTCCAGTGGGTGAGGCCATGAGTGCTCT
Organism: Pseudopodoces humilis; assembly: GCF_049639895.1. Lineage (NCBI taxonomy): Eukaryota > Metazoa > Chordata > Aves > Passeriformes > Paridae > Pseudopodoces > Pseudopodoces humilis. The sequence goes on along the minus strand of NC_142211.1, from coordinate 2,876,132 downwards.
TCTGGCAGCGTGGTTGAATACCACTGCTCAGGGCATCATTGTTCACCTAGGGGACGTTGATTCAGATTTCCTGGGGTGCATTTCTGCCATGGGTTCCACAATCCTGCCTCCTGTTCCTATCCCTGTGGGACCTGGATTTGCTCACATTGTGCCTTTTGAGTCTTGTGTTCGCAGAGCTGAGAACCACCTGCGGGGAGTTGGTGACTTCAGGTTCCCTGGACCTCCCTGGGTTCACGGACTGCTGTTCTGTCAGCCAGGGATCATCCTGAATGGGTCTGCACCCTGTCCATCCTTGGTGAGATGCTGTCAGAGATTAGTCTCCGCGGGCTTTTTCACACTGGCACGGACATCACGATTGTCAGGTTTGCTGATGGGCCCCCGGAGTGACCCTAGGACCCGATGCTGACACATTCAATGCAAGGAAGAAATTGAGACTGACTTTTTGTTCAGCAGATTCTGTTGTCCTCTCTCATGATAGACTAGTCACCCTCCATGACTTGATGCAGGAACAGTTGGATCAGGGTGATCTGGAGCCTTCCACCAGTCCCTGGGACATTCCTGTTTTCTGTATCAAGAAGAAGTCTGGGAAATGGAGGTTGCTACAATACCTCCAGAAAGTTAATGCTATGATGGAAAGCATGAGGATGTTGCAGGCTAGCATGCTTTCACCTGCCATGCTTCCTGCTGATTGGCTAGTCCTCATCGTGGCTCTGAAGGACTGTTTCTTTACAATTCCTTTGCATCCCGATGACAGACCGAAATTTGCCTTTCTGGTGCCAGCTATCATTAATGCTGAGCCCACACAGAGATATCAATGGAGATTTTGCCATAAGGCATGCGAAAATTTGCTGGCATTTGCCGATGATATGGGGCTCTAACCCTCTCTGGAGTTTGCGAGCAGTTTCTTGCTGCTCGTCTCTACAACCTCCCTGAAATTATTCGAGGGTCAAAATAATTTTTGGGAAGAACAGTCCCACATCTGGAGGTGCAATTATTTTTTTTTGCATTCAGTGCAGACGCTGCATGAATGATGTCCAGATATTAATGGACTTTTACATGATTCTGTCCCTATATGGGACTGACCATGACACAACTGTCTCCCTTGTTTGGTCTATTAAAGGGGGACTCATTTAAAGTCACCTCTGACACTGACCCCACAGGCACAGTAGCTGCTGGAGGAGGTTCTGCGAGCAGTTTCTGCTCGTCAAGTTTATTACATTAATCTTTCCATTGATGTCGCTGGTTTTTTTTTCATTGCCACTCCAGATTTGCATTTCACAGGTATCATTCACCAATGAAAACACTGGAAATGCCATTGCTGCCTGGAAGGATGGATCTGAGTGGCAGGTTTTAGAGAGTCATGAGGCTGGATCAGCCCAATTGATGGAATTACAGGCTGCTGTCATAGCATTTCATAAGTTTTCCCAGGCACCTTTCAATTTGGCCATGGATTCTGCCTCTGTGACCAAATTGGGAGCCATCCACAAGCAGGTGTTTATGTTGGACATTTGTTTCATTTATTTTTTGGGTTTTTGTTGTTTTTGGGGTTTTTTTTGGTTTTTTTTGTAATAACGAAAGGGTGAGATATCACCCTGAAATTACAGCCTTCTGATTGTATGGAGCATTGTATTTTCCTAGTATTTATCCTTTTGATTGTTAGAGTGTTGCTAGTTTCTTTGTTCATTTTTCTTTTTCCTTTTCTTTTTGTTAAAACTAAAAAGGGTGAGATGTCGCCCTGAAAACTCAGCTTTTGAGCTTGCTAACATAGTTTTCTAAGGACTTTCCCAGGACAGTAACTGTAAACATAGATATGTGTACGTTCTTTCTGTTACACGTCTTGTGATGGACATCTCTCATGGCCAGTGCAGTGAGAAAGTGTTATCCTGACCATCCAATCCCTGGCCGTGGCCAGAAGCCTATAAATCCTGGGAGGAAAAATAAACTCTCTCTTCTTTTCACCACACCTCGAGCTGTGTCCGTGTTATCTATTCATCTTCAGCGGCAACAGGGGGGAACACAGAATGCAAAAGGGGGTATGAACAGAAACACTTCCACTACCCTCAGTCCCCCAACCTCATGGTTATGTGGTCTGTGTGATGCTGGGAGAGGGATAGTTAGGACCTCAGTGATACCCTTAGACCTGGCCAGCCAGCAGGGTCGATAACATTCCTGTATCCCATGGCAGAAATGCACCCCAGGAATTCCGAATCAACGTCCCCTAGGTGAACAATGATGCCCTGAGCAGTGGTATCAACCACGCTGCCAGAAGAGCACTCATGGCCTCACCCACCGGACCAAAGCATTCGGAAGCACATGGAATGCCTGATATGCTCAGCTGCACCGTCATCTGACAGGAAGACAAAGTCCACAGGTCAGCCGAAGAGGCTCCAGCAGCCTGGGACCCTTTGTCCATGGAGGCCACCGGCTTCTGTCCCGTGGCAGCATCACCAGAGCCAGTGGTAAAAATTGCAGGACCTTGGTCTGCCGCGGCCACAGGAGGCGACGGAGGAGGGCTGGCTCCAGCCGCAGGCTCGGGCGATGCCTGGGAACCCGAGGCGGGGTGGGGTGGAGCCAGCTCGGCATGGCCCGCCTCCAGCACCGGTAGAGGCACACCCCGCGAAGCCACAGCACCACCCCGTCCCGCTGCCAGGGGACAACCTGGGCTAGCAGGAGGGGAAAACTGCAGCATGGGGCCGGCAGAACCTGGCTCGGCATCCGCACCACCCGCACCACCTATCCCCACACCCCACGGATCCGGTGCGAGGGGATCAGAGCTCGGAACCGCCCCTAACAACGAAAGCGAAGGGTCCAAGAAGCGGTGCCGGCCGCTTCTCCACTGGAACAGCATGCGTGGCCGCCGGCACGGGGCCTGGGCCCATCCCGTCCCCCACCGCGGGGTACGGCACGGCCCAGCCGCAGCAGGGACATGGGACTGTTGCTGAGGCATCCCCCAGAAGCGGCGGCACCCCCCGTTCAAGCACCACCCCATCGGTCTGCGCCGGGAGGGCACACGAAGGAGGCAACCCCGACCCAGGCTTACACCGTCGAGGCGGCGTTACGCCCACCGGTCCAGCGGCGCCCCCGTTCAATCCGCCGGGGGCCTTGGCGATCCCAGGGGAGCCGACCTCGGGACCCGAGACACAGCCACCCCCCAACTCTGTGCCACCGGGGGAGAGGGAGAGCCCTGCCCCGCTCCCACAGCCGGAGCCAGACCCCTCACCCAGGGCAGCGGAAGCAGCTCTTGATCTGGTAGAAGAGGACGGGCAGCTCCTCAGAACGCCGCCGCACCTGTGCCAGATCCCCAGCAGCCAGATCAGCCAGGGCTCATAATCGACCAGCAGAACCTTGAGCAGGGAATCGCCTAAAGCGTCCCAAGCCGACTTCAAAAAAATCTCCTCAACCACAGGGAAAAACCCCTCAATTCTCCCATACTCACACAATCGCTGAAAGTCAGCATACAAAACATCAATCCATGCCCCTCTGATCAAACACTGCACGCCATAGTTCCATAACCAGGCCCTCCGTAGGAGAGAGCCCAAAACCAGCCATAGCCACAGGCTAGATAGTACCCTGTAACCGTCACCTGCAACACACATCGAAGGTCACCAGATGTTGCCGCTGAAGATGAATAGATCACACGGACACAGCTCGAGGTGTGGTGAAAAGAAGAGAGAGTTTATTTTTCCTCCCAGGATTTATAGGTTTCTGACCACGGCCAGGGATTGGATGGTGAGGATAACGCTTTCCCAACCGCACTGGCCATGAGAGATGTCCATCACAAGACATGTAACAGAAAGAATGTACACATATCTATGTTTACAGTTACTGTCCTGGGAAAGTCATTAGAAAACCATGTCAGCAAGCTCAGAAGCTGAGTTTTCAGGGTGACACCTCCCCACAGTGCTGAAGATATCCTCCCTCAGTCTCTGCACTTGTGATTTTACCTATTCTTATCCCCACACTGAGACTGTCCTGTTCCCAGGGATGTGTGCAAGTCCCCAGGTCTCACTCACCCAGTGGACCTTAAATGACCCATGGTGGGAGGTGCTGCCTGCAGGACACTCCTGGTACACCATAGCCTCCAGTGACCAAGGTCATGTAGGCAGAGATAAGCGACCAATGGACTGAAAGTGGTGGGTATCACCTCTATCACAGATTCCCAGCAAGGACTTTGGAAGTACCTGTTGGGGAGGATGAAACTGAAACCTTATGCATATGATTGTTTAGCAAAAGATTCTGAAAATACAAAGGCTAGAATCGAAATAGAAATGAGAGCTAGCTTTGAGTCATGGGATACTGAGTGCTAGTTACTATATAACCAAAGAACAATAGCCTAGCCAGCTAAAGGAGAATCCCTGTTGATGAAACAATGTCCTTCTGCAGATAGAGAATCCAACGGTCAAGCAGCAAGAGAAGAATTTGTAAAGCTTTTAGAGTTTAAAATGTAACACTGTATGGTAATGTAGTAGTTCTTATAGGCTATATGTAAATTCTTTAGTGGGTGTGTCTTGTAATGATTGGTTACTGGGAATTAGAATATTCACTATAGAAAAAGATATAATGTATTAATAACCTCGCTCTCTTGTTCTCCCCTCTCTCTCTTAAGCTCTCTCCCCTGGCTCTTAAACTATCTCTCTCCCCACCCCACTCTCTCTCCCTGACCACGCGTATGCCCCGGCTGGTGGCAGATACAGGTCTCTTCCTCCCTCTACCCATATAATAAATTGCTTATACCTGAACAGCTTGACCCCGGAGAAGTCTCTCACTGCAAGCGAGTCTTTAATACATCTATAAGTAACATGTCTAGCATGCCCTCTGGCCCTGTGGAATTGTATTTTGGGGAGAGGAGGAACAGCTCTGGCCATCTCCCCACATCCCTGACATCACTAGTGTATTGATTTTGCATGGCCTGGTTTTTGGTAGTGGGGGGTGGCTTCTGTGAGAAGTTGCTAGAAGCTTCCACCATGTCTGGCAGAGCCAATCCCTGGTGGGTCCAAAGACGTACATGCCACTGGCCAAGGCTGAGCCAATTAAAAATGGTGGCAATGTCTACGTGATAATGATGCATTGGAGTGGCTACCTAGAACAGAGGCTAGAAAAGATTAAGATAATAAAGTGGGTATTTATTAAAGGCCTTCAGTAGGTGCACCTTGGGCAGTCAGAAGCCTCCCAGAGGCTACACCCAAAATAGATGACAGTCACGAGTTTCTCAGACAATTATAAGTTTTGTCCATTTACAAATCAGGAGTTAATCCTCCAATTACAACTTCAGGTAATGAAGTCATATAACCCTAGTTTGCTCCCTCCCAACTCACTTTTGATTATACTTTTCAGGGCCTGATACAGTAGAGTGTCCTTGCGTTACAGGCCTAGAGAGATTGTTTTGTCAGAATAAAATGGGAGAACAGTAGCTGACAAGCTATGGAGTTTTAGATTTATACACTAAAGCAGTACAGGATTTGAAAAATATAAAAGCTAAATCCTAAGGCATCAATAACATATTTAAAAAGAAATCAAAACAAAGGTTGTTACACAGTTTTTATTGAGCCCAGAGAAGGGCAAGTTGAGCATATGTGAGATAAACAACTATGCATACACCAAGGTCTGTGAAGAAGGAGGGGGAGGAAGTGCTCCAGGTGTCAGAGCCGAGAGTCCTCTGCAGGCTGTGCCCCTGCCGCTCATGGAGGTCCATGGGGATGCAGAGATCCACCTTAAGCCTGTGGAGGAGCACCACGCCGGAGCTTGGTGGATGCCTGGAGGAGGCTGTGATCCTGAGGAGAGAGGCACCCAGCTCCAAGGCTGGGGCCGCCTGTCCTTGGAGGACTGCACCCCATGGAACAGTGACTCATGCTGCAGCAGTTTGAGGGGTACTGTAGCAGTTGAGGTGGACATGACACAACACTCCATGTTGCAATAGCAAACTTTACCATTCACAACTTACATTTATATGGTTTTCAAAAATTGTGCATTCAATCCTAATTGGCTAGTAACTTGTTACCACCCAGTTCACTGGTCAATAGCTGCCTGCATACATGCTTGCCAAAGATTGGTTGGCATCCGTTCCTTGCAGTTAAGTCCTTCCACTTTTAAATGACTTACTTATTAAAGATGTTTACTTCTTTTCTTTCACGGGTATAGGCTCATCAAGTTAAGGTCAGGGTTACTTGTGTCTGTGACGCCTTCAGGACAGCTGCTAGCTGCCACAGTTTCCCCTTTTTGTTTTTCGACTACAAAGGCAGTTTTTATTATCCTTTGCAGGGCCCTTTGCAGACAGGATAACAAACATGGCACCAATGAGTGAAATATTTATAATAGTACAAAAATTATAAGCCCAGTTTGAATGAGGCTCTTCATCCAGCTTGATGAACCTAACCCTTCCAGCGAGTGATCTATCCCAGAAAATCTTTCATACAACAAATGCCATCAATTTTTTTACAGCCATGTCTATGAGCTAAAAAGAGAAAATCAATAGCAGCACAATTTTGCAAGGTAGCATGCCACACACTATCTACATCTATAGCCAAAGCACTCAAAATTAAGGAAGTTTCATATGGATGCTAAATGCAAGCAGCAAGCAGGGAGCCCAGTGTCTGTGGAAAAGCAAGTCGCATAACTTTCTCAGACTAGCCTGAGAAAGACGCCTGGGAAATCATAAGGAGGAATCAAAACAATCCTTAGAGATAGAAGACAGCCTTGCAGGTGTTGTTTGTCAGTTTCATCTTTTCTTGCAAGAGAAGGTCAAGGGGTGGTGTACCCCACTGACCAATGAAGGTGATGTGTTAGTTCACTGACCAATAAGGGTTTTACCTTTCTGGACCTTCGCGTATCGGTCTATAAAAGAAGATCTGAGGTAATAAACCTTGCTCTCCTGTTCAACTCACAAGAGTCGTGCTTCTTGTCATTCCCAATATAGTGCGACAGTTTAATTTATCTTTTTTTGCTACAAAACAAGTCAATTTAATTCAGAAACTATCAGAGGTAACATTTTGCTTTCCTGTTTCAATTTGGTCTCACATATCATGTCGCGGTGTATAATTAAAAAAATATACATCCTTCTGCTGATAATGTCCCTAAAATGTCTAACTCTTGGGGTTTAAGTGAAGCAACAGGTAAATTGTCATCTCAAAGATCCATAGTTCCATACAGCAGGTTGTGGTATAACAATTGTTCTGGGAAGACTGTCACATTTTGACAACATTTTGTGTTACTTGTATATTTTGTGTGTCGTTCAAGGTTACTCCCACTAAACTGGTGCAAAAGGGTTGTTGTGGTTGTGCCATAGATGCACAAAATTGCATCTGATTCAATGCATGGAGCAGTGATACCCAAATATTGTTACTGTTTCATAGTGTCAGCTGAGGGGCTGTCAGGAAGGCGTTGCTGGTTGTGATCCAGAGCAGAGCGCAGAGCAGGGTGCACACACCGAGCAGGTACCCACTGAATTCCAGCATCTGTAGAAATACAAACATACCCGTGCCCCCAAGTGACAAGGTCCCAAGGACCTTCCCACTTGTTGATAATGAGGTCCCGTACCAATACCTTAAGCTTAGGCAACTGGATGTCACCAGAGGACTGCAATGACAAAAAATGATTTAAAATAAGAGGGTTTTGGGAATTTGGCAATATTGTAAGGTGATTCAGTACATACAGAGCTTTGGCCACCCTACTCTGCAGGATTTCACCTCACATTCCCCTTTTTGTTTTTCAAGTATATGCTTCAAAGTGCCATGGGCGCATTCAACAATGGCTTGGCCTGTAGAGGAATGAGGAATACCAGTGAGGTGCAACACACCGCACACTTGCAGAAACCATCGAGTGTTGTGCGAGACATATGCAGGGCCATTATCAGTTTTTACAGTATGGGGAATGCCTAGGACAGCAACAACTAGTTGCCAATGCGCAATAACATCATGGCTTTTTTCTCCAGCGTGAACTGAGGTCCATATAGTGGATGAAAAGGTGTCTTCTGAAACATGTACATACTTTAAACGACCAAATTCAGAAATGTGTGTAACATCTCTCTGCAAAACTTGTAAGGCTCACAGACTATAGGGGTTAATACTTATCTGCAGTGGTGCTACATGGCCTTGACAATCAGAACAAGTATTAATCATATTGCATGCATCAGTATTTGTTAACAAAACTTGTCATTGTAGGGCTCAAAAATCTTGGTGAAAAAAGGCATGTGATGCTCTTGCTTGTGCCAGCATGTCTGGCTGGGGGGCTGTCCAGGCAGGGCTGGCTCAGCTCAGGCATTACCTTCTGCTATAAAGACAGGCAAATTTGTATGACTCTGAACATGCAACACATAACAGGGACAAGTTCTGGCTTGGATTGTATGCCACAAAGTTTTTAACAATTCAAATAATGCAGCATTATAAATTTCTTTTAACAATGCTCAGTCCAATCACTGTGTGATGTCTGCAACATAAGCAGAATCAGTTACAATATTTAAGGGAACATGAGGGAAACATTGAAAAGCCATGGCTACAACACATAATTCAACTAGCTGAGATGATCCGCTATTGCAACCCTCTAGTGTTTGCCATCCATTATTGAGAAACTGCTCAGACTATTCAGCCGATTCTTCACAGAAGTATGTCAAATGTCTTTTATTTTTATCTTTAGCACACTTTTATAGGGTTTGACAGGGTCCACAGGCTTAGCAAGTTACTACTGGTTAATACATATTGTTTTATATTCTTTTCTCAGTTCACAAGGCTATTGTTTTTCTTTCTTCTCACTGCTCCAGGAGGGTTTCAAGCACACTGCCTTTAATATTGTCGCTTGTACTAAAAGCTGGCTTGTGCAGACAGGCTTTTGCTAAAATATCATGCCCTCGTTCTGTTAAAATATTTTCTACAATCCATGTGTCGCCCTGAAAACTCAGCTTCTGAGCGTGCTGACATAGTTTTCTAAAGACTTTCCCAGGACAGTAACTGTAAACATAGAGATGCGTACATTCTTTCTGATACACGTCTTGTGATGGACATCTCTCACAGACAGTGCGGTTGGGAAAGTGTTATCCTGACCAATCCAATCCCTGGCCGTGGTCAGAAACCTATAAATCCTGGGAGGAAAAATAAACTCTCTCTTCCTTTCACCACACCTCGAGCTGTGTTCGTGTGATCTATTCGTCTCCAGCGGCAACATCCATGGTCATCTTTCCATGTCACAATGGCTTTTCCTGTTTTCCCAGACCCATCAGTAAAAACAGTGAGACCTTTCAAAGGTTTGTGATTAATTAGTGGTTTCAACGACAATGCAGTCGTCCTGCTCAGTTGCAACAGTTTGTGACTGGGTAGGTGATAGGTAATTTGCCCCATAAAGTTTTGTAAGGCACTTTGTAGAGCTGTGCTATTTGTAAAGCACCATCCAAAATATTCTTGTTGTTCTGGAATGATAATTTTAAAAATTAAGGCATCATCTGCACCCCCCTTTGTTTGTTTTAACAACTGTAATATGAACATATTTCAACCTAATTAATTCAGGAAAATGTGTAACATAACATGCACTTCTCTTATTGCGAACAGTGAAACAATACATGTAGTCAAACAAGCACACACTGAGCAAAAATAAACAAGGCAATACCTTCAACTACCTAAATACTTTACCATCACCCAGTCACTGGGAAGTCGCATTTTACAGTGAGGACTTGGAGAACCGTTTCTGGACAAGGTTTCCAAGTTTACTTTAAAAGGGGGTCCAGCTTTTCTATGACCAAATCAGCAAGTCAAAATGACTTGATTACACCTGTAATGCAGAAACACCTGGGTCTGATGGTATACTTCCCTAACCAGCTGTGGGAAATGGAAAAATGGAAAATTCCACAGATGCTGAAGGGTTCAATCTCCAGCCTTGGAAAGAGCTTGGGTTAACGTAATGATAAAGGTACACAAACATTAAGTAGAAAAATTATAAACTTATATTCCTATAGTTATAAGTAAGAATATGTCTTGAGTAAGTAAGAAATTATATTAGGTAAAATAGTGTGAGGTTTGAGCTGTAATAATGTGACTTATAGAGTAGGCTATGGATCTAGAAGCTATAATAGAGGTGTATGTATGAGTACATGACCTGTCAGCTTATTGGCTAAGGGACAGAGGCAGTGTGGCAAAATTAAGCAAAGGTGATAGGTTAAGTAGAAACAAGTTTCATATTAACTGTCTATTGGACCAAAATGTTATATATTGCAGTGTGAAGAAGAAACCCGTGACTACCTTGAGCAATGGCTGACTTGTTGCTCCTCTCTAAATCTCACGCCTTTGAGACTGATATCTTATCTGGCTTACTTGAGCAATAAATCATCTCAAATAGCATGGTGGTCCCACCCCTCATTTTTCATCTCGACAACCAGCCAGGAACAGGGCTTGGCCAGGGTCCAAGCCTTGACTGGAAGGGTTTCCCTAAAATACCTACAAGCAAACTTTTATTAATGTAACATGAAATAATTACCTTACAGTTAAATCCCTTTATAAAAACTATGTATTAATGTTATCTGGATCTAGAAATATACTACAATTACACAGCTAACCTTAAGTTTCTCTAATAGTCATGTCAAAATCTACAGCTCAGTAAAAATATAAAGTTAGTTGAAACAAGAGCAAAAAATTACTTAACAATACCTAAATTTTCCAATTTTCCTTCTCAGAAGGTATATAAATCCAAGTGTGGAACATTACAATTATATTACCATTAACTCCTTAACTGGTTTCAAAAGATAACAAGCTTTGAGTCGGAAGTTGCTGCAGGATGAGAGGGTTATGTTTTTTTATTTCAGTGGTAACCTTTTTTACATCAGGGAAGTTGCAAGGTGGGAGCTGTTCTTTCAGTTTCTTTAAGTGGCAAAAGGGTACCTTGAAAAAACATATCAGGTAATTTCCATTTGTAAGGATAGCTTACAATTTAGAATTATTATAGGAGCATCCATAACAAAAAGCAATCAGAGCAAGGCAGGGGTGTTGCCGCTGAAGATGAATAGATCACACGGACACAGGTCGAAGTGTGGTGAAAAGAAGAGAGAGTTTATTTTTCCTCCCAGGATTTATAGGCTTCTGACCATGGCCAGGGATTGGATGGTCAGGATAACACTTGCTCAATGCACTGGCCATGAGAAATGCCCATCACAAGACGTGTAACAGAAAGAATGTACACATATCTATGTTTACAGTTACTGTCCTGGGAAAGTCTTTAGAAAACCATGTCAGCAAGCTCAGAAGCTGAGTTTTCAGGGCGACACAGGGGGCTGCAAGGTGTTGTGGTAAAGCACCAATCTTTGAGATAGGGTCTAGGATAGTGGCGACATAGGCACAACAACAGTACTGACCCTCCAAAATCGTACAGCAATCACTATCTGAATAGTAAAAACAGGAGAGTCCCATGGACCAGCTGTAGGAATGACATGCCCAGCTTTCAGCTGCTCCTGCACAAGGTGATGTAATTTCTGCAGCTCCCCCAAGGAGATGGTTACCCATCCACCCAGGTCTTTTCTCCAACACAGTATCAGCTCACAAGGGTCCACAGGACACAGGAGCCCTGGCTGCAGCAGGAGCAGCATGGGTCAGGGGCCGCACTGGGGTGGCTAGCAGGGCTCCAGTGGAGCACAAGATGGCAGATGCACCTCCTCAGGCACATCCTGCTGCCCACAAGGAGCAGGGATGTGGCTCTGCCCCGCCAGTGCCATCAGGTGCCCTGGGTTGCTTCCTCACTGCCCACATGCAGAGAGTCATGCACATCCTGCCAGACCTACTGTGTCACTGGTGCAGTGTTTGCTGCTGTCCCCCGGCTGTGCCATTTACTCACCAGCACAGCACGCCTTTGCCATGTGTTCACCGCCATGTTATTGGTACTGCACACTCACTGCCTCTGCTACAGCACTGCACCCCCACAGCTCTGCATGCTCCCCTTCTGCCACTACTCCACTCTCGCAGAGTTCAAATGGAGAGGCAACAGGCTATTGGAAAGGGCTCCCCCCGGCTTTAGCCACTCGCCGCAACACGACTCTAGCTGATGCTGCATGGCTTGGGGCAGCGCAAGCTCTTCTGTGATAGCGTCAGGGTCCCCTCCAGAATGTGAAAAACAAGGTTCACACTCCCAGTAAAATTTAAAAGTTTAATAAAGACAATAAGAGACACAGATAATAAAGCAAAGATTAACAGCTGGGTGCTTGGCTCTCTGCCAAGAGCACACCTGGTGCTTTGGAAACACCCTTTATATACCACTTCTACTACATAGACTTTACGCATATTCAAACTTTTCCAGGAACTATATTGCATGACCACTCCTTGGGTCCACTTTTTTAGACCATGCATGCTTCTTGGCTTGTAGTTTTAATCCTCTTATCACCTTTTAATTTGGGCTTTGGTTCCTTCTTTCCACAGGTGGGGAGTGTTGATAGCAGCCAGGCCCTCATCATCTGTTCACTGGATGTTATCCTAATGAGGCAGGCAGTTCAAGCATACTATATCGACTAATACCTTAATTTTGCTAATTGCAGGAAAAAAACCCTACATTCACACAGCAAAGCCATTTTAACATTATACATATAACATTCATCTTAATACTCGCAGAAAGCCAGTATTACAATACGCATTTATAACAATTACCCCTCTTCTGTTTGATAAATCATTTAGCTTGAGCAATAATTCTTGTTTTCTGACCTCTGTCATTAAATATTAAACCAGCTGTAGCACATAAGAGGAAGAAACCTAGCTTCTTCCATCATCCTATTCTCAATACATTATCCCACCAGCTAGTGGTCAGCACTGATTCCCATTTTTGGACCAGTACATGGGCTACTTTTTCTGATATTCTTGACAATATCTAGAACAGCATCCCCATTACCAACGATTATTAAACAATCCAGTGTATTAAAGTTTCCACAAACATCCCCTTATTCAGCAAAAAAATAGTCTAAGGCCAACTTATTCTGATATACTGCAGCTCTGGCTTGGCATTGCTGACTGACTACTAATTCCATGGCCCTGGCTGTTTCATTAGTTATGATTTCTACAACAGCTTAGAGTCTTATGATGTGATTTAGCATGTAAATTTGGGTTCAATATCCCCAGCTCCCATCTTGTGCCCAGGTAACTGGCCCATATATCTCCAATATGTGTTGAGGGGGCCATTCCTCATCCCCCCATTTTTTAAATCCTCCAATCAATTCCCTTGTATTTCATTTTAGGTCCTCATAAACTGGTACTCCTAATTGATCTCCATCTGGTCCTGGTAAAAGGAAAAACCCTGATGGAATGATTCCAAAATTACAACTCCCTTTCCACCATGAAGGGAGTCTTGGGTATGCCCTTTTCCCACATATCCAAAATGAGCCATCCAATTGTCATTTTTCTGTTGATTTATATTTTCCCAAAATTTGGATATTTCTGGGATTCCAAAATAAGGATTATCTCCTGTATCATTACATTGGAAGAGTCTGGTTTCATTATCATACTTATAATTCTTTTCTCTTGCCTTTCTGAGTCCAATACAGAGTTGTTTCCTCTGGGATCCACCATGTAGAAGTTCCATTACTAATTTTATACCTTTTACAGGGAGTATTTCCTACTTCGTTAAGAAAATTTTCCCAGTGCACCAGAGACATTCTTCCCCTATTACTGTTGAACTTAGAATCCACCCTTCTGGTTGGTTCCCCCCTCTTATATTTGTCTGGTTACACTTAAGGAGTTCCACCGGGCCTAAGCTACTGCTTTTCCATGGCCATTCCTCTGTCATCAAAGCTCCTCCACAGACCCAACAGTTGGTTATGTTAATTTCCTTACTTACCCTTTCCCCTAATTCCAGAAACAGATTCTTTCCCAATCTTGAGATATCTATTTCCCCTTTTAACTGCTCTTTAAGTTTCGTATACAGGTCCTGACATGAGGTTAATACAGGGCTAGATTGCTGTGCTGGCTTTGTCTTTTTACTTACCACTTGTTCCTTTACCAAATCTGGGACTTTTCCCCTAATGGCAAATGTGAAACAAATCCATTTCTCTCCTTTTGGATATTCGCTTCCCAATCTGTTACCACTTGTTCCTAGGTTTTCTGTAATCCAGTATTTTTTCCCATTTTGCATACAAGTACCTAATTTGGGTGGGTCATAACAGTGACTGTTGACATGGGTGTGAGTAATAAGAACGGAACTCTGGTGTCTTTCCATGTAAAGCTTTCAATAGCATTTGAAATAGCATTATGGCCTTGCCGGTGTCTCAAAAGGGAAAAGAAGAAGGATGAGTGACAGAAGAAGGAATAACAGAGTTCCAGTATGGCTTTTGCCCCCACCTCCCCTGCCTATGGGGTAGCTGCCCATAGCAGGTGTATAGGATCTTCTTGGTGGCAGGTACAGTGGCCAACCCAGTCTACCCCTCTATTTCCTTGTCACTTCCTTTTTTGCAATTTCCAGGCAAATAGTTTTTGACACATCTTAACCGTAGCTTTTGACCATTCTTCAGGTATTTCCCATTCAACAGGCACTAGTAATTCCTATCCACAAAGCCAAGTTATTATTTCAATTTTTCTTAATTCTGTCTGAATAGGGAATTGATTTCACGCTCGACACTTTCTACAGTGAGAACGTTGATTGTGTGAGCTACAATACCAATTTTTCCACAATTTAAACACTTACATTTAACCCAGCTAGCATGTCCAGTATTAGGATGATTCAGACACAGTATATGGTATGGCACTGATGGAAGTTGTAATCTCCCCCTTCTCTGTTTAAGTCACAGGCTAAAGCCAGAACATGATTATCTCTTGACTGAAACAGTCCTGATCCTCCTGTTTGGAGAGGGAGTACTCCTCCCCAAGGGGGATATCGAAGGTGTCTCAGAACTTGTCCAGGCAGCACTTGAAACCACTGATATAAGCTTGGCCTTACTTCCCAGATAGGCGTGATTCTTTGTACATTCCTTGGATCATTTGGATCATCCCAGTTCATTACCACTCAGTCCCCGCTTAAGAGTCAACTTGGTATCACCTTGTTTAGATGTTAGAGTCCACTTTTCAGGTTCTTTCACAGGTCCCTTGATCCTGCTGGCATGGATCCAACCTCGTTCCCTGGTCCGGATTGCAGCCTCCGTTGTCAGCAGTACCTGAAAAGGACCTTCCCATTATGGAGTTAAAGATTGTTCTTTCCATGGTTTCACTAGTACCCATTCCCCTAGATGGATATTATGAATTTTAAACTCTAAAGATGTGGTTTGAGGGATCATTCCTCTTAACTGGCAATTTTCAAGTGTTCTGGCAATTGTGGTGACATATTTTCTAATACTTAGTTCCCCTACTTCATAAGTAGCAGTTTCATGTTGGGTGGTAAGGAAGGGTAATCCAAACATCATCTCATAGGGTGACACTCCCAGGTCTGACCTGGGCTGTGTTCAAACCCTCAATAGGGCCAAAGGTAAACATTTTACCCATGACATTTGGGTTTCAATCATTAATTTTGTTAAAGTTCTTTTTAAAAGTCTGGTTCATTCTTTTCACCTGGCCCAAACGTCGTGGATGCCTTGGGGTATGTAATTCCCATTTTATTCCCAAGGCTTGAGTTATTTGCTGTAAGACCCTTAATGTGAAATGTGTTCCTCTATCAAAGTCTATTTTATTAACCATTCCATACATAGGAATAATTTGTTCCAAAGGGTTTTACATACCACATTAGCTGTAGCTCTGACATCAGGAACCGCTTCCACCCAATGAGTTAAATGGTCTATTACTAACAATAGAAACTTCCACCTCTGCACATGGGGAAGTTCAGTAAAATCCATTTGGATACTTTGGAAAGGTCACAGAGCTAACCCACAGACTCCTAATGTTGTTTTTATCACTATTTTTGTATTCACCTTTTGGCAAGTTATACAGTTTTCAGTTATTTGTTTTGCCATTCCAAAAATTCCAATGAAGCCATAATTCCTTAGAAAGTGATCACACAAAGCCTGAGTACCCCAAAGAGTTTTTTGATGCATGTCTTCTAATATTTTCCTAGTAAGTGGTTTATTAAGTAACTGTCTTCCATTGGGGTGTTTCCATTTCCCAGATTGATCTTGCTCTCCCCCTATCTTAATTCCTTTTCTTCTTCCTTACTAAATTTTGGGACCTCAAATTCTTTGTCTGGGGTCAAAATTAACATAACCCTTTTGGTCCCATTTTCTGCTGCATCTCTAGCTTCTTGATCTGCCAAATTATTCCCTCTTATTTCTGGGGTCATTCCCTTTTGGTGCCCTTTGATATGTACTACAGCTATCTCTTCAGGCAGTTTTAATGCTTCCAAAACTTATAAAATAAGTCCTTCATGTACCAGTCCTTTCTCTTTTGAGTTTAGTAACCCCCTTTCTTACCAATTCTTCCCAAAGATATGTATTACTTCAAAGGCGTACTTTGAGTCAGTATATATGGTCCCCTTTTTATGTGCTAAATGCTCTAGTGCTCTTTTTAGAGCATATAATTCACAAGATTGAGCAGACCAGTTTGAAGGTAGACTTCCTTTTTCGATGGTCTGCATATTTTCCCCATCAACTACAGCATATCCCGACATTCTTTTTCCTTGCAAGCATCTGGATGAACCATCAACATATATTCTTTTTCCCTCCAGAAAGGCTTGTTCTGCTAAATCTTCCCAAACTTTAGTTTGGCATTGTATGATTTCCAGACAATTATGTGCCAAATCATCTTTTGGTTCTCCATACAGATATTGAGCCGGATTGAGGCTTTTGCTTGTTTCTATAGTCAAATCATTATTGTCAGTCAAGATTGCTTCATACTTTAACATCCTGGAGTCTGTTAACCATTTCTCAGCTTTTTGATTTAGTACATTTCGGACCACATGAGGTATACACACAATTAATTTACTTCCAAAGATGAGCTTATGGCTTTCCTCCACCGAAATAGCAGTAGCTGCTATGGCTTGAATACATACCAGCCAGCCATGGCTTACTGGATCCAATAATTTGGATGAATAGGCTATTGGCTTTTTTATTCCCCCCCCCCCATTCTTGGACTAAAACCCCATGAGCTACTCCACTTTCCACATTCACATATAAATGAAAGGGTTTTTCTAAGGAGGGTAGGCTCAGGGCTGGTACCGAGGCTAGTTTCAATTTCAGTTTTTCTCATTTGTCATCATCATCTTTGGTCCATCTTATATTGTCTCCCCCTGTCAATTTCTCATGCAAAAATTTTACTGTTTGTGTGTATCCTTCAATCCACAATCTGCAAAATCCCAGCAGCCCTAGTAGTTTCCTAACCTCTTTCTTTGAAGAGGGAGGAGGAAAGGATAGGATCCCTGCAGTTCTCTCAGGATTTAATTTCCTGCTACCTTTGCTTATCAGGTGACCAAGATATTTTACCTCTGAATCCACAAACTGTAACTTTCCTTTTGATACTCTGAGTCCCTTTTCCCCAAGAAAATTCACAAGTTTTATAGTAGCTTCTCTAACTTCAGCTTCAGTTTCAAAAAGACATAGCAAAAGCATATAACATATAACATTCATTTTAATACTTGTGAAAAAGACAATATCACAATATGAATTCACAACAGCGGAACCGCTGGAGCCGGCAGCCCCTTGGAGGGGGAGCTGGGGACTGGGGTGCGGGGGTGGAGGGGGGTAGGGAGCAGAGCTGTGGGGACCGCGTTGCCTAGGGTGGTTGGGGTGGCGGGGGTTAGGACGGCGGGGACAGTGAAATGGGGCGGGACTGCGATGCCGGGGAGAGCTGGAAAGGCAAGAGGGGGGCGAAAGGGGGGGGGGGGTGGAAACGGGGCTTGTGGGGGCTGGGGCAGAAGGGGCGGGGGCCGCTGAGTGCGTGGGGGCAGCAGCGAGGGTCGCGTGGCCGGGGGTTGGGGACATGCAGGTCTGGGCGGGGAGGAGGGGACCCACACTGGCTGGGGTGGGGGAGCGGGGAGAGGGGCATGAGAAACGGGTGTTGTGAGGTACGGGGGGCTCGGTGCATGTTGTGCATTTGCAGCACACATTTCTACAAGCGCTCTGCAGGCTGGGAGCAGCTTTGCAGCTGCCATATCTTGGCGGGAGATATTATTAAAAAGCTTATTTCCAACTCTTAAAAACGAGATTCACTTAATAATTTATAAAAAGAATTTAATATAAATAAAAGACAATTAGGAGACATAAGAAATAAAGCAAAGGGTTAAAACGGCCGAGTGCCTTGGCGCGCTGCCAAGAGCACACCTGGTATCCTATGGATACCCCTTTTATCCCATCCTTGCTGTGAGGGGTTAATGCATATTCAAGCATGTCCCCTCCCTGGTTCCGCCTTCTTAGATCATGCTTTTGCACAGTCTCAGTTTCTGCTGGTCATCATAATTTTTTTGCTGGTCATCATTATTCTTGCTGGTCAGCATTCGTTTGGAGTCTGGTTTCCTTTTTCTCTGCAGATGGTCAGTTGTTGATAAGAGTCTGGGCCCCTCATCCTTCTTCTGAGGGCAGCTGAGCTTATCTTTCCCCCCTTCCCATGTCCTGGTACCGGTTTTTTGATAACAGTTTGCTCTCCCTTTCCTGCTGCTGATAACAGCCTGTTTTCCACAGCTTGATCCTCCCATTGTCTTGCCTTGTCCAGATGAAACATATCTTTATTATTCAGAATTCCTACCTAAGCCTATAACTTACTAAGAGAGAAAAGAATATAGTGAAAGCATATAATATATATTTATCAGAATAATTGTGAAAAGCCAATATTTACAACATGAATTCACAACACAACTGTTGAAGTGCGGAATAAAAGGAACCCTATAACTCGCAGAGTAGTTAAAGAGCAGGTATGAATTTATTCAGCGCTGAGATGCATGGGGATATCTCCTCCAAAAAGCATGCACACCTTTTTGATTGGGTTTTCCCTTTTTATCTTTTACAGACCAGGTTTACACGATACGCCTAATACATATTAATTTCTTAACCCTGCCTGTCTTCATATTACAATTAGCCCCATGCCCCTTTCAGTCCTTTGGCCTCTTTTTGGGACTTCAAATCCATTTCTTCCGGCTTAGGGTCTGAGGAATCTCCTTTATCCTGTGGTGCCTTTGTCTTTGCATCTTGTTTGTGTATTCCAGCTCCTTATCTCATCTTGCAGTCTGACTCTTTTTTCCTGTTCTTGTGGATTAGGGTGTCAGGGTCTGGGTTTTGTCAGACACCCCTTTTAGTCAAGCATTTCTTCTTAATTCTTAATTTCTCTATTTCAGTCCCCCCTTTTCTAGAAAATCAGTAAATTATTTTACTTAGCAATACTAATGCCTTTTATTTTTCAGTCTACTTTTACAGCTTGCTCTCCTCGGTATGTATCTCTCATTACATTACCATATGCTGCTGCTAGGGAAGTCAGTACTGCCATCCGTTTTAACATCCTCCAGTTCCAAACAAGCATTGCAATCGATAGCACTAGACTTATACCTACTAATGCCAGTATTATAATGATAGGGTGGCAAAGTGTGTTCAAAATTCCAGTTGCAGTTGGTGACCATCCAAAGAGTGCATCCCACCAGTGATGATTTGTGTCTTGGTTTACTCTTTGTAATACTTTGCTTATTTCCTTTGTATCATGATAGACAGTAATCAGAGTCTTTTGCCCCTTTTCCTGTATCTCTTTCAGGATTTTTGCCAAATCTTGGTGGTTCATTAGCTGTTTTACTAATGTCAGGTTCATTTCAATGGGTGTAGGTGATAATTTATGGTATATTGTATAGTTAGATCTTATCAACTGGTGGGATGTAACCGGTGCTGAATCACACCCTACAATTTTAACAAAATTACAAATACAAAAGTTAGAATGGTTCTTAATAGGCAAATTTACATTGTTATCATCTATTTCTACAGAAACACACACAGTTCTTAGACATACACAGCCTAGGCCAATATATACAAGCACACTCTTCTGACTAGTATCAGGATGAATCTCAAAGTGGCAGATGCTTTGCTCAGTGTCTAAACATATGTCTTGTGCATCAATCGTGTTAGCCTCACAGATAAACCCTTGTTGTTCCCGGGTAACACAAGATTCCAAATTCACAGTTTGCCACCCCCCATTCATCAACCGGGACCATGCTCTATGCTCCGAGGGGTAGAGAACTGCCCCTTCATGATTCAGTCCTAATGCAATAATAGGGTGGATATTGTAAATTGTAGCATTACGTATAGTCAGCACTAAGGCAGTAGCTATTTCGGTGGTAGGGTCATAAGTAAAATTTACCAGAGTCCATCAAGACTGAAGTTTTCTTTCTAAATTATTTGCATTGTCCCAGACAATTTTCCTAATTTCAATTGGAAAAGCAACTTCACTTCCTTTTCTTATTACTGAAGCAACTATTGATTGCATCCATAATTGTACCTGTATGCAGCTAAGGGCTAATGACACATTATTTTGGGCAATATTTAGTGCTTTTATTATTAGCTTGTGGTCTTGGTCCCCAGCCTCTTTCCACCTTGGTAATATTTTAGAAACTTCCCATTGGTTAGTTCCTAGTGCTAATAGAGGATTGTAGGGGCTGTTTTAGTTTCGTCAAATCACTTGTTGCAGCAGCTAATTTATTCATTAATATTTCTGAATCAATTCCATTTAATACTCCTAACCCTGTTCTTAATATTCCAGTTAAGTCTCTTCTCATTCTGCTCCTGAAGTGTATCTGCTTTTGTAACCATGTTGCCCAGCCCTCAGATGATGTCTTTAGGAAAGAGGAGCAGGCTGGCTGAATCTCAGAGATGTTAGTTTGCATTAGTAATTCAATACGCTTGAGAGACCACTCTGGATTAAATAACAGTTGTTGTTGTCCTGTATTCGTTATTACATATGGACCAACTTCATAAATTTTAGGTTCAATCTTAGGTTTAACTTTAGATGGTGTGGTCTGAGCTTGGGTTACAGTTGATTTGGTCATT
Organism: Pseudopodoces humilis; assembly: GCF_049639895.1. Lineage (NCBI taxonomy): Eukaryota > Metazoa > Chordata > Aves > Passeriformes > Paridae > Pseudopodoces > Pseudopodoces humilis. The sequence goes on along the minus strand of NC_142211.1, from coordinate 2,855,254 downwards.
GCAATAGGCACGGCTTTCATTCTAAATTTGAATGTTAGCCCTTTATCCCCATGACCCCAGAGGCAGACCACATCCACTGTTTGTACTAATGTAAAATTATACCAACAATCCAATTTACTTAAACGGTCACAAACTCCCCAGTGCTTGCCCGTAGGAGAAGCTGAAACACTAATTTGGACTGCCTTTTCATAGTTAGTCCCATTAATCATCCGGCATCCTACCCTGATTACTTCTCCGATAGTCCCTTGAAGGGTCCATAACCTTTGTTTTTGCCATTCTCGCTTTTTATATATCTGGTTTTCATGCATAACTACAGTTGATAGGTTTAAATCTCTTATATCAGAGTGTTTTCCCATGAATCCAGTGGATTGAATGAAAGCTTGGGACCAAGGCCATTCAGCATTTTTCTGGCTAGAGGTGCTTTCCAATTCTTGAATTACACTTGTGGTTACAAGTAAAACAAACAGACTGACTTTATTGACTAGGTTTTTGCAAGCTAAATCATGGAATGCTCCCAACTGCAATGTACTCATTTTGCTCTAGTAAGTTTTAGTTTCAGTTCATTGTCACCCAGTGTTACTTTCCAAGGGGCTTCTGGAGCCTTCTTCACTCGAGAATGGTGAATCCAGGCGCTCTGTTCCTTGATCTTAACTGCAGTGAAGGTGGTGAAGATCACCTGGAACGGTCCTTCCCACTGTGGCTCTAAAGTTTTTTCTGTAAGAGACTTAACATACACATAATGCCCAGGCTGTATGTCATGCACTGGCCCATCCAGCCCTCTGCTCCGGGTTCCAGCCACATGTTTCTCAATTGTTTTGAGCTGTTTGCCTAGGGCTATCATATAGGCAGTCAGCCTCTCCTCCCCCACTTGGGTAGACAATCCCTTTTGCACACCATATAGTCTCCCATAAAGCATTTCAAAGGGACTTAGTTTTTCTTTGGCTCTGGGCTTGGTTCGGATCTGCGTCAATGCCAGTGGGAGAGATTGGGGCCAAGGTAAATTAGCTTATTGTCCCAGCCTCACAATTTGCTGTTTAATTAAATGATTCATTTTTTCTACTTGGCCACTTGACTGGGGGCGATAAGGGGTATGGAGCTCTCAATCTATCCCCAGATGTCGACTGATTTGTTGTACTATTTTTGAGATAAAATGTGGCCCCCTATCTGAAGATATTGTGGCTGGAACCCCAAAGTGTGGTATTACCTCTTGTAACAATACCTTGGTTACCTCCCGGGCTTTGGCAGTCCTGGTGGGAAAAGCCTCTGGCCACCCTGAAAAGGTATCTGTTAAAACTAGCAAATATCAGTACCCCCCTTTTCTTGGGAGTTCTGAGAAGTCAATTTGCCATTGCTGTCCAGGCCCATGGCCTTTTCCAATTTGACCGAGTTTTGGTTTGGGAGTATTCTTAGGTTTAGTCTGGAGGAAAATGTCACACTGCCGAGTTACCTGAACGACAGTAGAGTATAAATTTCTGGCAGTGATCTTTTCAGTTAGATAGCTATACAGGGCATCTATTCCCCAGTGTGTTTTCTGGTGCTCTTCTCTTACTAGTGACCATAACAAATGAGAAGGGATGACTATTGTCCCTTCTGCAGTAATAGCCTATCCCTCTTGCTTATATTTTCCCCCTTGATCTTGAATTAGTTTTCTATCTTTTCTAGTATATGCTGGCTTACCTTCAAGGAAGATCTGTCCATCAGGAATTAAGGCTCCCTCAATTGTTATCTCACCTTTTTCTGCTTCTTTTGCCTCTCTGTCCACCAGCTCATTCCCTTCCTCTAATTCTGAGCTCACCTTCTGGTGTGCCTTAATGTGCATAATTGCTACCTGCTCAGGTAGCTGGACTGCTTCCAGTAGCCGCAGTATCTCCTGCGCATGTTTGATGTTTTTCCCTTGTGAGTTTAACAGTCTTCTTTCTTTCCAGATGGCCCCATGTGCATGTACAACCCCAAATGCATATCTCGAGTCTGTATAGATGTTTATTTTCCTTCCCTTTGCAATCTCCAGGGCACGGGTTAGAGCGATGATCTCTGCCTTTTGTGCAGAGGTATCCGTTGGCAAGGGTCCAGATTCTATTACCTCTCTGCAGGTGGTAACTGCATACCCTGCGTGTCGCTTTCCACTGATGATGTAGCTGCTCCCATCAGTGAACCAGGTTTCTGCATCATCCAGCGGGGTGTCTTTCAGGTCTGGGCGGCTGGAGTAGGAAGCTTCGATGGTCTCCAGGCAGTCGTGGTGCACTGGCTCCCTTTGATTCCCACTGAGAAAAGAAGCAGGATTGATAATGTTAGTTACAACTATCTCTACATCATCTTGTTCTACCATGATGGCTTGGTATTTTAGGAACCTTTGTGGGGAAAGCCAGTGCCCGCCCTTTACTTCTAGGACTGCAGATACTGTGTGAGACACCAATACAGTAATTTTCTGGCTCAGGGTGAATTTGCGTGCTTCCTGAATATTCAGCACCACTGCAGCAACAGCTCTAAGGCATCCTGGCCATCCCTTGGCTGTTGCATCTAGTTGTTTGGAGAAGTAAGCAACTGCTCTTCAGTATGGACCCAAGTCCTGGGCCAGTATCCCCAGGGCAATTCCTTGCTTCTCATGGGAAAACAGGAAGAACGATTTACTTACATCCGGGAGTCCAAGCGCTGGAGCGGACATTAGGGCATTCTTCAGCTGGTGGAAGGCTTGTGTGGCCTCTTTTGTCCACTGGAGGACTTTGTTCTTGCTTGTAATGAGCGCATACAGAGGTTTCACAAGCAACCCGTTGCTGTGTATATGGATGCTAAATCTGAACCACAGTGCCTGTACAAATTACAGGCCGCATAGCTTTCTCAAGTCCAGCCTGGGAAGTTTTAAGGAGGAATCAAAACAATCCTCAGGGACACAAAACAGCCTTGCAGGTGTTGTTTTCTATTCCTTGTTTTCCTTGCAGGAGAAAGTCAGGGGGTGGTGAACCCCACTGACCAATGATGGTGATGTGGTGATTTACTGACCAATAAGAGTTTCCTTTCTGTACTTTCCACGAACTAATCTATATAACAAGCCTAGAGCAATAAACTAGAAGATTTCTCCTGTTCTGACTCCCTTGAGAGTCCGTGTCGTTCTTTCCCGCCGTTCCTAATTAGAACGACACTGTGTATCCATAGTCTGCACCATCCTGTCATTCCTAAGAATGTTCACAGCTCCTTCACTGTTTGAGGTTTCGGGGTTTGGCATATCGCTTCTTTGCGATCTTGCCCTAGAGTCTGCTGTCCAGCACTGATCTCATAACCCAGATAAATTACTTTTGGCTTCACTACCTGGGCCTTTTTCTTTGATACCCTGTATCCCTGAAGTCCCAGAAAGTTTAGCAGGCTTACAGTCCAGGCTATGCATGCCTCTTTTGTCCGGGTGGCTATGAGGATGTCATCCACATACTGCAATATCTTTCCTTCTTCTGGGGGAGCCTCCCAGGATTCCAGATCCTTGGCAAGTTGCTCTCTAAACAGAGTAGGAGAGTTTTTAAATCCTTGAGGCAACACAGTCCAGGTGAGCTGGGATTTGCGCCCACTTTTGGGGTTTTCCCATTCAAATGCAAAAATTTTCTGGCTGTCCTCATGGATAGGGAGGCAAAAGAAGGCATCTTTCAAGTCTAAAACAGTAAACCAAGTTAGCTCGGGTGTCAGGCACGTTAGTAGAGTGTATGGATTTGCGACTACAGGATAGAGATCCTCAGTTATTTTGTTAACAGCCCTTAGATCTTGTGCTATCCGGTATGACCCATCAGGTTTTCGGACTGGCAAAATGGGAGTATTGAACTCAGATGGGCACTCTTTTAACAAGCCTAACTGCAAAAAGTCTTCAATTATGGGACTAATTCCTTCCCTATCTTCTCTTTTCAGGGGATACTGTTTAATTTTAACTGGTTGTCTTCCTTCCTTGAGTTTGATTAATATTGGGAGTGCATTTTTCGCTCTCCCTGGTACATTGGAGGCCCACACTCCAGGAAATACTTGATTTATTATTTCTTCACTAATTTCCCCTTCTGTGTGGACGGCTGTCAACATTAGACTCAATGCCTCTATGTACTGTTCATCATTTACCTCCAGAATAACCTCTCCATTTTTAAATTTAATAGTTACTTGTAATTGTTCTAACAAGTCTCTACCCAACAGATGTCTCAGGGATCTGGGCAGATATAGGAATTTATGAATACCCCATTGCTTTCCAAGCTTATACTTTAATGGCTTGAAAAAATATGCTTTTTCAGGTTGACCAGTTGCTCCTATTACTGTAACATAATCCTTCCCCACAGGTGCCAAAGTCTTATTCAAGGCTGAATATGTTGCCCCCGTGTCAACCAGAAATTCCACCTCTTTCCCTCTTTCCCCCAGTTTCAATTTTATAAGCAGTGGATCTTCTGGGGTGAGATCTACCGGTCCTCTTCAATCTTCATATACAATCATTTTCCCTTTTTCCCGGTCTCCCTTTTCCTGGAAGCCACCCCGTCTCCGCTCTGGGCACTGATTTTTCCAGTGACCATATTTCTTACAGATGGCACACTGGTCTCTGCCCAGTCGGGATGGGCCTTGTCTATATGATCCCTGTCCATGTTTTCCTCTCTCTCCCTCACTTACAACAGCTACAAACTTCCTCATTCCTTCTTTATATCCTTCTTCCCGGTTACTAAAAACTCTCCACGCCTCATCTAACAAAGTCTCTAAGTTCTTCCCATCTGCCCCCCGAAGCTTTTGGAGTTTACGCCTTATGTCACCAGTAGACTGCCCCAGGAATAAATTAACTAACTGCTGTATCCCTACTTCAGACCCAGGGTCCAGTGATGTGTGATGGCCCATGGCATCTCTTAATTTTTCGAGGAATTCAGATGGTGAGTCAGAGGGCCCCTGCCTGATTGCATATAAGGCTGACCAATTTATAGTTTTGGGGATGGCTCTTTCCATCCCCTTTGCGATCCACTCCTGATAGCTTTCTAGTTTTTTCAGTTCTGCTAATCTGTTTGGATCCCACTGTGGGTTTTGGAGTGGGAAATAATCTTTCACATCCAGTTGTTGGGTTTTATAATAATCTTCTGCCAGATCCCCTGCTGTTTTTATAATTAATTGCTTTTCTGTCTTGGTCAGTGCATCCAATAATAATTGCATATCACTGCAGTCTGGATTGTGTTGTTTTATTATATATCACAGAGGTTTAGCTGTGTTAACTGGATCATTGCGGTAATTTTTAGCAACCTTCTCCCATGCCTCCAAATCGATTGTGGAAAAGGGTACTTTAACCAATACCACTCCTCCCTCTGGTGCCACTGCCTCATGCAGAGGTGCCTGTATTATGTGTGTCTGTTGTCTAGTCTGGTGTGCAATCGGAGGGGTGTCTACATCCCCTGAGTCCACATCCTCATTCTCATCCCTTTCTGGTCTTATGTAGGGAGGCTTAAGCAACTCGTCTGCCAGATCTTGTTCTTGGGCCACAGTCTGGTAAACCTTATCTGATTTTGTGCATCTTTGTCCTATGCTACACACTGAACAACACTACTTAAGCTTTCCCCTCTTAGTCTTATTTTCCTTCTCCAGGGAGAGAGGGTCAATGCCAATGCCAGAGGGTCAGAGGGAGCCCTGATCCCACAGTCCCTCTGCCATTCGGGGCGATTTCGAAGGGAGAAAAACATATCAGCATGTGATATCTCTGTCCACTTCCCTCCTGAGAAAGAACATGAGTTGCAATAGCGTGTTATAGTCCAAAGTTCCACTAGGTGGCCACTTCGCTCCCCCATCCAATTTATATAGCGGCCACCAGTCCTTACAGAATTTGATTAAATCCTTCTTGTTCTCAGTTCCTCCACGTCCAGCAATATTTTTCCAATGTGCAAGAATAAAACCTAGCGGACTTGCTTTAGGGATTTCTTTACTTTGTCCAGTGCCCATTGTTTCCCTTTCTTGTCCTGTCCCGTTTCCACCCAAACTTTTCCTCACACAAAATTGCAATTAGTGGGCACCCAATGTGACTTTTCACACACAAACTTCAAAGTTTTCACTTTGCACGTGAAGCATATGCCCTGATGGTTATTAAAGCAACAATACCAGCGTCTACCCACAGTTAAAACAAATATTAATCACTTTGCACTCAAGCACAACACTCCTCATTTACATTTGGGTTTGCCCCACACTGACTCCAGTCGCTTCGCCTTTTTCCGGCCGCCTCAGTCGCCCGAGGTCGGAACCGTGGATAGAGCTCCACACTCGCTCCGCACCTCTGGTGCATCTCACTTGCTCATTCACACACCAAACACACTCAGTGACTCAACGTGTCCGGACTTAGCATTCACACAAAACAAGGGTTCGCTCAACTCACCCCCAGAGTCGCTAGCGGGCTGCTCTATCAGCTCAGGGAGAACCCCCCCCTTGTCGGCCGCACTTGTTGGCCAGGATCGATCCCTTTCCCTCTGTCCCCGGCCCCTCCTGGCCGGGTGCTTGCAAGCCCACCGGGACTGTGCTGTACGACAGACGTCTCTGGTGACTTTACCAGCAGCTCTCCCCTTGATATTTAATTCATACCTTTATCTGCAGGCCGGCAGGTTGTTGTCTGTCCCTGTGGTGAGCGAACCGAGGTTTGGGGTCCCTCCTGGAAAGTCCTGGGGGCGTGCCAGGGAATCAGTTCCTTGGCTGCTCCCACAGCCAGACAGAGACCCTCCTACCTGGCTCGCCAAAATGAAGTGCGGAATAAAAGGAACCCTATAACTTGCAGAGTAGTTATAAGAGCAGGTATGAATTTATTCAGCGCTGAGGTGCATGGGGATATCTCCTCCAAAAAGCATGCACACCTTTTTGATTGGGTTTTCCCTTTTTATCCTTTACAGACCAGGTATACATGATACGCCTAATACATATTAATTTCCTAACCCCGCCTGTCTTCACTTCATATTACAATTAGCCCCATGCCCCTTTCAGTCCTTTGGCCTCTTTTTGGGACTTCAAATCCATTTCTTCCGGCTTAGGGTCTGAGGAATCTCCTTTATCCTGTGGTGCCTTTGTCTTTGCATCTTGTTTGTGTATTCCAGCTCCTTATCTCATCTTGCAGTCTGACTCTTTTTTCCTGTTCTTGTGGATTAGGGTGTCAGGGTCTGGGTTTTGTCAGACACCCCTTTTAGTCAAGCATTTCTTCTTAATTCTTAATTTCTCTATTTCACTGTGTCCCAGAAATCTCTAATAAAGAATGCTGAGTGTTCTGCATTTGGGAAGCTGACTAAGGTCCAAGCTAGGAGGTTTTTTAGTTCTTGTTTAGGCAAATTACTTTGGCTGGCTTTCAGTAAGAATTTTAGTTGCTTGTACACCTTTTTGTCTGAGGCTGAACAGTTTTGACCCATGATAGACTGGTATGTTACTCACCTCTTATGTTAATGATGTTGGCTGTCTCTCAGAGCTCGGATGATGGGTGCTGGCCAAGCACCTCCCATCCGTGCTCTGCGACTGTTTCCTTCCTCGCTCAGGGAGTCACGGGTGTTTCCACTCTGCCCTGGTGCAGGTGCCACTTAGTAACACTCACACGTTCTTAACCACTCTGCATAATCTTCTAAAAGCTATGGTTTGGAGGCTGCTTAGCAACGTGTCTCCGTACTTTTGAAGGCTGAAGCTGTAAACTTTTTCGAGAGTTCAGGGTGCAGACGTTGTAGTAACGCCCACACCTTGCTCAACCAGGGAGACGCTTTCCCGTATAGCCAGGTGAGATGTCGCCTTGCAACGTCATCCCGAGCTCGGGGGCCCCAAGGAACACCAGGGGTGCACACGTTGCTTGGCAAAGTACACCTCAAATACAACCATGTGGCGGATACTTCTAAAGCTTTGGAGCTGACGCTGCTTAGCAACAGCTGGCTGGTGCCAAAGGGTGCCACGGAACACGATTAAAGAGTTATGGTGTTGCGGTGATCAGCTGTGTGAACCGCACTCAAGATGGACTTAAAGGGTGAAAAACGAGTCTTTTTTAGTTACCAGTGATGGAGAAGTGTCTCACCGATGGAGAAGGTGTGGAGTGGCTCTTGAACGTTGGGCACCAGTTAATGATGTACAAAACACACTCACTCACAGTGAAAGACTTCTCCAGGGTCAAGCTGTTCAGGTATAAGCAATTTATTATACGGGTAGAGAGAGGAAGAGAACAGTTTCTGCCACCAGCTGCAGCATACGCATGGTCAGGGAGGGAGGGAGAGAGAGTGGAGCGGGGAGAGGGACAGTTTAAGAGCTAGGGGAGAGAGCTTAAAGAGAGAAAGGGAGGGGGGGAACAAGACTAAGAGTACTTAAAAGAGAGGGGAGAACAAGAGTAAGAGAGGGAGAGTGGGGAGAACAAGAGAGCGAGGTTCTTGTTACAATACACTATATCTTTTTCTATAGTGAATATTCTAATTCCCAGTAACCAATCATTACAAGACACACCCACTAAAGAATTTACATATAGCCTATAAGAACTACATTACCATACAGTGTTACATTTTAAACTCTAAAAGCTTTACAAATTCTTCTCTTGCTGCTTGACCATTGGATTCTCTATCTGCAGAAGGACATTGTTTCATCAACAGGGATTCTCCTTTAGCTGGCTAGGCTATTGTTCTTTGGTTATATAGTAACTAGCACTCAGTATCCCATGACTCAAAGCTAGCTCTCATTTCTATTTCGATTCTAGCCTTTGTATTTTCAGAATCTTTTGCTAAACAATCATATGCATAAGGTTTCAGTTTCATCCTCCCCAACAGGTACTTCCAAAGTCCTTGCTGGGAATCTGTGATAGAGGTGTGTTGTGGTTTAAAACCAGTAACTAAAAAATTACTATTTCTTTCTGTGAGATATGGATTTGAACAAGAGCAAAACAGGCTTAAAACTTAAAAGGAATAGAAACAGTTTATTAACAAACTACAAGAATAAGAACACTAGAATAAACTTCCAGAAAACTCTTTTATCTCTCACTACTTAACTATTCTTTTGTACACATGATAACATAGAGACAAAAAAACAAACAAAAAAAAAACTTTAGAACTTTGGTGGTCAAAAACAGTCTCAATTTTTGCTAGAGTCTTTCTTTCATTCTTTGTAGAGAAACAGAAGTCTCTTTTTGCCGATCTATGGAGTTTTTAGAGTTCACTCCTCCCATTCCACATTATTCCGAGGTGTGCATGGGTCAAATGAGTCTAGGGATACTATTTTAAGGATGAGTTATTCAAAGGCAGAAGTCTTCTTCATCTGTCTCTGTGAGCCTTCCTGGAAAACAGCTTTTGCTTTGCTCTTCAAGGCTTCAAAAAATCTTCACTCTGTCCATCTCCAGCAACTCACAGTATCACAATCACTCTCTCTTTTTTTAAAAAGTCCACACTTTGAATACTCTATTCCTCCCATACTCTAGTCATGAATTAAAGGAGTCTTTTAAACTACTATTACCCATCTCCATAGCTTTTACAAAAAGATATTTCAGCTGTACGCATCTCCTTATTCTCTCCTTCTTATTTAAACTTAACTCTTTCTCTCACTGTTTTTAGTGGTTCTATGATGTTTTTTGCATGTTGATTGTCTCTCTTGTTCTCTGTCTTTTCTGAGAAAAAGGAGTAATCTGTTCATTTATTCAAGTAGTAAAAGAATTAAAAGCTTTAGAAAGCTGCAAGAGTTCCTAGTGTCAGGTTTCAGTCCTGCAGCAGAAACTGAAAACTAAGCTCAGCTGACCGACTCTGCTTCTCTTCCACCCCCCCCCTGCCCCTTCCTGCGGCCTTGTCAGCCTAGAGGTGGGGGGAAGAAGCCAAGACAGACCTTGTTACCTTGTCAAAAGCCAGAAACCAAGGAAGGCAAGAGAACTCTGTCTGTACTTCTTAAGGGGGTGTTTACAAGTTGAATTCACTTTTTAATGGTCAGATCTGCTGTCAATTCTTGGAAATGACTGATAATTGGTCAGGAGGAAAAACTCCCATCAGCCACTAGCAGCTCTAACTTCCTCTCTTTCTAAGCTGTCTTAAAGGTAAAGCTACACCATGACAAGGTGATACCCACCACTTTCAGTCCATTGGTCGCTTATCTCTGCCTACATGACCTTGGTCACTGGAGGCTATGGTGTACCAGGAGAGTGTCCTGCAGGCAGCACCTCCCACCATGGGTCATTTAGGGGCCACTGGGTGAGTGAGACCTGGGGATTTGCACACATCCCTGGGAACAGGAGGAGTGGGAAAAGTTTATAGCATTTCCTCTAAAGCTTGTCCGAATAGGTTTGGGGACTCCATGAACCCCTGTGGTAATTTTGTCCATCTTAATTGCTGCTTTCTCCCAGTATTTGGATCTTCCCATTCAAAGGCAAAAATATTTTGGCTTTTCTCTGCTAGTGGGCAAGCCCAAAAAGCATCTTTAAGATCCACCACACTAAACCACTGGTGTTGAGGTGGGACTTCGCTTAAAAGAGTGTAGGGATTTGGAACCACAGGGTAACAGGTCTGAGTTCTCTTGTTTACTTCCCTTAAGTCTTGCACTAATCTATAATTTCCATCAGACTTCTTTATTGGGAGAATAGGGGTATTATGAGGAGACTTACAAGGTTCCAATGTCCCATCTTTTATCAATTCTTCTATTATTGGCTTCAAGCCTTCTCTTCCCTCTAATGATATAGGGTACTAACATACATGTATGGGACATTCTACATTTTCGATCATGATCCTTATGGGGTCAATATTCAGTCCTCCCCTATTTCCTTCCCCAGCCCACACTTCTCTGTCAATCTTTTCCTCATCTCCTTGACCGAGTTTTAACACTTTGGCTGTCATTTTCCCCTCTTCTGGTATAACCCCTATTCCTAATTGTATCTCTAAATCCCTACCCAATTAGCTGCTACCTGCTCCAGGACCTAATAAGACATCCCCTATCCCTATTTTAGTTTCCTCTTCAATGACTACATTTTTAATGACAGGAACTTTAAAGCCTTCCCCTTTTGGTCCTGTCACTTTCACAATATCATTACTTACACAAGATCCTTTTGGAATATTTACTACACAAGTTTTTTCTGCCCCAGTGTCAGCTATAAATTCTAGTACCTCTTCTTGGGGGCCTATTTTTAAAGTTATCAAAGGCTCCAAATGGTATTTGTCCCCCAAAAAATAGAGCCCATGACCTCTATTCCTCTTCTGGGTGTGTTTCTTGAAATATTATCAGGTCCCTCTTTAGGTGAGGGCATTCCCTCTTATAGTGCCCTTCCTACTATAGAAACAGGTATCCTTGGGTTGGTCCTGGAATTTTGACTGTATTGGAATTTTATTTTTTCCCTTTTCCCTGTTTCTGCATCCTGAGTGTTTAGGAGTAGTACTTGGGGGTTCCAGATTCAGATTCTTCTGGAAGGTACACTCTCGCATAGTGGCTATCATAATTTTTGCTTCCACTTTGGCTTTTTCTTCATCTCTCCATATATAAACCCTTTGAGCTTCCTTTAATAAACCATTTAATGATTTATCATGCCAGTCCTCCATTTTTTTCCAGTTTTCTTCTAATATCTGACCAGGCATGAGTGACAAAATTAACCCTTAGTAGGGCTTGCCCCGCAAGGGACTCCGTCTATTCCGGACAATTGTTTCATATTCTTTCGGAGCCTCTCTAGACATTCAGTTGGAGTTTCTTCCTTTCCTTGCTGTCCCTCAAAAGCTTTTCTGACATTTTGCCCTCTGGGTGCTGCCTCTTTTTTCCCCTTGATTATCAGATTATGATAATCATTCATATGTCCTCGTCCTGCTTCTTCATTTTGGTTCGATTAGGAGGTGCGATTGGAATTTTCTGATCCCCTGGTGGACCCTGTTGATTCTCTCTCTCCCAAATGTTGTAATTACTCTGAGAACCCCTTCATTCTTACCCCCCGTAGAGATGTGCCTGCCCTTCACAGAACACAGGCGGGAAAAGGTCTCAGAATATATACAACATGGACTCAAAGTATCTTAGACTCAGGAGGCTCAGACTTACAAAACGTGATCCCGGATTTATTGTATGTGGATCGCCTGGGGCAAGAAAGAGGTCGAAATGTTTAGGGTGTTATCTCTTAAAACTAGGGGGAGGGTGTGGTCAGGGGATACAGGGGAGTTACAGCCAATGGGACAGGGGAAGGGAAAAGGAGGTTTTAGGTACGGACTAACATTATACAAACTAAGGGTGGGTGTGGGTACGGAGGAGCCCGCTGGGCCCGAGATACTGGCTCTCCCCTGGAGGGGAGATACTTGTCTGTGAGAGAGACACAATGTGTCGCTCCCAGGGGTCTTTGAGTTAGATATGTTAAACCGTTGTGTTTCATTGGTGTTCTCCCCTGCTGTCCCACCCCGATACAGGTATCTCGGGCTTCCCCCCGCCCCTCTCCTTCTCCATAAATATCCCGGGTTTTCCCCTGTTTAGTAGATTCACTGTTACTGGCACCCTTCACTGGAGCTCTGCCTAAATAAAGGTTGTGCTTCGGTGGAACGCTGGACCAGCTATCTCGTTTCTGCTTCCTGTGTCGCCTGCCCGCCGCCACCGAGCTGAGCTGAGCTGAAATCACTATACTATTACTGAGCTGGGCTGGAATCACTCAACTGCTCGAAGCTGCTCACATGCGCTTTGGGCCAGCCTTTCTCAAGGCTGCTTCTGGAGAAGTTGCGGTGCTCTGGGCATTCCGCCGCCGCGGCAAGTGGCGACCCGACCGTGGGGCTTTGAAGAAGCCCTGAAGAAGCGTCCGCCCGCACCTTTAGCTGCGAGGCGAGCCGCCGTTGGAGCCGCCCCGCCTCGAGGAAGCTTGCTTGCGTTCCAGCAAGAGGCTATCCGAGAAGCTGCGGCCGGGACCCTTGTCTGACCATCTGGGGCAAGGAAAAACCCCTGAGGACTGGCCTCCAGGTGACCACCTACCCAGCAGCTTTTTTTTCGCCCGCCGGCATCTGCCGAAGAGAAATTGTAAGTGTATCCCGTGAAAGGTTCTTTTGGGCTTTTATTTTTTTTTTTTCCTTGTTACTGCTGGGTGGGGAGTGAAAAAGGATGGGTAATCAGACCTCTGTACGGAGACTGACCCCACCTGAGAGGGACTTTTATATCCAAGTTGTAAATACCCTAAAAGCGGGAAATTTTAAGTTTTCTAAAGGGGATTTAAAAAGATTTATTCATTGGGTTTTGAAACATTTTAAAATTAATTCGGACTCTGCAAAATCTGGAATTTTTTGGGATAAAGTGGGAAGAAAGTTATATACAGTTCAAGCTAAAGGGGATTTTTCTGTTGCAAAGTTTTTTCCTGTGTTTCAAAATATTATTTTCTCATTGGAAAAAGAGGGAAAAAAAGAGGGAGTTTTGGGTCCCCAGTTAAACCCCCCAACCCCGTCAGCCCCTCCAGGTGTCCCTGAACCCCTTTCCCTATCTGAGAGCCAGTCGGGAGGTGGATGTTGCCCCCAGGCACAGGGCTGCCGCCGTCTCCCTGACGCCTCCCTACTGTCACTCTGCCCGTACCAAGGCAGCAGTGGCCATGCCGCCCTGGGTCCTTCCTCTACCCTCTCCCCTATGCCCTCACACCCAGTTGTGTCCCCCCCAGTTCCTAGCGTTAGCACAGCTGGCGCCGACAGGGTGGCCAGGCCCGCCATTTTGTCCCACTCCCACCCCGGTTTTCCCGCCTTCACCCCTTCTCTTCCTGCCGCGTCCTGCTCCCCCCCCCCCCCCCCGCACTGCGTCGTTGGGTGTAACCGCGTCGGGCCTCCCCCCCCATCCATCGGGAAACCCCTCCCCGTCGCGGGCCCCGCTCCTGTCCCATTGTGCGAGTGTTGCCCGATCCGAAGAAAACACAAACAACCGAAGTCGTTTATGCGGTGCTTTATTGAGGGCCCGGGAGCCTGTGGACTAGCGTCCAAAGACAGAGCCCCGTTTCACAGAAAAATCACAGGGTTTTTATATGTTTTCTACACGATTTCTTCATCATCACAATTTCTTACTTCTCTTTCACTACCTGGTACGATTATCTCTCTGACATTTAAGTTTTGCCAAAAGGTACATTCCTAGATTATCTCCTAGTTACACTGCTTACATTGCAATATCTGCTATATAGTTCATCTGCAGGTCACATGTGGCCTACCAAGCCTTAGCATAACTACTACTAATGTCAACTAATGCTAACTATTAACGTTTGTTACTATCTTAATAATACAGTTTATTGAACCAAATGGCAACACGAGGGCCCCTTTTGAGCATTCTTCAATCTTCTGCAAGAATGCTCAACTCTTAGTTATCGTTGGTTCTTTCAAATGCTGGATTATCTTGCCCGACGACATCTTCATACTTCGGAGGAGGTCGACGTCTTTCATTGAGGCGTATCTCATTGGTTCTTGCCAAGGCTTTTATCACTCTTCTGGTGCGTCTTGTTTCTTTTTCGATGACTCCTAGAACACACTTATAGGCTAACCAAATGATTAATAACAAAACTGCAAATAACAGAATGTACTGTACTATTGACGAAACCCATCCAGAAACCTGAAGTCCTAAGGACTCAAATATAGCTCCGATCTAATTATGTTGTGCTTCTTTTTCAATTTCTCTTGTTTTGGATTCAATCGTTTCCAATTGAGAAATATCTTTTTCTACTTCAATGGTCACATTTGGAATATGGATGCAGCAATGGTCAATTTTCGTTTTTAGATATTGACACACACCATGCTCTTTTAACAATAGCATATCTAGTGCCATCCTGTTCTGTAAAGTCATTCGGGATGTGGCTTGTAATTGCAAATTCATGTCTTTAAATCCTTTAATTGTTTGATTCATCTGCTCCACTTGACCACTCGATTGAGGTCGCCAAGGGGTGTGTAAGTCCCAAGATATGTCTAACATCCTGGCCACCTCTTGTACTATTCCTGCTGTAAAGTGTGGGCCTCTATCTGATGACAGTCCTAACGGTACCCCAAATCTTGGAATAATTTCCTTCAACAGTGTTTTGACCACTTCCTTTGCCTGATTGGTGCGACAAGGAAAGGCCTCAGGCCATCCTGAAAAAGTGCATACATACACTAAAAGATACTTAAAGTTCTGTGCTTTCGGTAATTCTGAAAAATCTACTTGCCAGTAATCTCCTGGTTCTGGTCCCACTTGTAATTTCTCTAACTGAATCTGTTTCCTAACTATTGGGTTATTCTTCAAACAAGTTGAACACATGGCATTCACCCGTTTTGCCAATGTTAACATCTGGTTAGAAATTACTTCTCTTTTTAGAAATTTTACCAATGCCTCTGCTCCCCAATGGCATTTATTATGTTCCGTCTCTAAGATGGCTTTCATAATTCGGGTGGGAACTACAACCTGTCCCATGATTGTTACATACCATCCAGTTGCATTCTTTTGCGCTTTCAGCAGCGATGCTAGTTTTTCATCATCCGGGGAATACTTCGGTTCCTGGTTCCGTTTTCTACAAAGCTGGACCCGTCGGTGAACAGTTCCCAATCCGGATCTTCCATTGGAACATCTTTCAAATCCATTCGGCTGGCATACGCTTGTTCAATCACCTCCATGCAGTCATGTGCTAGTTCTCCTTCTTCCTGCTCACTGCGGAGAAATTCTGCTGGGTTAACATGATTAGTCATTTTTAGATCTACATCATCCTGTTCTCTCAGAATTGCTTGGTATTGCAGCATTCTGCTGGATGAAAGCCAGTGACCCCCCTTTTGTTCCAAGACTGCCAGTACCATGTGAGGCACAAATACCTCTATTTTCCTTCCCAAAGTCAATTTCCTGGCTTCCTGGATGAGGATCACTGTGGCCGTAACTGCCCGCAAGCATGACGGCCAACCAGCACTTACTGTATCTAGTTGCTTCAAGAAATACCCTACCGGGCGTTTCCATGAACCAAGTCTCTGAGCTAGCACTCCCAGTGCCAATTTCTGTCTCTCATTCACATACAACTGAAAGTCCTTGTTTAAATCTAGAAGGCCTAATGCCGGAGCTTCTTTCAATGCCTGTTTCAAGTCTTCAAAGGCCTTTTTCCTCTGTCGATTCCAGCTCAACTGCGGTTCTTTCAAAGCTTCATATAATGGTTTAGCTAGAAGTCCAAAATTCAGAATCCACAGCCTGCACCACCCTACCATTCCCAGAAAGGACCTCAGTTCTTGATGGTTCCTGGGAAGGGGAATAGCACAAATAGCTTCCACTCGATTGACTCCCAACCGTCTCTGGCCTTGGGTGATTTCACATCCCAAATATATTACACTTTCTTTTATCAGCTGTGCTTTTTCTTTTGACACTCAGTAGCCAGCTTGGCCCAGCATATTCAACAGAGCAATAGTCAATTTCAGACACATTCCTTTTTCTGCTGTCGCTAAAAAGATATCATCCACGTACTGGAGAATGACATAAGAGGAAGGTAACTCTCTTACCTCAGCAGTCTTCCATTCTTCCAATTCCTTTGCCAGTTGATTTCCAAATATTGTAGGGCTGTTTTTGAATCCTTGCGGCAGTCGAGACCAGGTGAGCTGTCTCTTTCTTCCAGTATCAGGACTCTCCCATTCAAAGGCAAAATATTTCCTGCTTTCCAATGCCAGAGGGATGCAGAAGAAAGCATCTTTCAAATCGATAACAGAGAACAATTTAAATTTTTTTTGACACAGATGTTAATAAAGTATACGGATTGGCAACCACTGGGTGAATGTCTTTAGTAATGTTATTAATTGCCCTCAAATCCTGCACTAGCCGATACTTACCATTGGGTTTTCTAACTGGAAAAATAGGAGTGTTAAAGTCTGATTCACATTCCTGCAAAATTCCTTGTGCTAAAAACTGAGTTATCAAAGGAGCGACACCCTGTTTAGCTTCTAACTTGATTGGGTATTGTTTTATTCTCACTGGCTGAGCTCCTTCTTTTAATTCTACTACCACCGGCTGAGCAGCTTTTGATTTTCCTGGATTCCCAGTCTCCCATACCCAAGGTACTACAGCTTGATCTACTTCAATAGGAATAGGAGAGGGATCAATTTCTTTTATTACAAACAATTTAGCAATTTCTTCTCCCGGAACCTCTAATTTCACCCTCTCATTCTCGAATATGATTCTGACATTTAATGATGACAACAAATCTCTGCCAAGCAATGGCTTGGGGCAATTAGGCATGTACAAAAACTGATGATCTAATTCTTTTCCTCCAAATCTCAAATTTAATGGTTGTAAAAAGGGTCTTTCTTCTAATTGTCCCGTTGCCCCCACTACCTGTATGGTAGTATCGCTGATAGGTCTTAACCTTTTGCTTAAAACTGAATGCGTTGCCCCCGTATCCACGATAAACTCTTGTTCTTTCCCATCAATATCAATCCTGACCCTCAAGTCCTGTTCTAGTCAGCTTTGATTCTGATAATTTCCCAATACAAATGCTTGGGCGCCACTTACTGGATTCACGGGGTAACCTGTTGGTCCATTCACTGGCATTCCTCCCAATCCAGCTTTCACTGGGCACTCATTCTTCCAGTGTCCTATCTGACGACAGAACGCGCATTGATTGGGAGCAATCTCTCCTTGCTGGGGACTAGGAGGGGCCATCCCCCATCCTCCAAATTTAACATTCTGGAATCCTGCCCTGCCACGTCCAGAACCACGACCGCGCCCAAAACCACCTCTGCCTCCCCCCGCTTTCACTGGCTTGCTGCATTATAGCTAGTATGTTCGCCTGCTGTTTCTTGGCCGTTTCTTTTTCCCTGTTATTATAAACTTTCCAAGCCACCTCTAGCATTTTATCCAGATCACGAGTATCTTGTCCTTCTAATTTCTGCAGTTTTTTGCGGATATCTTCCTGTGTCTGACCCAAAAAGATTAAAGCAAGCTGCAATTTTCCTGCTTCACTGTCGATCTCCAAATCAGTGAAGCGTCTAGCAGTTTCTTTAAGTCTTTCTAAAAACGCCGAGGGAGATTCATTCTTATCCTGCCTGACAGAATACAGTTTTGACCAATTTAGCGTCTTAGGCATCCCAGTCCTGATTCCTTCTACTAACAACTCCTGGTACACCTTGATAGATTCCATTCCTCCGACCCTGTTTGGATCCCACCCCGGATCATCGCTCGGAACTAAGTCATTTACTGTTTCTACTGTACAACGCAGCCTAATCACCTCTCGAGCACGCTCTTTCATTGCCCGTAACACCATCTCCTTTTCGGTGGAATCCATCAAAGTATCTAGCAAAACCTGCATGTCATTCCAATCTGGATTCTGGATTTTAATTATCATTTTGACCACCCGGGCCACCCTCTCCGGATTCTCACGGTAACAGCCTGCTGACTGCTTCCAAATCACCAGATCTCCTGGGGAGAAAGGCACTTTCACAAGCACTTTCTCTCCTTGGGGTCCCATAGCTTCCCTTAAAGAGGCAATAAGCTGGGATTCCCCGTAATTTTTACATCCCTGTCTAGTTCGTGCCGCGAGCGGAGTATTTCGCCGAGTCTGGGGAGAAACAGGGGAAGGGGTTTTAGGTCGGATGACAACTTTCTTAACATTCTCCAATACTACTGTTGAATTTGCCACCTCTTCCTTCTCATCCTCATCCTCATCCTCAGTGCTGGTTTCTGGTAACGGTGGATACAAAGAGGAATGGGGTGAGACAGAGGGAAGAGGTGAGACCGCAGGAGGGGTTGAGACAGCAGGAGGGGTGGGTGAAGCAGGGAGCGCAGCGGGTGACACCATTAAAGACAAATCCTCCTCTGGTCGGGAGGTTAAGGCTAAGCACTGAACACATTTAGATCCTTCTCTACAACCCCCGCACTTAGATTCTTTCATCTCCAATGCCATTATTCCACACTCAGTCTGCCATTCCTTTTTACGGCGCAGTAAATGAAACAAGTCTAAATACTGTATTTCATCCCATTTTTCATTTTCCTCCAGATAGCGCATTAACGAATTTATGGTGTCAAAATCCACAGTACCATTCTCTGGCCATGACGGCCCTTCTCGCTTATATTCGGGCCACCAATGATTACAATAGTCAATCATTTTATCCTTACTCATCTCCTGGAAAAACCTTTCACTTTTCCACCTCTTCAGTAAACATCCCAGCGGGGTATTTTCTGGGATACCTTTATTAGACTGAACCATAAACTTAAGTGTCTTGAATGGCATTTTGAACCTTACTCACAGCCGTACAAAAACTCGGTAACCAATAGCAACAACCAATATGCAGCAATATATAAAACAATAAAAACCACAATCAATATTGACAGTCCAACAAAATCAATCATACCACGCACTCACACAACAATCACTTCAATTCTGAGGTAGTTTCATTTTTAGCAGCAACAAATTCAACTAACGATTATATTAATCCAATAAGCAGCAATATACAAAACCACAATCCAGAATTAAGCAAACTACATACAACAAACAAAAAGGACTAAATACCAGATAAATACCAGACCAAACCGACTTGCCGCTTCTCGACGCCGCGAGGGGCAAGTGCCGGACCTGCGCAGCTTTCGCCGCGTCTGACAGCCGGCGCCTAGGCTTCCCAGACCAACCAGACGTCTTAGCCCAACCCTGCGAGGATCGCCGCCTCGTCTTATGAGCAGGCACCCAAACCAGAAAAAAAATAAAGCACCTTCGGGCTTACTTTTTGCAGTCGTCCGTCAGGTGCGGGGGCCGGGCACGAACCGATGACTCCCCGAGAATCACTCGGTGCCGGCGTGGAGTGGATCAGAACGCGAACCGCCCCAGGCACCTTCGGAGTCCTGCCGCGGTCGCCAGAAAACTGTTGCCCGATCCGAAGAAAACACAAACAACCGAAGTCGTTTATGCGGTGCTTTATTGAGGGCCCGGGAGCCTGTGGACTAGCGTCCAAAGACAGAGCCCCGTTTCACAGAAAAATCACAGGGTTTTTATATGTTTTCTACACGATTTCTTCATCATCACAATTTCTTACTTCTCTTTCACTACCTGGTACGATTATCTCTCTGACATTTAAGTTTTGCCAAAAGGTACATTCCTAGATTATCTCCTAGTTACACTGCTTACATTGCAATATCTGCTATATAGTTCATCTGCAGGTCACATGTGGCCTACCAAGCCTTAGCATAACTACTACTAATGTCAACTAATGCTAACTATTAACGTTTGTTACTATCTTAATAATACAGTTTATTGAACCAAATGGCAACACGAGGGCCCCGCCCCCAGCGGCGCTCCCACTCCAGGGACCTAGTGCCCCGGAGGTCGGGACGGCTCCGGCTGGAGTGGGGCCACCCCGGCCTCCCCACGCAGCCACAAAAAGGCTAGCTATAGACACCCGAGCCGGCCCCGCGCTCCTGGCAAGCACCCCCCACCTCCACTAGGAGATGAGAGCAGTGAATCTTCTTATTCAGACTCTGAGTATAAAGACCCCTGGGCTGAGGTGCAGAGGGAAGCCACACGGGCAGGGAACTCAGCCCTGTCCCGAAAAATACTTGCCTTTCCTGTAATAATGAAGAGAGACAGGACAGGGGCACAGGTTGCTGCATGGGAGACCCTTCATTATAGGGAACTGCAGGAACTTTGTAAGGCTGCAGAGGAACATGGCAGGGGTTCACATTTTTTTAAACACATGCTGGAAGCCTCCTTCTCTGCCCACGTCATGGTCCCTCATGACATCAAAAATATTATGAACTGCCTTCTCCCTCCAGCAGAATACATGTTGTGGGAGAGGCAGTGGAAAAAACATTTAAAGCAATTGGCAGATGTTTATGCAAGAGATGCTAACAGACCCAATTTTACTTTAGAGCAATTAGCAGGAGAAGGAGACTTCCAAAAGCCCCGAGATCAGGCCCGGAACCTGCCTGAAGCAGCCTTACAGGATATAGCTAATGCTGCTAAGATATCTCTTTTTACCACCCCTGATGATAAAGTGCCAACACAGTGCTTCACCAATATTAAGCAGGGGGCAACTGAGTCTTTTATTAAATATATTGATAAGTTAAAAGTGGCCATTGAAAAGCAGATAGAGAGCCCACAGGCGCAAAAGGAATTATTAGTAAAAATAGCAATGGCCAATGCTAATCAGGAGTGCAAAGCAGTTTTGCGAGCCCTCCCTCTGGACCCAGAACCAACCATAGATCAGATGGTTGAAGCTTGCACCAAACACTCCTCTGCCTCAAGTGAGAATACAGTGGTGTTACTGCTGAAGATCAATAGATCACACGAACACAGGTTGAGGTGTGGTGAAGGAAAGAGCAGAGTTTATTTTTCCTCCCAGGATTTATAGGCTTCTGACCACGGCCAGGGATTGGATGGTCAGAATAACACTTTCTCACTGCACTGGCCATGAGAAATGCCCATCAGAAGACATGTAACAGAAAGAATGTACACATATCTATGTTTACATTTACTGTCCTGGGAAAGTCCTTACAAAACTATGTTAGCAAGCTCAGAAGCTGAGTTTTCAGGGCGACATCTCACCCTTTTTAGTTTAACAAAAAGAAATTAAAAAAAGAAAAATGAACAAAGAAACTAACAACATTATAAACAATCAAAAAATAAATAATAGAAAAATACAATACTCCATACAATCAGAAGGCTATAATTTCAGGGTGATATCTCACCCTTTCGTTATTACAAAAAACAAACAAACAAAAAAATCAGAAAAACAACAAAAACCCCAAAAAATAAATTAAACAAATGTCCAACATCAACACCTGCTTGTGGATGGCTCCCAATTTGGTCACAGCAGCAGAATCCATGGCCAAATTGAAAGGTGCCTGGGAAAACTTATGAAATGCTATGACAGCAGCCTGTAATTCTATCAATTGGGCTGATCCAGCCTCATGACTCTCTAAAAAAAAAAACAACCCAAAAACAAACCAGCGACATCAATGGAAAGATTAATGTAATAAATTTGAGGAGCAGAAACTGCTCACAGAACTTCCTCCAGCATCTACTGTGCCAGTGGGTCAGTGTCAGAGGTGACTTAAAAATCAGAGTCCCCCCTTTAATAGACCAAACAAGGGAGATAGTTCTGTTGTGGTCAGTCCCATATAAGGACACAACCATGTGAAAGTCCATTAATATTTGGACACCATTCATGCAGTGTCTGCACTGAAATCAAAAAAAATAATTGCACCTCCAAATGCGGGACTGTTTGTCCCAAAATTATTTTGACCCTCAAATAATTTCAAGGAGGTTGTTTCAGGAGTCACTTGCAGCTCCAGAGAGGGCTAGAGCCCCATATCATTGGCAAATGCCAGCAAATTTTGCATGCCTTATGGCAAAATCTCCATTGATATCTCTGTGTGGGCTCAGCATTAATGATAGCTGGCACCAAAAAGACAAATTTCGGCCTGTCATCGGGATGCAAAGGAATTGCAAAGACAATCCTTCAGAGCCACAATGAGGACTAGCCAATCAGCAGGAAGCATGGAAGGTGAAGGCATGCTGGCCTGCAACATCACCATGCTTTTTCATCATAGTAGTAACTTTCTGGAGGTATTATAGCAACCTCCATTTCCCAGACTTCTTCTTGATACAGAAAACAGGAATGTCCCAGGGACTGGTTGAAACTCCAGATCACTGTGATCCGATTGTTCTTGCATCCAGTCACGGATGGTGACTAGTCTATCATGAGAGAAGACAACAGAAAATGCTGAACAAAGAGTCAGTCTCAAGTTCTTCTTTGTGTTGAATGTGTCAGCATCGGGTCCATCAGAAAACCAGACAATCGTGATGTCCATGCCAGTGTCAAAACCCATGGAAGCCAATCTCTGACAGCATCTCACCAAGTATGGACAGGGTGCAGACCTGTTCAGGATGATCCCTGGCTGTCAGAACAGCAGTCCGTGAACCCAGGGAGGTCCAGGGAACCCAAAGCCACCAACTCCCCGCAGCTGGGTCTCAACTCTGCGAACACAAGACTCAAAAGGCACAAAGTGAGCAAATCCAGGTCCCACAGGGATAGGAACAGGAGGCAGGAGTGTGGAACCCATGGCAGAAATGCATCCCAGGAATTCCGAATCAATGTCCCCTAGGTGAGCAATGGTACCTTGGGCAGTGACATTCAACCACGCCACAAGAAGAGCACTCATGGCCTCACCCACCGGACCAAAGCATTTGGAAGCACATGGAATGCCTGATACGCTCAGCTGCACTGTCATTTCACAGGAGGACAAAGTCCACAGGCCAGCTGAAGAGGCTCCAGCAGCCTGGGACCCCTGGCCCGTCAAGGCCACTGGCTTTTCCCCCGCGGCATCACCACCCGAGCCAGTGGTAAACAGCGCAGGACCTTGGTCTGCCACAGCCACAGGAGGCGACGGGGGAGGGCTGGCTCCAGCCGCAGGCTCGGGCGATGCCTGGGAACCCGAGGCGGGGGGGGCCTGGAGGCAGTTCGGCACAGCCCGCCTCCAGCGCCGGGAAGGACCGAGGCGCCGGTACAGGCGCAGCCTGCGAAGCCGCGGCATTGTCCTCCTCCGCTGCCAGGGAACAGCCCGGGCTCGCAGGGGGAAAAACCGGCAGCTTGGGGTCCGGGCCCGTCCCGTCCCCCACCGCGGGGTACGGCGCTGCCCAGCCTCAGCAGGGACACAGCACCGACCCCGAGGCATCCCCCAGAGGCAGCGCCGCCCCCCGTTCAAGCACCCCACCCTCGGTCTGTGCCGGGAGGGCACACAGAAGAGGCGACCCCGCCCCGGGCTCCCACCGCCGGGGCGCGGGCCGAGGCGGCGTTACATCCCCCGGGTCCGTGGCGCCCCGGATAGCCTGCCGGCAAGGCTCCAAGGCCGCCTCAGGCTTACACCGCCACGGCGCTGGGCGAGGCGGGGTCACGCCCACCGATCCCGCGGTGCCCCCGTTCAACCTGCTGGGGGCCCTGGCGATCCCGGGGGAGCAGACCTCGGGACCCGACCTCAGAAAGCCACACCTCCGCCAGATCCCGAGCAGCTGGAGCAGCCGGGGCTGATAACCGACCAGGACAGACTCGATCAGGAAATTGCCTAAAGCCTCCCAAGCTGACTGCGAAAAAATCGCTTCAACCACAGGGAAAAACCCCTCAGTTCTCCCATACTCACACAATCGCTGGAAGTCAGCATACGAAACATCAATCCCTCTTTGATCAGACACCGCATGCCATATCTCCAGAACCAGGCCCTCCATAAGAGAAAGCCCAAAACCATCCATAGCCACAGGCTAGACAGTACCCTGTAACACACGTGCAAGACACGGCGGGGTTCACCAGATGTTACCGCTGAAGATCAATAGATCACGCAAACACAGGTTGAGGTGTGGTGAAGGAAAGAGCAGAGTTTATTTTTCCTCCCAGGATTTATAGGCTTCTGACCACGGCCAGGGATTGGATGGTCAGAATAACACTTTCTCACTGCACTGGCCATGAGAAATGCCCATCAGAAGACATGTAACAGAAAGAATGTACACATATCTATGTTTACATTTACTGTCCTGGGAAAGTCCTTAGAAAACTGTTAGCAAGCTCAGAAGCTGAGTTTTCAGGGCGACACAGTGGCACTTGCAGTGCCTAAAGGAGTGGCAGAGGCGATATCTGGAGCTTATGCTGCAGACCCCAAGAGAAATTGTTGTTTTAATTGTGGTGAGCCTGGACATTTTTTCAAAGACTGTCCAGAGAGACATTCTATACAACCTCCAGCCCACCAACGGTTCCCCAGACAGAACTGGCATTCGGGAAACTTCAAGCAGAGCGCGGAACGGCCCCGCACTTTGACATCAAATCAAATGCCGCACCGCTCCACCCCTCCTGCCAAACCCACCATCCTGCCTCCACAGGGACCCCGATATTAAGCCTAGCAGGTGGAGCGCTTCAGATGGGAACCCGGCGTCAACTGGTAAGTAGACTCTTTACATATGAAGGGTGACTGTGTTTAAAAAGTCCCCACGGGGAAACGTGGACCACCAAGCGGTCCCTCTAACATCTTAATACTTGGGGATCCTACCAACTGTCCAGAACAAATTCATATTGTTCCTGAGGTCCAGACTATATACCCTGGAGATGAAATTTCCATCTCTCTGACTTGCATAGACTCTCCTTATTATTTAAAGGAACAGACTCCTGTGGCACAGGCCTTTTTACTTCCTAGTGACTGCCCAGATCATGTTCCCCTCAACCCCAGTGCTATGTGGACACAGGTTGTGGGCTCCTGCAAACCTATTGTGGACTGTAGCCTGTTTTGTTATGGGGAAAGGATTCAGTGCCCAGGAATGATAGACACTGGAGCAGATGTTACCATCATCGCCCGCTCCGAGTGGCCAGACAATTGGGATTTACAACCTGTAGCAGGCATGATTTCAGGAATTGGAGGAATGGCAGCCTCCATGAGGAGCAAACGGAAAATTGTTATCGAAGGACCTGAGGGACAAATGGCAACCATCAGGCCGTTTGTGGTGAGAGCACCAATCACCCTCTGGGGACGGGATCTCCTGTCCCAATGGGGGGCTTCTCTGTGGATTCCCAGCAGGGATTTTTAGTCGGGGTCACTGAGAAGTGCGCGACACCTACCATCCCCCAACTCACCTGGAAACAGCACCATCCAGTGTGGGTTGATCAGTGGCCCCTATCTGAGACCAAACTGCGCACACTAGAAGCCCTTGTGGAAGAGCAGCTTGCCAAGGGCCACATCACTGAGTCCAACAGCCCTTGGAACTCCCCTGTCTTTGTCCTACGCAAACCAGGCAAGGACAGGTGGAGACTCCTTCAGGACCTCCGAAAGATTAACGATGTCATTGAGGATATGGGACCCCTCCAGCCTGGCATGCCCTCCCCTTCAATGCTCCCCTGGGATTGGAAGCTGGCTGTCATTGACATCAAGGACTGTTTTTTCAACATACCTCTCCATCCCCGGGACACCCCCAGATTTGCATTCTTGGTTCCCTCTCCAAACAGACAAGCACCTTTAAAAAGATACCATTGGCTGGTCCTTCCCCAAGGGATGAAAAATTCTCCTACCATCTGCCAATGGTACGTGGCCCACATCCTGTCACCTGTGAGGACCCTGTTCCCAGATGCCGTCATCCTCCACTACATGGATGACATCCTGGTTTGTGCTGCTGACGATGACTATCTGCACCGGACTTTACAAAAAACTATCCAGACAATTGAGGACGCTGGGTTTGAGATCCGTGAAGACAAGATCCAGCACACCTGCCCTTGGACCTACCTGGGACTCCAGATCCGTGAGCGGACCATTGTACCCCAGCAGCTGACCATCAAAGATGACCCCAAGACCCTGTGGGACCTACATCAGCTCTGCGGGTCCATCAACTGGATACGCCCTCTGCTTGGGGTAACAACGGAAGTCCTTGCGCCCCTCTTCAACCTGCTCCGTGGCAGTGAGGCCCTCGACTCACCACGCTCCCTCACGCTGGAGGCCTGGGAATCCATCACCAAGGTCCAGGAGGCCCTGTCTTCACGGCAAGACCACCGCTATGAGCCCAGCCTGCCCTTCCAGCTGGTTATCCTGGGTAAGGCCCCACGCTTACACGTGCTCATTTTCCAATGGGACACGGCATTGAAGGATCCTCTCCTTATCATCGAGTGGATCTTTACACATAACCAGCCCACTAAAACTATTACCGCCCCACAGGAAATCATGGCTGAACTCATTAAAAGAGCTAGAGTCCGTCTCCGCACTCTTGCAGCCTGTGAGTTCACCTGCATCTCCCTCCCATTGGCAACTGGAAGTTTGGAGCCTTTGCTCCAAACCAATGAGAGCCTTCAGTTCGCTCTCGATAGCTATTCAGGCCAAATTTCTATACACCCACCTGGCCACAGACTTTTCAAAACCACATTTAATTTGGTCCCCAAATCATTACAGAACAAAAAACCGCTCCAAGCCCTGACAGTTTTCACAGATGGCTCAGGGAAATCCCACAAGTCAGTCATGACTTGGAAGGACCCCAGGACACAGAAATGGGAGTCTGATGTCCAAGTGGTCTAGGGATCACCACAGATTGCTGAGTTAGCAGCCGTTGTCAGAGCTTTTGAGAAATTCCAAGAACCTTTCAATCTGGTGACTGATTCGGCTTATGTGGCTGGAATAGCTATGAGAGCAGAACATGCATTTCTAAAAGAGGTCTCTAACCCAAATTTATACAAATTGCTTTCTGAATTAGTATATATTATCTCTCACAGAAAGCAACCTTACTATGTCATGCATGTGAGGGCGCACACAGACCTCCCAGGTGCCATTGCCGAAGGAAACAGGAGGGCAGATGCCTTAGCCATGCCTGCTGAGGCAGCCAATGTCCCTGACATTTTCGCACAAGCGAAATTGTCCCACCAGTTCTTCCACCAGAACGTGCCTGCACTGATGAGAATGTTCAGACTACCCAGAGACCAAGCTAGAGCAATAGTTGCCACCTGTCCTAATTGCCAATCGTTCCAAATACCAGTCGTTAACTCCGGGGTTAACCCCCGAGGACTGAACAGCTGCCAGATATGGCAAACTGATGTCACTCATGTCCCGTCCTTCGGGAGAGTCAAATATGTACATGTCTCCGTAGACACCTTCTCTGGTGCAGTGTTTGCCTCAGCCCATGCAGGAGAAAATGCCAAGCACACCATCCGACATTTTCTCCTTGCGTTTGCTACCCTGGGAGTCCCAGAACAAATTAAAACAGACAATGGACCTGCTTACACCTCTCACAAATTAAGAGACTTTTTCAATGAGTGGGGGGTGAAACACACCACAGGCATTCCTCATTCCCCCACAGGGAAATCAATAGTAGAGTGAACCCACCAAAACCTTAAAAGAGTCCTTGATCACCAGCGGGGAAGAACAGAAATCATTCCCCCCATTGAGAGGCTCTGTAAGGCTCTATATGTCATGAACTTTCTAAATTGCTCGCCTACAGAGCCTGACCCCCCTGTAATACGGCACTTCTCTAATTCAACTCATGCCAAACTCACGGAGAAGCCGCCAGTGCTGATCAAGGATCCTGAATCGCAACAGACATCAGGACCTTTCCCGTTGATTACTGGGGGAGAGGGTATGCGTGTGTGTCCACACGATCAGGACCTAAGTGGCTCCCAGGGAAAAATGTGAAACCTTATTTAGGCCCTACAAACCCTGCACCAGATTCAGAACTTTCAAAGTCTCCTGAGACCCACACAGGTCCAGAAAAACAGCAGTCCACTGCAGCCTGGAAACGGAGACGTCGTCGGAGTCCACAGAACCGACCTGCCACCAGACCAACAACCAGACAGAGGCCATACCGTCCTGCTACCAGGGCCGCAACGAGACGACTGCCAACGTCACGCCTGACACCGTGACAGTACACAAGTCTTCTTAACTCCCTTCCCCTTCTTGCCCTCGTTGCCTAGCCCAAATAGCCAGCTTACACCAAAATGCACCTCTGTGCTGCTGCTGGTGTCAGGTCATGTGTCCCCAACACACAGAATAGCCTTGCTTATAATTGTTTGGGGTTTTTTTGTTGTTGTTGTTTTTGGTTTTTTTTTTAAAGAGGGGGGAGACAGGAGAGGAAAGGGAGAAAGAAAATAGCTCCCCCCCCTCCAAAGATCAGAGCTAATCTTTTATGTCCTGTTGTAGAAAATGGAGAGCAAAACCATCCTTGAGTTCCTGATGTTCCTGATTATCTGGATGCTCCTGAAAACATCAGCTGTGAATGCCTGGCTAGTAGCACAGCCCCAGGAGAAGGTGTGGATCACCCTCGCAAAGACGCTCCAACAAGACCACATGTGCTTGTCCATGGGCAGCGCCACCAACCCTCTGTCATCCTGCCTGGTAGGGATTCCTTTAAAGCCCCATGAATATCCTTTCACAGGGAAAGAACCCAACCCAGTAGACATTTGGGATGAGTGGACAAAGATCTTGCCCCATGCACCAGAGGAACCCCAGGAATTAGAGCTTTTGGGATCCTCCAAAGCTACCTATTGCATAAATTTTAATTATCACCCAGTAGCCAATGCATGGCCTGCCTCAAAATACCAAAAGGCAATTAAATCAAGGAAAAATGTGACTCCCAACAGTAAAATTTACAGTCAGTCCAAATGGTGCAATTACACCAGCAGTACACGATCCACCTCCTCTCACTATCCCAGAGTGCTGCCCCGGGGAGTGTTCTTGATCTGTGGGGATAGAGTGTGGGCAGGAATCCCTTCCCGACTCCGGGGAGGTCCTTGCACGCTTGGACAGCTTACCATCCTCACTCCAAATTCAACTCTAATACATGATTGGCTGAAAAAGAATGAATTGGCCCGCCAAAAGAAAGATCTCGCCCAATTAGATGAAAATTGCAATAGCCAAATTAAAGATTGGTCCTACACGGAGAGGGTGGTGATGTCAGCATTTTTGCCGTGGGCGGCTGCTGCTAAAGCCCTTGGTGAGCCTTCTCACCTGGAGTGTTGGCTTGGTAAGCAGGCCAACCGGACCTCCTCTGTCCTGAGTGACCTCCTGACAGATGAAGAGACTGTTAGGCATGCCACGCTACAAAACCGAGCTGCCATAGACTTTCTACTCCTGGCCCATGGACACAGCTGTGAGGAATCAGATGGTTTGTGCTGCTTTAACCTCTCCAGCCCCAGTGAATGCATCCACGCCTGCATCCAGAGACTCCAACATGCAGTCCAAAAACTCCAGGCTGAAAAGGAGCCCCAGTGGCTTGAAGACCTTTTTGTGAGCTGGGGACTCGAGAGATGGGTTGCCTCCGTCCTCAAGAACATTTTTTGGGTTTTCTTGATTGTTATTATCTTCCTAAGTATGTTTTCATGTTTTAAGAAGCTATCAGCTAACTATCTAGGGGATGCCTTTTTAATAAGTAAAGAAGTGGGAGTTGTGGGTACGGAGGAGCCCGCTGGGCCCGAGATACTGGCTCTCCCCTGGAGGGGAGATACTTGTCTGTGAGAGAGACACAATGTGTCGCTCCCAGGGGTCTTTGAGTTAGATATGTTAAACCGTTGTGTTTCATTGGTGTTCTCCCCTGCTGTCCCACCCCGATACAGGTATCTCGGGCTTCCCCCCGCCCCTCTCCTTCCCCATAAATATCCCGTGTTTTCCCCTGTTTAGTAGATTTGCTGTTACTGGCACCCTTCACTGGAGCTCTGCCTAAATAAAGGTTGTGCCTCGGTGGAACGCTGGACCAGCTATCTCGTCTCTGCTTCCTGTGTCGCCTGCCCGCCGCCACCAAGCTGAGCTGAGCTGAAATCACTATACTATTACTGAGCTGGGCTGGAATCACTTGACTGCTCGAAGCTGCTTTGGGCCAGCCTTTCTCAAGGCTGCTTCTGGAGAAGTTGCGGTGCTCTGGGCATTCCGCCGCTGCGGCAGGTGGGTTCTTCCCTTGGGACACAGCATATATTTTTTAGATGAACTACAACAGTAGTGCATTTAAAAATTATGGTATATCCCAAGGAAAGAACTCACCCTTGGTTTTGTGTAATGTTAGTCCCTACCTAAAACCCCCTTTTCCCTTCCCCTGTCCCATTGGCTGTAACTCCCCTGTATCCCCTGACCCCCCCCTCCCCCCTAGTATAAGAGATAAGACCCAGGGCATTTTGGCCTCTTTCTTGCCCCGGGCGAACCATGTACAATAAATCCGGGATCACGTTTTGTAAGTCTGAGCCTCCTGTGTCTAAGATACTTTGAGTCCATGTTGTATATATTCTAAGACCTTTTCCCCGCCTGTGTTCTGTGAAGAGCAGGCCTCTCACCACGGGGGGTAAGAATGAAGGGGTTCTCAGTAAATACAACACACTACAACACCAAATTCTCATTCCAGCAGTTCTAATCATCTCCCTCTCCTCTTGGGAAAATATTATTTTCATTATTGACTGAATCTCTTCCCAAGTAAAAATGTTGGGACCTAAGAAGTGACCTAGTGGTTCAGCTGTACCTATGGGATCTTCTAATAGCCCTTAAATATCCTTTTTAAAATTCCTAACCTCTGAAGAGGTTAAAGGAGCATTCACAAATCCTGTTCCCCCTAGAATTCCTCCCATAGGTACTTCTCGTAATGGGAATAAATTAACTTCTTGATCCCAACCTTTTTGTTCTTCTGTCTTTATAACCTTCTTCCCTTGTTTTGGAGTAGTAGTAGTGGATGGATTATTGGGCTGCTTTTGAGCTTTGATTGCACCTCTTGTATTTTGATATGGTGCCCCTTTGCTAGGAAGAGGGTTCATCTGGGCGGCAGAAGCCAAGACCACCAAGGGAACAGAGCTAGAGGCAGAGTTCAGCAGTGAAGCCAAGACTGCCAGAGCCGAAGGAGTGGGGGTGGAGTTCGGCAGTGAAGCTGAGACTGCCAGAGTGGGAGGCGCAGAGGCAAGAGTTGGGATGCCCAGCACAGGGGGGACTGTAGCCCTCAGTTCGAATGGGGGGGCTGGAGCTCCTGATATGTATGGGGAGGGTAGAACTCCCCACATGGGTGGGGGCAGGGGAATTCCCAGTGCTAGTGGTGGTGGAGGGACTCCTAGTGCCAGCGGTGGTGAAGGGGCTCCCGGTGCCAGTGGTGGTGGAGGGATTCCTGGCGCGAGCAGCAATGGAGGGATTTCCAGAGCCAGTGGAGGTGGCAATATCTACAGGGGGTCCCAACCCTTTTCTTTCTTTTCCTCTGCTTGCTCTATTTCTGGGGTTTCTGATATCTTAAGAACTCTTGTCCCCAGAGGTTCTGTGTCTCCTGTCCAGCAAGAGGCATATTCTTTTTCCTCTAGATCAAATGGTTCTTTTGAATTTACAGATATATTTAAACCCTGGCAAATCCAAGCTTCAAAAGACTTGTATTGTAGGTATAAAAAATGTGCTCAGGGTGAGAGACTTCTCCAGGTCAGGCTGCTCTTAGTATAAGCAGTTTATTATTTAGGTAGAGGGTGGAAGAGATCCATTTACGCTGCCAGCCACAGCGTAAATGTGCTCAGAGGGAGAGACGGAGTGGAAAGAGGAGTCTGAGAGCATGAGGGTGGAAGGTAATTAAAGGGGTAGAGAGAGAGGGGCAAGAGGGGGTAAGAGAGTAAGAGCGGGAAGTAAGAGAAGAGAGGAAGTTAAGAGAGTGTAAGAAGTTAAGAGAGCGAAGTTCCTGTTACAATACATTATATCTTTTTCTATAGTGAATATTCTAATTCCCAGTAACCAACCAGTATATGACACACATTCTATAGAAATTACATATTGCCTATAAGAACTACTACATTACCATACAGTATTACATTTTAAACTCACAGTTACTTTTCAAATTCTTCTCTTGCTGCTTCTACCTTTGGATTCACTATCAGCAGAAGGGTATTGTTCTATCAACAGGGATTCTCCTTCAGCTGGCTAGGCTATTGTTCTTTGGTTATATAGTAACTAACACTCAGTATCCTATAGCTCAAAGCTAGTTTTCATTTCTATTTCAATTCTAGGTTTCATATTTTCAGAATCTTTTGCTAAACAATCATATTTATAAGGTTTCCCTGTTTCATCCTCCCCAACATAGTATCTTGGCCAGTAAACATGATCAGATATGATTTCTCCTTTCACCCATTCCTTCATGCAATATTGGATCATTTTTGCTTTATCTTTCCCCTCCACAGAAGGATCAATATCCCAATTTGCTAATTTGATTCCCAGGGGACTATCTTGGGGTATATCCTCTGGTACCTTGTTACCCCTTTTTTTCTTTGAACCAAGCTAACTGGTTCCTTGTCCCATTTTCCCAGGCATTCTCCATTCTAACCCACTCCTTTTTGACACCCACTCTTCACTGCGCAAAAATCTTTTTTTCCCCTAATGATATATTACAGTCCACCTCCCCCCAAAAAAAAAGCTTTTAAATCAACAATTACACAATCTTTCATTCACTCACTCTTATGTCTTTAATAGATATATCTCACTCGTTCTCACATGCAACAGGACAATACAATAATAAGGTATCTTTGTTTTCAAGTCACTTGTTAATATCCACCGGCCAATATAATAAAATCTCAAATGTTGCTGGCCAACCCCCAGATTCTCTTGGGTATTGTATCTCACACTTCCTGTAGCTTCTTTGTGAATTCCAACCCCTCAACCTTCCAACTTTTTAAGGGGGCCCACCCCTTTTTGTCCTGTCTCCTAGTAGACTGGACTAGGAAAACTCCTGACTCCCTTCTTTCAAGGGGTCTACCCTGTCCCTGACACCCAGTCCAAGTTGCCCCGGGGGGCAACTTTCACTCCTTTTACCTTGCACTTCATCTCGCTCCTGGCCATTTTTCTCAAAAAAAATCAGAAACCCAGTACAAGGGTCTCCTCGCTCATTTTGCAGGTATGGAATAACCAGTTTACGTCTCATTCACACACTCTCATCCCCCTGTATCTGCCCCTGGGAAAAATACTTACCAACCTGTCCTGGGGCGACTTTACCTTTAAGATAGCTTTGGGAGCTAGGGAAGTTGAAACTGCTAGAGGCTGATGGGAGTTTTTTCTCTTGACCAATGTCTGGCCATTTCTGACAACTGGTGGCAGTTTTAACCATTGAGAAGTGAGATCAACCTGTGAACACCACCTTAAGATGTAAGGCCGAGAATTCTTGCTGCCTTTGATTTCTGGCTTCTGACAAGTTAACAGGCTCCGTCTCGGCCTCCTCCCCCCCCCCCCACCTCCAGGCCGGACAAGGACGCGGAGGGCGGGGGGGGAGGAGTCGGCCAGCCTGACTTGGTTTGCAGTTTCTGCCGCTGAACTGAAACCTGACACCATGAACATCTGCAGCTTGAGCAAGATTTTAACTCTTTTACTACCTGGATGAGACTTGCAGATTATTTTTTTTTTTCCCCCAGAGAGAGACAGGGAGTGATCAACCATAAACCCATCGAAGATAGTGAAGAAATGAACTAAATTTAGAGAGGGAAGAGAAAATAAGGAGATGCTTTAATAAGCTGAAATATTTTTTCTGATAAAGCTATGGAGATGGACAGTAGTGTTCTGAAAAAAAACTCCTTTAATTCATGACAGAGTATATTGGGAGGAACAGAGTGTTTCAAAGTGTGGATTTTGAGCAAATGGTGAAGTAGTTGTGACACTGTGAGATGCTGGAACAGAGGGGGAGAAGTAATAGTTGAAGATTTGTAGCCTTTAAAAGGCAAAGAGAAAACTTCTGTTTCCAGGGAGGCTCACAAAAACAGATGAAGAGAGCTTTTGCCTTTGAATAATTCATCCTCAAAATGACATCCCTAGACTCATGACCCATAACACCTCAGAGTGATATGAAATGGGAGGAGATAACTGATGACAGAATTTCCAGGCAGCTGGCATCAGAGAAATAGAAAGCTATGAAGAAAAATAGTTTTCTTGTGAAAAACTCCATAGATTAGCAGAAGAAGACTTCTGTTTCTCTACAAAGACTGATTAAAAGACTCTAGCAGGAATTGGGACTGTTATAAACACCAAAGTTCGAAAGTTTTTTTGTCTCTGTTGTCATGTAAACAAGGGAATGGTTGGGTAGTGGGGGAGAAAAGGGTTATTCTGGAGGTTTTATTCTAGTTTCTTATTCTTGTAGTTTTTGTTAATAAACTTTCTTTGTTCCTTTTAAGTTTTAAGCCTGTTTTTGCTCTTGTTCTAATCCATATCTCAGCAAGAAATAAGTAAGTTTTCTAGTGATTTTTTTAGTTGCTGCTTTAAAACCACGACACAACCCTACTTTCTTATCCAGATTCCATATATGAAAATTGTGGGGCTGTTACAGTGCTTCCTTAGGGATCTCTTTTTTCTTTGCTTTATTCATCTCTTTCTTGTCCTCTGGGTGTCGCTCTGCTGCCACTGATGACACCAGAAGAGACAAAGTGGGCCACCAAAGTCGGCAGGGGGGGCATCTGCCTTGATCAAGATCTCCTGGGTCCTTAGAGTGAGGTGCTGCATCTGGGATGCGCACTCAATTGTGAAGAACAAGGTTAACTGTCCTGGTAAAATTTAAAAGTTTAATAAAGACAATAACAGACACAGATAATAAAGCAAAGATTAACAGCTGGGTGCTTGGTGCTCCGCCAAGAGCATGCCTGGTGTTTTGGAAACACCCTTTATATATCATGCCCATTGCATTACTTTGATATATATTCATAGACGTTATGCATATTCAAACTTTTCTATTAACTTGTTTACATTTTCCAGGAACTATTTTGCACGGCCCCTCCTTGGATCTGCCTTTTTAGAGCATGCACCCTTCTTTGCTTGTGGTTTTAATCCTCTTCTTATCACCTTTTAATTTGGGCTTTGGCTCCTTCTTTCCACAGACAGTGAGTGTTGATAGCAGCCAGGTCCTCATCCTCTGTTCACGGGATGTTATCCTAACAGTGCAGGCAGCTCAAGCATACTATATCAACTACTACCACTTATGCCTAAATTTTTGCTAATAGCAGGAGAAGAAAAAAATACATTCACACAGCAAAGCCATTTTAACATTATACATATAACAATCATCTTAATACTCTCAAAAAGCCATTATTATAATACGTATTTATAACAAGAATCAAACGGGTCGGTTGACCAGGGGCCATCTGGTTCTCCCACAGACCTGAAAGACTTAGGGTCTCTCGCTGGCGGCACAAGAGGGGTCGCCATGGCTGCTGCGGTGGCACAAGTGTCCTTTGTCCAGTCTGCAGGTGCCGTGTGTGCCATAAGCGCCTCACACACAGACCTCCAGGACACAACGGCTTTGTCAGCGCTGCACTGCTTTGCCTCGCATAACTCAAAGAGAACTTGCCATTTAAAGGGAATATGTATTTTAGGTGAAGTCCTGTTGTTTCACAGCACTGGGAATGCTCCAATCGTCCCATCCACAGGCTCTTGGCCACCCGATGACAGTGGGGGCATAGTGTTAAGGGTTAGGTGTCTTTTTTTTTTAGTTCTGGCTTGCCTGTGGAATTTTTACCCATTAGTTGCCGGGACAACCTAACTGTGGGTACTTAGTGGGTGCTTGACAAAAGACAAAGGGTGGCTGGGCCCAGGGGGCAAAGGGGGGCAGGAAAAAGGAGGGTGGGGACAGTTTGGCTGGCTTTTCTTCAGCTTCAGAGAAGGACACTTTGGGCGCTGGGCTGTTGCGGTGGAGAGAAGGGAATTTTGCCATCACCCAGACAGAGCTGCTGCTTCTTCTCCTTCTTCCCTCTTTGTTGGTGGCCTCGCACACCCTGTCCTGCCGGGACATGTGGCAGTGCCAGCCACTGCCGCGGAGCTGCTGATACACCTCAGCCACCAGCCCGAGATCTCAGCTCATCCCTGCTGTTCCAGCCGACTGTTCCTCAGAGGCCTGCAGGAGCACCGGGACTGACTGCCCGAGGGGGTTTGTGAAACAAAGCCTCTCCTCCATCCCGTCTCAGCTGAGAAGGCTGTCACGGAGCCCCTCTTTCTGTTTTCTTGCTGTTGTGAATTCATGTTGTAAATATTGGCTTTTCACAATTATTCTGATAAATATATATTATATGCTTTCACTATATTCTTTTCTCTCTTAGTAAGTTATAGGCTTAGATAGGAATTCTGAATAATAAAGATATGTTTCATCCGGACAAGGCAAGACAATGGGAGGATCAAGCTGTGGAAAACAGGCTGTTATCAGCAGCAGGAAAGGGAGAGCAAACTGTTATCAAAAAACCGGTACCAGGACGTGGGAAGGGGTGAAAGATAAGCTCAGCTGCCCTCAGAAGAAGGATGAGGGGCCCAGACTCTTATCAACAACTGACCATCTGCAGAGAAAAGGAAACCAGACTCCAAAAGAATGCTGACCAGCAAGAATAATGATGACCAGCAAAAAAATTATGATGACCAGCAGAAACTGAGACTGTGCAAAAGCATGATCTAAGAAGGCGGAACCAGGGAGGGGACATGCTTGAATATGCATTAACCCCTCACAGCAAGGAGGGGATAAAAGGGGTATCCATGGGATACCAGGTGTGCTCTTGGCAGCGCGCCAAGGCACCCGGCCGTTTTAACCCTTTGCTTTATTTCTTATGTCTCCTAATTGTCTTTTAATTTATATTAAATTCTTTTTATAAATTATTAAGTGAATCTCGTTTTTAAGATTGCTAATGCTGTAGTTATTGTTGTTTGTTTGCCTGGTTATACTAGTAAAAAACTGTTATTCCTATCCCCAGATCTCTGCCTAAAAGCCCCTTGATTTCAGAATTATAATAATTCGGGGGGAGGGGGTCTACATTCTTTCATTCCAAGGGTGGCTCCTGCCCTCCCTAGCAGACACCTGTCTTCTAGAACCTAGACACCAGTGCTAGAGGGGCCCTGCCTCTAGCCAGGAAGAGGCATGGGAAAACTGGGTCTTTTGGACGGTGTGGATCCAATGGCCTGGCACATCAGAGCCACAAAAATACAAAGCTTTAGTTGATACTGGTGCACAGCGTACCCTAATGCCATCAGGACATGTGGGGGCAGAACCTGTTTCCATTCCTGGGGTGACGGGGGGATTGCAGCAATTGACTCTGTTGGAAGCCGAGGTGAGCCTGACTGGGAAAGAGTGGCAGAAACATCCCATTGTGACTGGCCCAGAGGCCCCGTGTATTCTGGGCATGGACTTCCTTCGAAATGGCTATTACAAAGGGACCCAAAGGGACTCAGGTGGGCTTTTGGAATAGCTGCTGTTGAAGCAGAGGACATTAAGCAATTGAACAGCTTGCCTGGACTATCAGAGAACCAATCTGCAGTAGGACTCCTGAAAGTGGAAGAACAGCGAGTACCAATTGCCACCTCGACGGTGTGCTGCCAGCAGTATAGGACAAATCGAGATGCTGTGATCCCCCTCCACAAGATGATCCGAGAACTAGAGAGTCAAGGGGTGGTCAGCAAAACCCACTCACCCTTCAACAGCCCCATTTGGCCTGTGCTCAAGTCTGACAGAGAATGGAGATTGACTGTGGACTATCGTGCATTGAATGAAGTGACTCCACTTCTGAGCGCTGCAGTGCCGGACATGCTGGAGCTCCAGTACGAGCTGGAGTCCAAGGCAGCGAAGTAGTACGCCACTATTGACATTGCTAGTGCATTTTTCTCCATTCCCCTGGCAGCAGAATGCAGGCCTCAGTTTGCCTTCACGTGGAGGGGAGTGCATTACACTTAGAACCGACTGCCCCAGGGGTGGAAGCACAGCCCCACCATCTGCCATGGACTGATCCAGGCTGCCCTGGAAAAGGGTGAGGCTCCAGAACATCTGCAGTACATTGATGACATCATTGTGTGGGGGAACACAGCAGTGGAAGTATTTGAGGAAGGAGAAAAGATCATCCAGATTCTGCTAGAAGCCGGCTTCACCATCAAGAAGAACAAAGTCAAAGGACCTGCTCGAGAGATCCAGTTCCTGGGGGTAAAGTGGCAAGACAGACAGCGTCAGATTCCCACTGAGGTCGTCAATAAGATCGCTGCAATCTCTCCACCGACCAGCAAGAAGGAAACGCAAGCTTTCCTAGGTGCCATAGCTTTTTGGAGGATGCACATTCCTGAGTACAGCCATATCGTGAGCCCTGTCTACCTGGGTACCCGAAAAAAGAATGATTTCAATTGGGGCCCTTGTTAGCGTTCAGGAACACGCATAATCACAAATGATTATATGAAGGTGCTTTATTTAAAGAGTTCTGGGTGTCAGGGGTACACATACCCAAATCTGACCCGATTTGGTTTTTGAATTGAACATATTTTATACTCTATCGTTATGCAACTTACATATTAATTATTAAACTTACATTGTTTTATTGTATGCATCGTTTTTACCCAAGCATGAATTTCTCGTGATCCCCCCCTAGCCCCCTAACATTGTTCCTCATGTTCTCTAAACAATACTTATATCTAATCACGTCTAACAATTGTATCATTTATCACATACTGACTACGCAGGTGCAGCTTGACCTGGTCTTTAGCAAGCACAAGGCCTAACATTTCCCAGGGCCTACTTTTCCCAGGGCTTTCCAAACCAAACTTTCTTTGTAAGTCCCCAAATTTTCTATGATTTTAAGACCTTTTACTATCATTTCCCCCCTTTGAAAGCATTTTCACTTCACCATAAGTGCAAATGTTTTCACTTGATACAGTCCTTTGTTTCTGAGTTTATACTTGGTGTTCTTCAAATCCTCGATTGATGTAAGCGTTGTCCTGGATGCTGTCAGGAACTGGAGAACCAGAAGGTGGTGGGTGTGGGTCTCACGTCAGTGCCTTTATTATCTTCTGGTTCCAGGACGTTTTCTTCTGTATTTCTCTTTTTAGGATGCTGTAAGCTAACCAAATTGCTAAGAATACAATTAGTAAGATTATCACATTCTCAATGATAGATTTAATCCATTCCACCCTAACCCTTTGAAGATTTTGCCTAACCAACTTGTAGTCAAATCCTTTTGCTCTTCCTGTGCTTCGTGCTCTATTTGTTGCAACTGATTGATGTCATGTTCTACATCTTCTGTTACATTTGGGATGTGGATGCAACAATGATCAATCTGTCCCTTTAAAAAACCACACACTCCATGTTCTTTCAGGAGTAGCAAATCTAAGGCCAATCGATTTTGTAAAGTCATTTTTGTGGTGGCTTGTAAAATCGTACGTTTAGTTCTTTAAATCCTTCCCGAGTGACTCTTGCCAGACCTACAGATCTACCTGACCTGTAAGTTTGTACAACATTTCTCTATTCCAGTAGTTCGCTATAGGACCAAGCAAAGACTCTAGGGCCCACCCAAATTTCACTCCACTAGAGGGTTCTTGCCAAATGTCATCCTGATTCTCATTGTCTAGAACTTCTCGTCTGGTTCTTATCTGCAGAAGTTCATGTTTTCCATTAAATGGGGACTTTTTCCAAATTGGACATAAGGTAGGGAGGCCCAAAGTAATTTCTTTTACTTTCCCATCTACAGGCAAATGTGTTGTCCAGGTACCATCACTTGTTGCCCATACAAATGGTCCTGGACTTCGGATTGTACTCCTGGTACATCCTACAATTATTTTGTAATCCACTTTGCCTTTTTTATGTTTGATACCTCTGCAAGCACAACCAATTTGTAGAGCTGTTACCAGAGCTGGCAGTTGTTTTATCTCTATGGCATCAGAAGCGTAGTCATAAGTTTTATTACATGCCCACTGTCATGGAGTTACTTTACCTTTAAGAAAGTTTAAGTTGCTGGGATCTGCCTGGCGTCTTTTCTCCTGACCAATTATCGGTCATTGCTGAGAATTGACAGCAGTTTAGGCCATTGAAAAGTGGGATCAACTTGTGAACCCTACCTTAAAGTGTAAAACCAGAGCTCTCTTGGTTCTCTTTGTTTCCTGGCTGGGAAGGGCGGCAAAGCTCCAGGCCTCCCGTTCCCTGCCCAGGCCATGCGGCCGGGCGGGGACTGGGCTGGGCCCAGCGTCTCCCGGCCGGGGGATGCGGGCCCTGTGGAGGGGGTTTTCTCCGGGCTCCGGCCGGGCCGGGCCGAGCCGATCTCTGGCTCGGCTGCAGGTTTTTTGCTGTGGCTGGATTTCACTGGAGACTGCTGAGTGAAGAAAGAGAGAGGCTCTGGGCCTGCAGCGGGCTGGGTGCGGCGACTACACTCTCCAGAGCAGCCATGAGGAACTTTCCATCGCAGACGGCTCCAGCTCCTGCACCGGCCGAGGCCACAGAACTACCTACAACAGCCTGGGCAAGATTTTAACTCTTTCATTACCCAGATGAGACTTGCGGATTAATCTTTTTATCCAGACAGAGAAAAGAGAGTGATCAACATGAAAAGAGACTTTATAAACTACTAGTGACAGGAAAGAAAAGAAAAGGTAGAGAATTAAGAAGATGCTTTAATTAAGCTGAAATATCTTTCTGTTAAAACTATGGAAATGGACAATAAGGTCTTGAAAACACTCCTTTAATTCATGACAGTATATAGGGAGGAATAGAGTGTTCAAAGTGTAAATTTTGAGTAAAAAGTAGAGTAATTATGGCACAGTGAAGTGCTGGAAGATTTGAAGCCTTGAGAGGCAATGAGAAAACTGTTTTCTGGTGAAGCTCACGGAAACAGATGAAGAAGACTTTTTGCCTTTGAATAACTTATCCTTAAAAATCCCATCCCTAGACTCATGGCCCATACACACTTGAGAGTGATGTGAAAAATGGGAGGAGTGGGCTCTAATAACAGCAGCTCTGGGCAGCTAACATTAGAGCAATGGAAAACTATAACAAAAATAGTTTTTCTTGTGAGAAACTCCATAAATTAACAGGAAGAAACTTCTGTTTCTCTATAAAGACTGGTGAAAAGACTGTAGCAAGAATTGGGACTGTTTTAACCATCAAAGTTCCAAAGGTTTTGTCTCTTTTGTCATGTGAACAAGGGAATAGTGGGTAGTCAGGGGATGAAAAGGTTTTTCTGGAAGTTTATTCTGGTGTTCCTATTGTAGTTTGTCAATAAACTTTCTTTTTTTTTTCCCTTTTAAGTTTTATGCCTGTTTTGCTCTTGTTCTAATCCATATCTCACAGCAAGAAATAAGTAATTTTCTTAGTTATTGGTTTAAAACCACGACACCCACCAACTTACTTTGTCTGCCTTTGTTCGGCTACTAGTGGCAGTGTTCATTACTGCTGGATCTGTTTCGTTCTCAGAGCCTTCCCACTTAATACACCAAGGGGTGTTTGCCATATATTGGAATTTTTGAAGTATACCCATGGACCAAACACTGTCCCAAGGCTCTATCTGACCTTTCCTGTCTTTGGCCTCACACTTCCATATTAGAGTAGTTTCTGTAATGTTTTCTCTGATCTTTTCATAATATGGCAAAAAGCATTCCCAATTTGCGATGTCTTGGTTTTCAACCCATCACTCTATGATTTGTCCTACCCTGCCATGACTTAAGATGCAATCCTGTTTCCTCAGAGGCCTCATCCACTCTTCTGTTATTTTCCAGGCTTCTTTGACTACTTGCCTCGACTCTGGTACTTGCTTACAAATAATTGTTTTGTTCTTTTGTACTTCAGGTAATTTTGATGTTATAATCCCCCAACTTATTGGGTCTCTCACTGCCTTTGGTATTGGCAGACAGGCAGTTATTCTGCTAGTGTTTTGTATTTTGGCAAAGTCTTTAACTAATCCAATCATCACATTCTCAGCCTGAATTTCATTGGAAATTCTTATCACTTGTGTTTTTGCTTGCATCTCTCTCTTCATTCTAGAATGAAGAGTGATTATTTGACCTTTTTGCATTCCATATCCCAAAGACATCAATAACCATAAAATGAGCATTGGCACAACTACTATTAACATTCTAGAAGCAATTAAATACATCTTATCTGCAGCTTTTTTGGTTCTACAGTTTACACAGTCTGTAATCTGGAATGGATTTTCTTCACTCGGGTATAGTGAATCCAGGGCACCACACCGGCTACTTTGACTGCTGTGAAGGTGGTCAACAGTACCTGATGGGGCCCAATCCACTTTTCTTTCAGTGGTTCTTCATTCCAATTTTTAATGTACACCTCGTCTCCTGGATGTATATCATGAACTGGATTCTCGAGAGTCAGGGGTCTGTTCCACAAGAGGGTGCTCCGGAGACGGGCTAAAGTTTTCCCAAGAGAAAGAACATAATTATATACCTCTTGTTTCCCTGTGACATGTG
Source organism: Pseudopodoces humilis (assembly GCF_049639895.1). Classification (NCBI taxonomy): domain Eukaryota; kingdom Metazoa; phylum Chordata; class Aves; order Passeriformes; family Paridae; genus Pseudopodoces; species Pseudopodoces humilis. The sequence continues at coordinate 2,812,792 of NC_142211.1, read as the reverse complement.
CATTTGGGTTAGGTTCAGGAGATTCATATAGTTTCCCATACAATATCTCATAGGGACTAACTGACATTCCACTCCTTGGTTTTATCTGAATCCTTAACAACACTATTGGCAAAGCCTGGGGCCACTGCAATTTGGCTTCTTGGCATATTTTACTGATTTGCCTCTTTAGTGTCTGATTCATTTTCTCTACCTGTCCACTTGATTGGGGTCTCCATGGCGTGTGGAGGCCCCAAGTTATTCCCAGCCATCTACTTATTTCTTTTACTATTGTTGCTATAAAATGAGGCCCCCTATCTGATGATATCCCTAAGGGTACCCCAAACCTGGGAATGATCTCCTGTAATAACCACTTAACCGTTTCCTTTGCTTGATTTGTGCGACAGGGAAGGGCTTCTGGCCATCCTGAAAATGTGTCAACAAGTACCAACAGATATTTGTATCCCTGAGTCCTTGGCAGTTCTACAGAATCTACCTGCCAATAGTCTTCTGGTTCTATTCCCATCCAGACCCTCCCTAGCTGTGCTTGTCGTCTAGCCACCGGGTTGTTTTTCAAGCAGATCTCACATTTTGACATTACCGATTTTGCCATTGTTAGCATCTGTACTGAGATTAACTTTTGTTTTAGCAGTTTTACCAATGCCTCTGTACCCCAATGACATTCGTTATGTTTAATTTGTAGAACTTCTCTCATTATCAAGGGGGGTAACACTATTTGTCCTTTTGTAGTTACATACCACCCTTCTGAATTCTTTTGTGCATTTAGCAAACGTCCCAATTTCTCATCTTCTACAGAATATTTCAGTTTTGGAGGCAAATTAAATTGAGATACATTAGCTTTTAAAGGTATCAATGCCGTTGTTTGCATTTTCCGAGCAACCTGTTGTGCTGTCCAGTCTGCCTTTCGATTCCCCTCACAAATTTTGGAATTTCCTGATTGGTGTGCTTTGCAGTGCATAATTGCCACTCTTTGCGGTTTTTGTACAGCTTTTATCAATTGCAGGACTGCATCTTGATGTTTAATGTGTGTGCCTTGGGAAGACAGCAGTCCTCTTTCTTTCCATAGTGCCCCATGTGCGTGCACCACTCCAAAAGCATATTTTGAATCAGTCCATATATTTACTTTCTTCCCTTCATTCAGCTCTAACGCCCTGGTTAAGGCAACCAGTTCTGCTCGTTGGGCAGATGTGTTTGCTGGCAAGGCCTTTGCCTCTACCACTGCACCTATTGTTGTTACCGCATATCCAGCGTATCTGGTCCCGTTCTCCATAAAACTGCTTCCATCTGTAAACAGCTCCCAGTCTGCCTGTTCCAGTGGGACATCTTTCAGATCTGGTCTAGCTGAACAGGTGTGTTCTATCACTTCCACACAATCGTGTTCTAATGGGCCTTCTTCAGTTGTTGTACCTAAAAACAAGGCTGGATTCAAAAGGTTAGTTGTCTTTAATGTGACATCATCCTGCTCAGTCAGGATTACCTGGAATTTCATCATTCTGCTTGGAGACAGCCAATGCCCCCCTTTTGTTCTAAAACAGTGGCTACCATATGTGGCACGTAGACATCTATGTGTCTACCCATCATGAGTTTCCTAGCTTCTTGTATCAGCATCACAGTGGCTGCAACTGCCCGTAGGCATGAGGGCCATCTGGCACTCACATTGTCAAGTTGTTTGGAAAAACAGCCTACCGGCCTTTTCCAGCTTCCCAAACATTGAGTCAGTACTCCCAGTGCTAGGCGTTGTCTTTCATGCACAAACAGCTGAAAATCTTTGGAAAAATCAGGTAATCCTAACGCCAGAGCAGTTGTCAATGCCTCCTTTAGTTTGAGGAAGGTCTTCTGTGGTTTGCCCCAGGTAAATGGCTGTGTCTTCTGGGCTTCATACAGGGGTTTTGCAATTAGTCCATAGTCCATGATCCACAGGTGGCACCACTCTGTCATCCCAAGGAAAACTCGCAGCTCATGCAGGTTCTGGGGTTCTTGAATAGCACAAATATCTTGAATATGATTAGTACCCAGCTTTCATTGCCCTTGTGAGATTTCACATCCCAGGTAAATCACAGTCTGCAGGGCAATTTTTGCCTTTTCTTTAGACACCTTATATTCTCCCATTCCCAGTTGATTTAAAATTTCAATTGGTACCTTTATGCAGGTTGCTTTCTCCTCTGTAGCTATCAGTATATCATCAACATACTGTAACAGCAGGTATTGTTCTCTCAGTACTTGCCTGTTCTCAGTCCAAATCTCCAGCTCCTTAGCCAGCTGGCTTCCAAATAGTGCTGGACTGTTCTTGTATCCTTGTGGGAGTCGTGTCCAAGTGACCTGAGTTTTCCTTCCATTTTCTGGATTTTCCCACTCAAAGGCAAACAGTTTCCTAGTTTCTTTGTCAAGGGGTATGCAGAAAAAGGCATCTTTTAAACCAATTAGAGTAAGCCATTTATATTTCTCTTTCACGGATATCAACAACGTGTAAGAATTAGCTACCACTGGGTAAATATCTTTAGTTATTCCTTTTATTGCTTTCAAATCCTGTACTAGTCTGTACTCACCATTTGGTTTCTTCACTGGGAATATTGGTCTATTAAATTCTGACTCACATTCTTCTAAAATTTGGTACTTCAAAAATTTTCCAATAATCTTTACTATTCCTTGCCATGCTTCTGGCTTTATGGGATACTGTTTGACCTGTACAGCTTTTGCTCCTTCTTTTAATTCCACATGTACCAGTTGTGCCAACTTAGATTTTCCTGGTATGTCTGTTTCCCATACAGAGGAAATTACTGTATCCTCTACTTCCCTAGGGATAGTAGGAACTGTTTTTTCTTTTATCATTACAATTTGTCCTGTCTTTGATTCAGGTATTTTCATTAATAGTTCCCCGTTCTCAAAAGTTATTACTGCATCAAGTTTTTCCAATAAATCTCGTCCTAAAAGTGGAATTGGACACTCAGGCACATATAAGAATTCATGTGTTAAAACTTTGTTTCCAAAACACAAATTCACAGGTCCCAAGAATGGCCAGTTTTCCTCTTTCCCTGTGGCTCCGATTATTGTTGTTTTATCCCCAATTTGCCCTTTCAGGTCATTTAATACAGAATATGTAGCCCCGGTATCCACCAGGAATTTTATTTCTTTATCTCCTAATTGTATAGTTACTAAAGATTCCTGTACTGACTTTTGTTCCCATTCTAGTCAGCTGCTGTACTCTCCCAGTACCATAGCCTTGGCAATGTCTTCCTGCTGGAACTGATTGCCCTGGTTAAACCGGTTGTTGGGGTTGCTTGGGCATTCTCTCTTCCAATGTCCCTCCTGCTTGCATTACGCACATTGGTTTAACCCTAATCTTGGCAAAATCAATCCCCCTCGTCTTCTGCCAAGTCCACCCCTCCCCAGTCCACAACCACCCCTACCACGTCCTGGATTCTCTCTTCCTTGTATTACTGCCAAAAGATTTTGCTGCTGCTTTTTACTAGCTTCCTTTTCCCTGTTACTGTATGCCTCCCAAGCCTCCTCAAGTAATTTATCCAGATTCCTTAGTTCCTCTCCTAACTTCTGCAATTTTCTCCTGATATCATCCTGCGACTGCCCAACGAAAATAAAATCAAGCTGGACTTCTGCTTGTTTTGTTTCTATTTGGAGATTTGTACATTTTCTCGCTGCTTCCTTGAGCCTTTCCAAAAACACAGTGGGGGATTCTTTCTTTTTCTGTCTTATCTCATACAATTTAGACCAATTCATAGTTTTAGGCACAGCGTTCTGGACCCACTCTTGATATCTCTTCAGCCTCTGCATATCCCCGAATACATTAGGATCCCACCCTGGATCCTCGGTCGGAAAGTTCTCATCTAAAGTCCCCGTCACCAGCCCAGTTCTGAGATCTTCTCTCACTCTCTCCTTGGCTGCTCTAAGCACCATCTCTTTCTCAGTAGAATCCATTAAAGTATCTAATATTACTTGTATATCATCCCAATCCAGATTCTGAGTTTTCATAATAATTTTTACCACACATATAAGTTTATAAGGTCCATGTGATTGTTTCCAAATTACCAAATCTACAGGGAAGAATGGCACTTTTACAAACACTGTCCCTCCTACTCCTACTCCTACTCCTACTCCTACTCCTACTCCTACTCCTACTCCTACTCCTACTCCTTGTCTCAAGGGGGAAATCACAGTCTGCTTTTGTCTGCCCAAGTCTTTTTCCGTTTAACACAGGACTGGGGCAAGCTTTGACCGCGTCCGATGAGATACTGGTGTCGCTGATTTATTATCATCACCCCTGCTACTGCTGTCTTCCCCACCAGCATTTTTCACATTTCCTTGTATCACGATTAAATTTTGATCATCTCCCAGAGAAGAAGGATCTGGTGTAGGCAGGAGAGGAGGGTAAAGAGGGAAGTGTGAAGTAGGATTAGGTGAGATAGGGTTACGTGAAATAGGATTGGGTGAAGTAGGGGCAGACGAAACAGTCAGGTTCTTTTGGTTCTGTTAGAACCACCTGTAAATCAACATCCATATCGTTCCCCCAACAAAAACTTTCGTTCAGTGCCAGGTGTTTTAAACACTTCCCTTTTACACAAACCTCACACTTATCACTCACACATGCCTTAACCACAATCAATCCACACTCAACCTGCCATTCTGGCTTATCTCGCAGATAGAGAAACAAATCAAAATACAGAACTTCATCCCACTTCCCCTCTCGTTTACAGAACAGCATCAACTGTAAAATGGTGTTATATTGCAAAGATCCATTCCTTGGCCACTTTTCCCCACTGTCCAAGACATATCCTGGCCACCATGTATTACAATAATCAATCAACTTAGCCTTACGTAACACTTCCCCAAAGTTACCCTGTTTCCAATGTGCTAATAAGCACCCCAAAGGAGAAGTTCATGATACGAAGGCATTGCCGCCCAAAATTCCTTTAAGCTTCTCCATATTACAACTACAATACACCACAAATGCCAAACCTGCACTGATGGCACGTAGGCAATATCACCAGGAATTCCTTATCCCAACCAAGTGTAGCTTTCGCTACATCTTATTGGCAGGCAACCAAACCAGAGTAAAAGCACCTTATCTCTCTCTCCCGGGGATGTTGTGAGCAGAGGAGACGGTCGCTGCCGATGGGCTCCGCGGGAATCCATCGGTGCTGGCTGGAGCGTGATCGGGTCTCGAAGTCACTCAGCAGCACTCACAGGGTAGCATCTAGGGTTGCCAAAATGTTAGCGTTCAGGAACACATAATCACAAAATTATTATATGTAGGTGCTTTTATTTAAGAGCTCTGGGTGTCAGGGGTACACAGACCCAAATCTGACCCCACTTGGTTTCGAGCTGAACATGTTTTATACTCTATCGTTATATAACTTACATATTAATTATTAAACTTACAGTGTTCTATTGTATGCATTGATTTTACCCAAGCATGGATTTCTCGTGATCCCCCCTCAACCCCCTAACACTCCCTAACATAGTTTCTCATGATTCTTTAAACAATAATTATATCTAATCACATCTAACAATTATTTATCATATACCGACTACACAGGTGCAGTTTCACATGATCTTAGCAAGCACAAGGCTTAACATTTCCCAGGGCCTGCCTTTAACACTTTCCCAGGGCTTGGCAAGCTTAACTTTCTTTCTAACTCCCTGAATTTTCTATGATTTTAAAATCTTTTACTATCAGTGGGAGGGAGCCCATGGTGCAGCAGGGGAAAGACTTCTCTCCCTGATCAGTAAGAGAAGCTATGGGTGATGAACTGACCACAACCCCCCTTCCCTATCTCCTTGCACCACTGGGGTAGGTGGTAGGGCTGGGAAAGAGTGAGTGATGGGGGCAAGGTATTTTTAAGGTTTTATTTTACTTCTCATTATCCTGCTCTGATTTTGTTAGCAATAAATTTACTTAAGATCTCTAATTTGAGCCTCTTTTGCCCTTGATAGTATGTAGTGAGGGATTGTCTTGGTTTGAAAGACAAGTGTCTGCCTAAGAAGGCCGGAACCTCCCTTGGAATGGAAAATATTAGCCCATTCTGTCGCCCTGAGAATCAGACCTTTCGATATTGTTTTCATAATTTCTAGCCACTTTCCCAGGAAAGTAACTATAAACATAGGTGTTTATACATTCCATTAAAGATATGCCTTTTGATGGACGTCTCTCACGGCCAGTGTGCTTGGGAAGGTGGTGACCTGACTATCCAATCCCTGGTCGTTGTCGAAAATCTATAAATACTGAAAGGACAGAATAAACCTTCTTCTTCTTTTATCACACTTTGAGCTGTGTCTGTGTGAATCATTACGTGTCCGACAGTGACACCATTCCCTCAAAATTATTATAACCATGAAATTATGGGGCTTTCAGGTAAAGATATGGGAAAAGAAATAACAGTTCTTTACCCATATATATATATATGTATAACACGACAAACAACAATGGCAGCAAAAACAAACAAAAAAAGAGACCAAATAACAGCCTTCTTTTGGCTGGTAAGCACTTTCCCCTTTGGTGTAGGTTATGGCCACAGCTGGCAGGGATGCTGTTGGCTCCCAGCAAGGCAGGACAGGTATGATGATTCCCCTGTGGCTGCAGGGGATGCTGCGGCATGAGCTCATCCAAGCTCTCCACATGGTAATGGCAGCTAAGATGGCGGAAGAGATTGAAAAGGGGCTTCCTTTGCCAACTCACAGGAAGCAGCCAGTCTCAGTGCCACTCAGAAAGCTGAATGGACTTTAGCAGGCATCTTGGAGCAGCAGGCTGGAACAGCAGAGGCGAGCACACATGGGATGGCAAACAAAGTGTAGCAAAAACTCTGAAGCCGCGGCAGAAGCTGTAGCGGTATGGGCAGACACGGGGTGTAAAGTTAAAATGCAGCAGAAAGCCCTGAAGCAGTGGCAGAAAACAGCAGGCTTCTGTTTACGGGTAATTGCTCCTTTGGACAGCTCACTGGTGATGGCTGGTCCCGGGGTCGGGCTACTGTGCAGAGAGAGCGGCCGGGCACAGAGAGCTCCTGACTCCCAGCATGGCATGAACCAGCTCTGGACTCCTGACTCAAACCCCCAGAGTGTCCCAGCTTAGCTCAGTGATGAGGTTTCTCTTCACTCTGGTTTCGAGCCAGCATATGTTTTTGGATTTTGGGGTTCATTGATTTTCTTCAGGAATTCAAGTCTATCAAACAAGCAAAGAAATAAGGGGTGGAATCTCTTCCTAGGTTGCATTCCAGAGTTTATTTCTGTGAAGGGAAATCCAGAAGGGCGAGAGACAAAGGATTTTGGGGGCGGGGGGTTTCTTTTAACAGGGTTTCTCGGAGGGAGGGAACATCAGCGAGAGAACCAATTATTTTTCTCAGCTAGCACAATTACAAACTTTCTGCAAATCAAGGTTACATTCACTAAGATAAGGAAATAACAGACACCAACTTCTTCAAATGCCTACAAGGTGGAGGAGTATTCCCCATAGAAGAGTGTCATGGGGTAGCTTTACCTTTAAGACAGCTTGGAAAGAGGGGAAGTTGAAGCTGCTGGTGGCTGATGGGAGTTTTTCCTCCTGACCAATTATCAGTCATTTCCAAGAATTGACAGCAGATCTGACCATTAAAAAATGAATTCAACTTGTAAACACCCCCTTAAGAAGTACAGGCAGAGTTCTCTTGCGCTCTTTGGTTTCCGGCTTCTGAGAAGGTAACAGGGCTCTGTGGTAGCCTCTTTCACTCCCCCCCCCCTCTCTCTCTCGGCCGAAGAAGGCCGCAGAGGACGAGAGGGAAGGGGGGGGGGAGGAAAAGAAAGCAGCCTGGTTTAGTTTTCAGTTTCTGCTGCTAGACTGAAACCTGACACCATGAACGCTTGCAGCTTTCCTAAAGCTTTTAATTCTTTTATTACCTGGATAAACAAACAAATTACTCTTTTTTCTCAGAAAGACAAAGAAAGAGAGACAATCAACATGCAAAAAACATCATAGAACCACTAAAAACCAGTGAAGAAAAGAGTTAAGTTTAAATAAGAAAGAGAGAATAAGAAGATGCTTTACAGCTGAAATATCTTTCTGTTACAGCTATGGAGATAGACAATAGTAGTTTAAAAGACTCCTTTAATTCATGGCTAGAGTATGGGAGGAATAGAGTGTTCAAAGTGTGGACTTCAGAGAAAAAGAGAGTGGTTGTGATACTGTGAGTTGCTGGAAATGGGTAAAGTGAAGATTTTGAAGCCTTGAGGGGGCAAGAGGAAAGCTGTTTTCCAGGAAAGCTCACAGGAACAGATGAAGAGGACTTCTACCTTTGAATAACTTATCCTTAAAATAGCATCCCTAGACTCATTGACCCATGCACACCTCGGAGTAATGTGAAATGGGAGGAGTGAACTCTAAAAACTCCATAGATTGGCAGAAAGAGACTTCTGTTTCTCTGCAAAGACTGATGAAAAGACTCTAGCAAGAATTAAGACTGTTTTTAACCACCAAGGTTCTAAAGTTTTTGTCTCTGTTTTATCATGTGTATAAAAAATGGTCAAGTAGTGAAAGATAAAAGGGTTTTCTAAAAGTTTATTCTGGTGTTCTTATTCTTGTAGTTTGTTAATAAACTGTCTTTATTCCTTTTAAGTTTTAAGCCTGTTTTGCTCTTATTCTAATCCATATCTCACAGCAAAAAAATAAGTAATTTTTTTTAGTTACTGGTTTAAAACCATGACAAAGAGGCAGAGGGGGAGAGAGGGGGGAGGGCATGGTTTCCTGGCAATACAGGAGGGAAGGAAAGGGAAGGCAGGAATACCCTCTCGGCTTCCGTAGCTCAGAGGCGTTCTGGGACTGGAAAAGCAGTTACAAGCTTTCATGCTGGAAAGAAGGGTCTCTCTGCTATCACCCCCACACTTTCCAGGCTAAAGAGACTCCAAGCATATGGAAATGCCAGCAGGGTTTTTTCTTTACTCTATCCGGCTTCTCGCCGCAGAGCTGAGGAGAAAAAACTTCAGTAACCATGGTAACCTGCCTCCTGGTAAGAGCCGGGAGGAAAAGAGACGGGGGAGGGGAAATCGCAACTAAAAGAGGGGAAAAGATACATTTCAAGCTATCAACTACTAACATAAACTAACTTAACAACATTCTAACAACTTTACTACAACAGGCTCCCAAGCAGCAGAGGGGCAGAGAAGCAAGCCAGCAAGCCCTAGTCACAGTGACAAAGGAAAAAGAAAAGAAAGAAACAGGCAAAAACCACAGGGCAACAGGACATCCAGTCAGATGTCCAAGATGTGTGGTTCCTGAGTCGATAGCCCCCACTGTAAGGAAGCAGCAGCCCCTGGCCCCCAACCCTTGCAGGATCCCAGGCTGCCCTTCACCCATCATGATGCTTCCAGAGCCAGGGAAGGCAATGACAATTCTGGATACAAAGCAAAAAGAAAACCAAAAATGAATATGGGATATAAACCATTCCCAAGACAGTAATCTCTGCACATCCTTACCTCATGAACCCTTCGTTAAATTTTTTCTCCTCTGCCCAGCTGCATCAGGGGAGTGCAGCAGGACGTCCCCCCTCTACCACAGAAAGCTTATCATCTCTGTCCATCAGCTGGTGCATAGCTCCAGACATTCTCCCCCCTCACATGAATTGGTGAGATAACCCAGGCCGGACAGATATCCAGCAGTGAGTTATGTCTGCTGCCTGGCAGATGAGACCCCCAGCTGACAATGAACATCCCTCACCTTGAGAGCGAGATGTAGAGAGATAAGCCAGGAATCCTTGACTGAAAAGACACAACAACTATAAAACCTACACAAATTTTCACAGAGGTAGAAGTCTCCTACACACTCCCTGGAAACCTGTGGGGCTTCTGCCCGAAGCAATGGATACATCTTCGTAGTTACTTTTCTGGAAATTGAGCGCAAAGCATTTTATGTATGCCCCATCACAAATTGGATGGTAAGATACATTGAATCCTAATCTATACTATTTCTTTGCTAGCTGTAATATAGGTACGTTATTTTCATGCACTGAATTGTTTATCTACTAGTAGTGTTTCTTTTTGTTTATCCTGTGTAGTAAGCAATCTGTTGTCACCCTGAAAACTCAGCTTTTGAGCTTGCTAACATAATTTTCTAAGGACTTTCCCAGTACAGTAATTGTAAACATAGATATGTGTACATTCTTTCTGTTACACGTCTTGTGATGGGCATCTCTCATGGCCAGTGCAGTGAGAAAGTGTTATCCTGACCATCCAATCCCTGGCCGTGGTCAAAAGCCTATAAATCCTGGGAGGAAAAATAAACTGTCTCTTTTTCTTTCACCACACCTCGACCTGTATCCATGTGATCTATTCATCTTCAGCGGTAACATCTGTTAAAGTCTTATGTCTCTTAAATTGTGTCTATTAAATAAATAATTCATTTTGTAATAGACCTAATTGGCCATTATTAAGAACTTGCGAGTGAGAGTGGTTTGGGGGTGCTGGCCACCTCAATAAAGCTACTGTCTACTGCCAGAGGCCTGGGCAGAGGCAGGTACTTGTCCAAGCTCTCCCCATGTTAGCATTCAGGAAAACACATAACCACGAATGGTTATATGAAGGTGCTTTATTTAAAGAGCTCTGGGTGTCAGGGGTACACATACCCAAATCTGACCCGATTTGGGTTTTCGAGTTGAACATATTTTATACTCTATCGTTATACAACTTACATATTAATTATTAAACTTACATTGTTCTATTGCATGCATTGTTTTTACCCAAGCATGAATTTCTCATGATCCCCCCTTAGCCCCCTAGCATGGTTCCCCATGTTCTCTAAACAATAATTATATCTAATCACATCTAACAATTGTATCATTTATCATATACTGACTACACAGGTGCAGCTTGACCTGGTCTTTAGCAAGCACAAGGCCTAACATTTCCAGGGCCTGCTTTTCCCAGGGCTTTCCAAACCTAACTTTCTTTCTAAGTCCCTCAATTTTCTAAGATTTTAAGGCCTTTTACTATCACCCACTCCATTCATAACAGGGAGTGAGTGAGTGAGTGAGTGAGTGACTTTTTGTGGGTGCCTGGTATTTGGCCAACATCAACCCACGACAACAGGATACCCCCACCTGTCATTTTTGTGTTGCAGAGAAGTATAACACAGCTTTTGTCAATGAGAAGAAATGCATCACATGGAGAGTGGGTTCCTGTAACAGTACAGACTGGAAAAAGCACTCTTTCTATCTCTCCCTCCTGCCTGAGACAGGTCTGGTCCCGTCTGCCCCCTCAAACCAGAGCCATCAGCCCCTCAGGCTCTGCAGTGAAAGGGTGTAAATCCTGCATGTTTGCCATCGGTCCTTGCCGAAGATGAGGACGGAGGCCTTCCTATGCAGCATACCTGCACCATGCCACCTAAAACCCACCTGCCTCAATGAATCTGGCAACCATCCTCACCATGCCCTTGTGCTTCCACTGTAGCTGTGCCAGTGGCTGTCCAGGTGATGGGCTCGTTGCTTCTCCTCATCCTTATACTCATCATCCCTCTGCTTGCAGAAGGAAATGGCCACTGACACGTTGCACAAGCTGCTCTTGCTACTGTCCCTGTAGCCTGTGTACACAATGATGGGGAGACAACCCTTCCAAGGGCTACTACAGCCCCTGCCCTGGATGTCAGTTTTGCCTATGAGGGATGGACTACTACATTGATGGGGCCGCTGCAATCAGAAGGCATCTCCACACACTGACAGAGAAGCCTGTAAGGTTGAGATGGCTTGGCTTCCTTAGGGTAGCTTGCCATGGGATGGGTTGGGATGGACATGACCTGTACTCATCCTCAGGGCCATCACTCACCCTCCACAGTGTCTTGCAGGAGTATCCTGTGCTGCAGTTACAGCCTCAGAGCAATGTTTTTTGTATCTGTATATCACCCCAAGCCATCCTCCCTGTACACAAGCCCTAGATGCAAACAGGTTAAATATGTAGGAATCCAGAAACAGAGAAACATTTCTCTGTTTGTCTTATTCTCCAAAAAAGTATTAATCTTATTTGTCACTGACAGAAAGGCTTCCAAATATGCCTGCGTAAACCAGGATTTATAAAAAATTAAGTAGAAATTAGTATAATGTTTAGTATGTCACTGAAGTGAAAAATATAGATTTTAGAGTGTTTAATACATGGAGTAAAGATGGAGGAAAAATGGTGTGGTTCTTAGCTCTCCTTCTTCCTTCTTCTCCATGATTCTTCAGTTTTTAGAAGCACAAAGAGTGATTGGTTGAAAGTTAGTCACAGTTTTAATTACGTAAGTAGATATAGAAAACTTATTTGTTAATATATAAAAATAATACATGTGTCTATTGTTAATTGGGTAAAAATAGATATAAAGATGAAACAGCTGCGTGGTTCGGGGCCATTTTGTGCCATCAGAGCCAAAGTGGACAAGGTTATGGTGAATTAAACTTGTGCAGAAAGTCTGGGAAGGCCTGCCAAGTTTTGTGATAACATCCTAATAAACACGAGAAACAAGATCCTAACAAGCTTTGGAGTTTTTTTCCTGACCCGGAGAACTGAGATAAATGGAACTCCCCGTGAGGGAGTGTCATGGGGTGGCTTTACCTTTAAGGTGGTTTTGGGAGCTAAGGAAGTTGAAGCTGCTGGTGGCTGATGGGAGTCCTTCCTCGTGATCAATTATCAGTCATTTCTAAGAATTGACAGCAGTTTTGACCATTAAAAAGTTAAGTAAACTTGTGAACACCCCCTTAAGATGTACACTCAAAGCTCTCTTGTCCTCTTTGGTTTCCGGCTTCTGAGAAGGTAACAAGGCTCTGTCTTGGCCTCCTCTCCCCCCCACTCCAGGCCGGACAAGGCTGCAGAGGACAAAAGGAGCGGGGGGGGGGGGGGGGGGGGGGGGGGGGGGAGGAAAGGAAACGGAGCCAGCCAGCTTAGCTTAGTTTTCAGTTTCTGCTGCTAGACTGAAACCTGACACCATGAACTCTTGCAGCTTTTCTAAGACTTTAATTCTTTTATTACCTGGATAAAATATACAGATTACTCCTTTTTTCCCAGAGAGACAGAGAAAGAAAGAGACAATCAATATAAAGAAGACATCATAAAGCCACCAAAAACAGTAAGAAAAGAGTTAAGTTTTAGATGGGGAGAGAATAAGGAGATGCTTTATAAGCTGAAAATATCTTTCTGTTAAAGCTATGGAGATGGACAATAGTGGTTTGAAAAGACTTCTTTAATTCATGACAGAGTATATTGGGAGGAATGGAGTGTTCAAAGTGTGGATTTTAAGCAAAAGAGAGAGTAATTGTGATACAGTGAGTTGCTGGAACAGAGTTGAGCGAAGATTTGAAGCTTTGGAGGCAATGAGAAAACTGTTTCCAGAGAAGCTCACAGAGACAGATGAAGAAGACTTTTGCCTTTGAATAACTCATCCTTAAAAAATGATATCCCTAGACTCATGGCCCATACACACCTCAGAGTGATGTGAAATGGGAGGAGTGAACTCTGATGACAGGATTTCCGGGCAGCTGACATCAGGTAAATAGAAAACTATAACAGAAATAGTTTTCTCGTGAGAAACTCCATAGATTAGCAAAAGAAGACTTCTGTTTCTCTACAAAGACTGATGAAAAGACTGTAGCAGAAATTGAGACTGTTTTAACCACCAAAGTTCTAAAGTTTTTTGTCTCTATGTTGTCACGTGTACAAAAGAATGGTCAGGTAGAGGGGGATAAAAGAGTATTCTGGAAGTTTATTCTGGTGTTTTTATTCTTGTAGTTTTGTTAATAAACTTTCTTTATTCCTTTTAAGTTTTAAGCCTGTTTTGCTCTTGTTCTAATCCATATCTCACAGCACGAAATAAGTAATTTTTTTAGTTACTGCTTTAAAACCATGACAGGGAGTATTCCGAAGGAGCTCAGCTCAGAGGAGACTGAGAAATCCAGTTCGAGAAGTACAGCATCAAAACAGAGAAAAAGTATCAAAATGGGGGGAGATTTCCAAGCAGGGTGCCTTGGGGAAAAAAAAGCCTATTATATTTTCCTAACAGCAGCCAGCCACTAGGTCTTTTTTCATTAGGTTTAAATGCAAAATTACTCAGAGCGTTATTCTGGGCTGATGGTATAGACTGCAGGCCCCAAGGGGTAACAGGTCCCATCATGGTGTCCATGCAGGCAGAGATGCAGCCACTGCACCTTCATCACACAGACTAAATGGACATGACTGAGGAGGGCAGAATGCCATTATGATGCTGGGCTCTGGCATGTGTTGCAGCCACCTGCAGAGAAGCAGGTGTTTCTATGTTTGGTCTTAAGCTGCAGTCCTTGGGACAGTAGGGAACCTGAAATTTTGCTGGCACCCATTAGCCCAGCTGCATGTAGCTTAACATCCTTCAGATTCTGGGGCCATATCAGTGTTTCTTGTGCTGCTCTGGTATTCTCTATCATCATCACTTGCTCTTATCCAAAAAATCTGTTCCCTGGTCATGCTGTTCTTTCAGCAGTAATCAGCCCGGTCCTTCATCTGCTGCAGGTCCAGAAGCACCTTTTAATCACCATATGTTTACCTTTAGGATGTCTCCATTGCTGAGTGTGATGGATTAGCATTTAAGAAAAAATGAGAAACACCTAAGGAAGTTTAGGCTGCTGGAGGCTGATGGGAGTTTTTCTCCTGGCCAATAACTGGCCATTTCTGAGAATTGACAGTAGTTTTGACCATTAAAAAGTGAAATCAACCTGTGAACACCACCTTAAGACCTAAGCCTGGGAATTTCTTGCTCTTTTTGGTTTCCAGATTTGAAAGGTAACAGAACTCCAGTTGGCTCCCATCCCTTGCCCCGGCCATGCGGCCCAGGCAGGGGCTGGGCTGGGCCTGCCGCGGTCCCCAGGCAGGAGATGGGGCCTGTGGGGCTTCCCCCGAGCCCAGGCCGGGGCTGGGCTCTGCTGCAGCTTCCTGGGAAGCCTCCAGGGTGGCTGAAGCTTTTCCCGGGGGGCCTCGGATCTAGGCGCCGCTGAGCTGAAACCTGGCAGCATGAACACCTGCGACTTGAACAAGATTTTAACCCTTTTACCACCCAGATTAAACTTGCAGGTTTAATCCTTTTCCCAGAAAGAAGGCAAGAAAGAGTGATCAACAGGTAAAGAGACAACATAAACTATTGAAGACAGTGAAGAAAGGAATTAAGCTTCAGATGAAGGAGAGAAATAAGGACATGCTGTAATAAGCTGAAATATTCTTCTGCTAAAACTATGGAGATGGACAATAGTGTTCTGAAAAAACTCATTTAATTCATGAAAGAGCATTTTGGGGGGAATGGAGTATTTCAATGTGTGGATCTAAGCAAATGGTGAAGTAGTTGTGATCCTATGAGATGCTGGAACAGGAAAAGAAAAGTAATAGTTGTTGAAGATTTCTGGCTCTTAAGAGGCAAAGAGAAAACTTCTGTTTCCAGAGAGGCTTACAGAGACAGATGAAGAGAACTTTTGCCTTTGAATAACTCATCCTTAAAATTACACCCCATCTTGACTCATGACCCAGGAACACACCTCAGAGTGGTGTGAAATAGGAGGAAAAGACTGATGACAGAGTTTTCCGGGCAGCTGGCATCAGAAAAATAGAAAGCCATGAGAAAATGGTTTTCTTGTGATAAACTCCATAGATTGACAGAAGATAACTTCTTTTTCTCTATGAAGACTGATGAAAAGACTATAACAAAGTTGGGACTGTTTTAACCACCAAGTTTTTTTGTCTCCATGTTGTCATGTGAGCAAGGAGAATGGTTGGGTAGTGGGGAAAAAGAGTTTCTGGAGGCTTTATTCTGGTTTCCTATTATTGTAGTTTTGTTAATAAATTTTCTTTATTCCTTTTAAGCCTGTTTTGCTCTTCTTTTAATCCATATCTCACAGCAAGAAATGAATAAGTTTTCTAGTGATTTTCTAGCTAATGCTTTAAAACCATGACACTGAGGTAGGTCTTTTCCTGGAAAAGCCCTGGGGAAGCAGTGAAGGGAGAGGGGAGGCTATTAAATGAGCTTAGTCATCACTCTACATCAACCATCACAGTACAAAATTAGGCTTCAAGCTACCAGAAAACATGCAATTGATTTTAAATTCCTGAGCCCAGAAGCTAAAACTTTCTGGAAATGGACAAAACTAGGCTTGCCAGTGATAAACAATGGGATGGCATGTCAGAATTTGAGGGACTGAATGCTAGTGAGATCCTTCAATCTGTTCCATGAGGTGCTGGCTACAATGAACTGCACTTGAAATGTTTCTATACCAAAGCACACAGCATAAGGAACGTACAAGAGGAGCTTGAAACTTTGGCCCAATCTCAGAGATAGGAAATTGTTGGCATAAGCAAAACATGGTGGGATGAGCCCTGTGACTGGTGTGTCCTGATGGATGGTTACAGGCTCTTCAGGAGGGATAGTGTCTCGGTTCAGAGAAAAATTCTAGGGGAAAAATGCTCTAAAATGAGTGTTTTTTCTAAAGAGAGAGTGTTACGTGCAGTCATGGGTTGGAGACAGTCACAACTTGAGTCCTCTTGATCATAAGACAAAATAACCTGTTTTATTGTTCTGAACCATATTATACAGGGGTTTTGAATTTCCCCAGTTTAGGCATCTGATTGGCCTGAGTTTAACACCACCCAGCTTCTTGACCAGTGAGATCGCTGCAGCATGATTGAACAGGGTTGGCTGTGGTCTCTGAGTTTAAATCTATCCTATCATTTCTCACCCAGGGACTTGTTTATCAAACTAAGAGAGCCAAATTTGGTTTCCTATTACGGCCAGATTTATCTGTCCAGCTACAGAACAGCTGTACTGCAACAAGAGAGGGCTTCAATAACTCCCTTTTCTTCTGCCAGTCAGGGAAATGGATACCAGGGGATGAAAGTAAATAAAACTGATTATTAACAAAGCAAGATACCCACAAAGCACAGGGAAAAAAAGAAAATTGAACCTTACACCGTGCCTCCACCTTGCCGTGTGGGCGAGAGGCAAAGATGGAAACTGCTTTTCTTTGTCTCTGTGAGGGAAGGAAAACAGTTCACGAAGCAGCTGGGGAACCTGTTGGATTTCTGGCATGGGTCTTCTCGCAACTAGCAAAGCTGGTGGAATTTAATGTCCCTTCTTTTGCTGGCTTGGTCTTTCCAAGTGTGAGAAACAAAGCCCACTCCTCAGTTAAAATTTAAAGAAAATTTAATAAGAGGCAATAGGGGATGAAGTCAATAAAGCAAAAGGAACAGCGTTGGGTGTTTAGCTGCAGTCAGAGGCACACCAGTTAACACAGCAATACTCCTGATATACCCTGGGTATTGCGTCAGCCTAATACATATTCATAAATGGTCACACATATTCAAATATTTTAACATGGTTCCAACCTCCATCCCACTTTTTTGGAGCATGTGCAGTTGTCCTAGTGGTGGTCATTTGTTACTTTTCAAAATTTAAAAGCTTTCCATTCTTTCATTGATTAAATGTTAATATTACAGCAACTCTTAACCAACATTGGTATCACAACACAACATTCACATTAAAAGAACTCTGAACTTTAGCAAAACTTCTTTTACAAAAGTCAACATTATAAAACACATAGTATTTACTCTAACAGTTGTGACAGCCAACACTGTAATATTTATCACACAAGGTTCGGACTGGTGGAAGCAGCCCTGCAGGCTCCCAAGGCCAGAGAGAAAAAAAAAAATAACAAAGAAATTGCCGAAAAGATGTGGCAGTGAAAAACCTCCAGGCCACAGGAGGGGAAAAAGAAAATAACATCAACAACAAAACAAAACCCAGAAGCTTCTTGCCTAAGTTGGCGAAAATTAATCCAGCAAAAAGGCAATGAAGTAACAATCTGTGTAGCTCCCAACCACGCCAGAGAGAGCTTGAAGAGAGCCCACTCAAGAGCCCAAGGCTCCCCTCCCCAACCCCCATGTGCATCTTAAAGCTACAGTACTCATTTTCTGTGCGTAAAGCAGACAGGGAATAAAGCATTATCATAAAATAACCCCAAGACAGATAGGCAGGGCAGGCGAGGGAGGGGTGAGGGTGGAGTTGTATGTAATGGAGGATCTGGAATATATGGATCTTGCAGTTGAGGGCCTCTGGGTAAGGATTTAGGGACAAACAAATAAAGGAAGTGTCATTGAAGGAGTCTACTATAGACCTCCTTGCCAGGATGATGGCACTAATGAATTATTCTTTAAGAAAATAAAGGACATCTCCAAGTCAACCACCCTTGTCCTTATGGGGGACTTGAACTTGGCAGATGTTAACTGGGAATACCACACAGCTGGCACAAACAGGTCCAGAAGATTACTGAAACACCTGGATGATAACTTCATGGTACAGGTACGAAGGCATCTGACTAGGAAAGGTGATCTCCTTGATTTGTTGCTTGTTAGTGGACAGGGTCTTGTGAGTGAGGTGGTGATTACTGGCTGCTTTGGCCACAGCAGCCATGAAACAATGAAGTTTAAAATCTCTGTTGACAGGAGGAAAAATACCAGCAAAACTTCAAATCTGGACAGGAGAAGAGCAGACTTCAGGCTGCTCAGAGAATTAGCAAGGTCCCCTGGGAAAATGCTTTTGGAGGCGCTGGAATCAGTCAGTTCTGGTCACTTTTTAAGCACCATCTCTTAAGAGAAGAGGAGCAGGCAATTCCAAAATGCTGAAAGACAAGCAGGCAAAGAAGAAGGCCGGCTTGGCTGAGCAGGGAAATTCCTCTGAAGTTAAGGCAAAAAAGGAAGGTGTATGCCCAGTGGAAGCAAGGTCAGGTGACATGGGAAGAATACAGAGATGCTGCTTGTCACTATAGGGAGAAAATTCTTATGGCCAAAGCTCAATTAAAGTTGAAGTTGGGCAAAACTGTGGGGGACAATAAAAAGAGTTATTGAGAGACCGCCAGCTATTCACAACCCTTCACAGAAGTAAATGTGAACGCTGTTTATTTCTATTATTAACACACCTTTTATAGGGTTCTACAGGGTCAGTGGGCTAAGCAAGTTACTATTGGCTAATACACACAGGTTTACATTTTTTCCCTTGTACACAAGAATATTGTTTTGCTTTACTCTCTCTTCTGCAGGAAAGTTTCAAGGACTTCAGCCTTTAATATCACGACTTATTCCAGAGGCTGGTTTGTGCAGACAGGCTTTTACTAATATATCGTGTCCACCTTCTGTTAAAATATTCACCACAATTCCCCCTTTCTCTTTTTGCACAAACCAGGTTTTGGATGCTGCTCGTTCTACACTTCTACGGAGACAAGATAACATACAACTTAAAACTATTATCCCAATTAACACCATAAGTAGAATCCGTCCCCCCCCAGCACAAGAGACCTCAACCATCCAGTGATACCCCAGCTGGCGAACCAACTTCCAATGGGGTCACTATCTTCTTTCAGGGCATGTAACCCATCCTGTAGCTGTTGTAGTTGCTTATGGATGGAAACTGAATGATCAGTAAGATTCAAGCAGCACATGCCTTCAAACTCCTCACAACCATGTCCTTGTGCTAAGAACAAGAAATCAATTGCAGCTCGATTTTGTAATACTGCATGACGTACACTAGTCACATCAGCTGAAAGTTCACTTAGCATTGTTGATGTTAAGTTTAATTCTTTTCTAGTCCAGTAAGCGAGCCTTTTTAGAGTTGCTAAGCTTTTAGCGGCAGCTGTTCCTGGAATGAAGAAGGAGGTTGCCCATATTAGACCACAATTCCAAAAGTCTGGGTTTCTAACATCATCACATTGTAATTCATTTAGGCTTCGCTTTGACCGTTTGATATTTTTTATTTTGCTAGCTACACTGAGCAATTGATGTAAGCTTGGGTGGAACAAAGTAAGTTTCCCAAGATAACAGGGTCCTCCATGTGGACTAGCAGGAATTCCATTCCATGCCCCATCCCCACAGATTAGGAATATGGAACTAGGTAATCGCTTTGGTAACTGTCCTGTGAGATTGCACTGTGAGTAAAAGGCTTTACTTTCAGTGGTAGTAACAAGATCAACTATAGGGTTGACTGCAGCCCAGTGCTGCATTATTTTGTTGGAATGACTTTTCGTCAGGGGTTCAAACATTATCCATCCACCTGAGGTATTGGTGGAATCTAACAAATCTGATTCTTCTGGGAGCTCTATGGGAACACTGAGAACTTTGATAATTTTTGCTTGCCAGCAGGCTTCAAGCTGTCTAGATGTGAAGCCAATGGTGCGATTGCACTCTTGCAACATTGCCAATCGATTCAGCTGAGTCTCGTTACTAACCAAACCTTTAAATGCTGGAGGATCCCATTCAGGGACTCCTACGAGACAGGTGCAAAAAGGATCTCCAGGGGTGGCTAAGCTTAAACACATTGATTTTTGATCTGTCAAGTGTGCTAGAGTGACCCATATGTTCTGTCGCTTTTGGATGTTAGTCAGCAGACAGTAAATTGGGACTACACACAGCACAATTACCATAAGCAGTTTGTTCCATGTAAATGACACCATACTTGCAAACTCACAGCTAAAACTTTAACGTTAAATGAACTTTCAAAGATGCTTACACTAGACCTTGAAGGGGGAATACTTATACTTTATACTAACATAACAATTACTCCACAGGCTAAACTCTTTATCTTAATCTATTATCTAACTACTTTTAACACACGTGCTCTGGTATAAATGTAGTCTAAGCGTGAAAGCAATTTGCTGAAAGGGTAAACACACAACTACAATTTGTTTTATATACAATTAGATAGTCTCTGCACTCTTCTCAGATCTTCTACAGACTTTTCTCACAAACAGACTATGACTTGACACGATGCAGTCTTGAAACATCTGTTGCTCCCATGATGTCAGCTGGCAGCCGATCGGAGACTGACTGAGGGCGTCAGGGTTCTGATTGCTCTCCTGATCTTTCGCGGCTGGTTTGGTCCATCGGCTAGGCACCCATAGTGGTCCAGCATCTGTGGAAACACAACTGTAACCACGCCCGTTAAATAGCAACGGACTTGGTCCCTCCCAGATAGCTGTCTTTGGGTTCTTATAATAGAACTTAACTTCTGGGGTAGCTTGCATCTTTACTTGACTATTATGAATTACCACCGGGGGTTGCTCGAAATCGCCAACTGAACTGAGGAAATTTAGAGTGAATAACACTTGCTGTAATCGAATGGTATGGTCTAATTGTTCAGGTGTTTTTTGTTTACTTAAATACTCTTTTAGGGTCTTATGGGCTCTTTCTACAATGCCTTGTCCAGTTGACACATGGGGAATTCCAGTTACATGTTTGACTCCCCATTTTTGTAAGAACCGAGAAACTCATGTTCCTACATATGCAGGCCCATTGTCTGTTTTTAGTTCTTTCGGAACTCCCATTATAGCAAAGCACGCTACCAAATATCGAATTACATGTATGCTTCTCTCTCCTACTTGTGCAGTGGCCCAAACCATTTTTGAAAAGTTATCTACTGTGACATGTATGTATTTGAGGCGAACAAATTCAGGCACATGTGTTACATCCATTTGCTAGATTTCACAGGCTTGAAGACCTCTAGGGTTAACACCTAAGCCTAGAGTGGTTCCATATTGACTGCACTGTGGACAGGATTTTACAATGCCTTGTGCATCTATTGAGCTGATGTTGAATTGTCTCTGTAAGGCTTTTGTGGCTTGATGAAAGAGAGCATGACTCTCTCTTGCAGCTGCGAAAGAGTCTCTTGGTGCTGCTACAACAGGACTGACAAGCGTATCAGTTTTTGCATTGCCTTCTCCGAGACCTAATTCTGTTTGATGACTGCGAATGTGAATGATGCAACAAGACTCGTTTCTGTCCTCAATAGCTCTTTTGATTTGAAAAAATAGTTGACACAGTCGCTTATTAGCTGGTGGTTTGATGAGAGCATCTTCAATATGTTGTACCACTCCTACCACATACAATGAATCTGATACAATGTTCAGCTTTCTGTCTCGCCAATGAGACAGTGCTCATGAGACGGCTGTAAGTTCTAATGTCTGCAGTGAGTCATGTGCATCTCCATCTATTGTTTTGCTTCTCCAACTCGAGCCTTCTCCCCAGGTACAGGCTGCTTTTTTCTGCCGACTTCCTGCGTCAGTATATACTGTAAGGCCTTTTACCAGCTGCTTCACGACTTTGGGCTGTTGCAACCATTGCTGCTTTAAGATGATCTGCAGGCATGGATGTTTAGGTTGCCTGTTGTGTACAGTTCCTGGATAGTTGAGCAGCGCTAATTGAATTGGTTCTGGGTGTCTCAGCATCCACTCAAAATTTTCTACCTTTATCGGTAGACTGATATGTTCTGGATCAGCACCACTAATTTCCACAATTCACGTTCTTGCTTTTTTAATGAGATAAGCAATTGCTTCCATCCTCTGCCAAATACTCATTGGTGGCGTATGCAGCATAAAAATCCACTCAAGGATCGCTAAGGGCTCTGCACATTTCCTTGCTGATTGCACTGACTGTACCTTCTTGACAGGCTGCTTGGCATCTTGACGGCTTCCAGGTGGGTCTTCTCCCCCTTTCTCTTTTTGCCAAGCAGGCCACTGAAATATGATAGCACATGGGGCAATAGGGTGGTTACAAATCAGAAGTCCTAAAGGCACATCTGGCAATCTTCTGTCTGCTAGTGTTGAAAGCAGTTTCTTCCCTAGGTATTGGAGACATCTCTTCTGTTTTGCAGAAAGGGTAATTGGAGTTTGTGGGTCTGTACCTTTTAATAGGTCCATCAAAGGTGTCATCTCATCATTTCAGCTACCAGCAATGGGTCATACCCATTGCAGATCTCCAATAAGTCTTTGTGCATCATTAAGGGTGTTGATCTCAACGGTCAATTTTAATTTATGTGGGCGGACTGATGAAGATGTCAGAATCCACCCTAGGTACTTCCATGGAGCTTGCTTTTGAATTTTCTCTGGGGCAACCACCAAGCCTTTTGCTGCGAGTTGGGCGGTGATAAATGTAAGATCTTCATCTTGGAATGGATCACGTTGACAAAACAAGATGTCATCCATGTAGTGATGAATAATTGTCTGGGAGAGTTTGGCATGCACAGGTGTCAGTGCCCAGTGTACAAACTGTTGGCACATTGTTGGAGGATTTTTCATCCCCTGTGGAAGGACCACCCACTCAAATCTCTGAGATGGACTTTTTTTGTTGATTGATGGTAAGGTGAAGGCAAATCTCATTGTGTCTTCTTTTTGCAGGGGTATTGTGAAGAAACAGTCTTTCAAATCTATGACTAGAAGATGCCATTCTTGTGGCAGCATTGTGGGAGAGGGCATCCCTGGTTGTAATGCTCCCATTGCCCACATCTGGTCATTTACCTTGCGCAGATCATGCAACAATCGCCATTTCCTGGATTTCTTTGGGATGACAAACACTGGAGTATTCCATGGGCTGAGAGATGGTTGCATGTGCTTTGCTTGTAGCTGTTCTTTAACAAGTTCATTTGCAATTGCAAGCCGCTCCTGAGAGAGAGGCCACTGCTCAACCCACACAGGCTCATTAGATTTCCACTGAATCCTTGGGGTTGGCAGCCTGTCAGCAGTGGCGACTACTGAAAAAGCGATTGATTGGGAAGAGTTAGTGTTGCCCCGAGCTGGCTGAGATCATCTCGACCAATGAGACCTCCAAGGCTTCCAGGCAAAGGCATGACGTATGGACATAAGGTGGTAGTCTGTCCTTCAGGAAATTGAAACTGGATGGGATGTACACTTCTCAGCGGTGTAGAGTATCCTCCTACACTTTGTACTGAGCTTAAGGCTCTGTGGAGAGGCCATTCTTTTGGCCACCAAACTCTGCTGACGATGGTAACATCAGCTCCTGTATCTAACATCATCTTGACTCTGCTGTTTTGATCCGTGGCACAGGGTGATTTCAACTACCGGCCAATGGTTCATTTGTTGAACGAGATTCACCACTGTGTCTCCTGTTGACCCAAATCCTCTGGCTCAACGTCTAGGAGCACTTCGAAAAATGTCTTTCTCAGTTGCCACCTTTTGAAGTAACACCAATTGAGCAATTCTTGTCCCTTTTTTAATCGTGAGTGGAGGGGCTAATGTGTAGGCACAAATTTGGATTTTGCCAGTATAATCAGCATCAGTAACTCCTGGGAGAACAATAAGTCCTGCAACTCCAGCAGATGATCTCCCAATCAACAAAGCACCAAGTGCACTGGTGACAGAATAAATGGGTCCTGTAACTCCAGTTGGGATCTTATGGATGGTGCTGTCGATGAGAGTGACATCTACTGATGCTGCCAAATCGATTCCCAGGCTTCCCCTAGTTGCTGGTGGGTTGAGCTGCTGAATAAAGTTGGGCCAGAAACTTGTGTCCCCACTTGGCGGCTCCTCGCGCTCTTGTTCACATTTTTTGTGAACTGGCAGGCAGAAGTGGCATGATTGTCTATTTGGCATTGGTCACACCACACAGGAACTCAACAGAATTTTCAAAAGTGTCCATTGTCACCACATCGGTAACAGATGATTGAGGGTGTGGTGGAAGGTTTGCGTCCACTTCCCAATTTACTGACTGCAGCAGCAAGCAGGCTTGTAGTTGGCTTGATGGCTTCTACAACTGCATTGGCTACAAGTTGTCCTTGTTGCGTCTGATTAACTCGCAGGGCAATATCTAGCATGTCTCCCACATCTGCTTGCTTTGGGAGTGTGGCAAGGATAGGCTTTATTTTTGAATTAGCATTCTCAAAAGCTAATAGCTTAAACATGCTTTGTTTTGCCTCCTCAGTCATGTCATTCTGAGCTTTCAGGGCTGCTGACAGACGGTCAATGAAATGAGGATACAGTTCCGTGAGGCCTTGCTGTACTGTTGTGAAGGAAGGATGAGGTTTTGAATCAGGCACAGCATTGAAGGCTTGACGAGCGAGCTGTGCAGACAAATGATGCATTGCAAGAGGGTAGTTTAACTGTACAGCCATATGACTGTAAATTCCTGAACCGGTGAGCATGTCAGGATTAAGTCCATAGAATACATCATTTTGATCTCGAGGTCGATTGGCTTCTAAAACTGCTAACCTTTTCCATTCCTTCTCCCACACCATAAGCTCTGATGGAGTTAAAAGCAGACATGCGAGATTTTGGCTGTCTATGGGACTATTAACATCAGAGGTGAACAGCCAATCTAATGCAGTGTTTGCAGCTTCAGATTTAATGCCATGCTCAGTAACTGTCTTTTTGGCTTGCTGCAAGATCTTCCAGTTGTGTTGTTCATAATGTGGATTTTGCTGATCATATAAAATGGGACAAGCGACTGCCCCTGCTGCATGCCATTCTCCTTCAAGGATTGCATCTCGAATGATGCCGGACCACCTTTGCTGTGCTCTGTGTTTTCTGTTCTCTTCCTCCAGGGTGGTAGAGCTAGAACAAGGTTGTGGTGTTAACAGCATTTCCAAAGGTGGAGCAGATGGTTCAGGATGCAGCATATCCTGCAGTTGTTGAACTGACTCTGCCCGCTGCCTTGGTGTTTGCTGCAGAGCTGTTTTCTCTTGTTGAGGCTGTGCTCTGTTTGCACGTAGGGTTTGTTCAATCTGAGCTTGCAGCTGCTGGACAAGCTGCTCTATTTGTTGTTGCCATCCCGGTAGCTCTTTCTTTGATGTATTGTTGTCATTAATTGGCTCTGCTCCTGCTGGAGGCCGTCCGTCATCGAAGTGCATAGAGATATCGTCTGGAGGGAGCGGAATGTCCTGCGGTCTTCCCCAGTGAACAGTAGACGGCATCGAAGGATAGATCTTTGGTTTGCACTCTGTGGCTCTCATTTCTGCTGATGTATCAGGCTCCGCCTGGCTGGAGCTGGCGCCAGCTCCTTCCGGGGGAGCCGTCATTTCTACATCCGCATTCGGCAGGGTAACTTCCGGCTTAGGCTCTGCCGGTGCTGCCGGAGCCTGAGAGGGCTCCTCTGACGCCGATGCAGCCGCGTCGGAGCACCCCTGAGATTTTAAAAGTTCTGACACGGTGCTACACTGCCTCCCTGTGAGCCCCTTCGCTGGCCGAAGATGTCCAACCCCAAAAAATGCACACAGACGGCTAACGGACTTGGCAGGAGGTGACTGCGGCGCGTCCGTCTCGGGCTAAGCCATGGCTTCTCAAGCAGTGGCTGTGACCGAGGACTCTGCCTTCATATCCCTTAAGGTATTTAACACAATTTTCCATATTGAACCGAGCGCTACTACATCTTTACTCTTTCCCGTGATTGCCGTTTCCCACATCAGATTCCCTGTATCCATCCATTCTTCAACTGCAAAGAGCAGTGAGGGCACTGCTAAATGCCCATGATTTTCAGCCAATATAATGAGCTTATCCAGGTCCTTTTCCCTGGCTGCTTTCCCTCGTTTAACGATAATACTCAGAAGCAGTTTTTTAGCTGCCCCGAACTCAGTTTCCATTTTTCATGCAGCCATGGCGGGGGGCGGGGCGTGACCCGTCACTTACTCCTCCGCCTTCGGACTCCCCCAGCGACCTGCCCCCTTTTTCCGTGGGTCGCCTATCTGGTACCGATCCAAGGCAACGTCTATCTGCGCTCAGATCTGCTCCACTAACCTCGGTCCAAGGCCTCGTCCCACGGTGCGTGGACCCATTGAAGCCCCCCTGCCTGCAGGGTCCCGTTCGAAGCGCCAGATATTGATAGACCGCCAGCTATTCACAACCCTTCACAGAAGTAAGCGTGAACACCGTTTATTTCTATTATTAACACACCTTTTATAGGGTTCTACAGGGTCCACAGGCTAAGCAAGTTACTATTGGCTAATACACACAAGTTTACATTTTTTCCCTTGTACACAATAATATTGTTTTGCTTTACTCTCTCTTCTGCAGGAAAGTTTCAAGGACTTTAGCTTTTAAAATCACATCTTATTCCAGAGGCTGGTTCATGCAGACAGGCTTTTACTAATATATGGTGTCCACCTTCTGCTAAAAAACTGTCTACAAAGAGTTGTTAAAAATAAGTGAATAGCAAAAAGCAGTCCAGAAATAGCATAGGTCTGTTACTTGATGAGGATGGTCATCTCACAAACATGGACATAGACAAGGCAGAGATGTTTAATGCGTTCTTTACTTCAGTCTTCAACACTAATGATGGTCTCTGGCAATCCCAGTGCCCTGAGCTGGAGAACCATGACTTTGAGAATGGTAAACTCCCAGTCGACCCTGAACTTTCTGTAGTAGGACTTCCCCTCTGCCACAAAGAGCTTATCTGTTCTGTCTGAAAGCTGGTGCTCAGGGCATCTTTCCCTGAAAGGAGTTGACCAATAGTTAACTCATGTAAGCATGAGTTAACTGTTAAGAATCAGCAAATATTAATCACAAGCCTAAGAAGCAGGATGCGCCTTAGCCCTGACAAGATAACAGAAACAAAACCTGTTGTCAGCAGAAAACACTGAACCAGCCAGCGAAGGACTGCACGTGCTTCAGAAAGAAAGGTGAAAAGGGCAGAGTGAAGAAGACTGACGGCCTTCATCTGAACGACCCCTGAGGAAGACTCGGAGCCTTCCTCAGTGTGACCAACAGAGCATACTGCACTTGCACGTCACATATATTAATGATATTAAATGATTTCTGAGAAGTAATTTGTACAACCACTCCTATCTCAAGGAATGTAATGAATATGCATGAAATTTAACCATAAATTTTGCTATGTAGAAGTGCTGGGTGTACATGTTAGGAAGAGCAATCCCCCACATACCCAGTGTTGGAGTCTGAAACACAGAGTGTGTGCCCTTGTTTCTGACGCCTAGCTCTAAGATCCAAAATAGCACTGAATTTCATATAACATGAAATTTATGAGCATGTTTTCATGGTGATATATGAAAACAATTGTTAAAGTTAGATAGAAAAGCTAAAAGAGTGAGTTCATAGATTAGAGAGTTTTCTTAAGTCACTGGGTGAAAAAGTTAAAGTTTAGAGTTTAAAACAGTTTAAAAAGCAGAAGGCAAGATGGAGGATTTAGAGTGTTGTTTCTTTTCCTTCTTCTTTCTTCTTCATGTTCTTCTAGAGGTTTTGGAGTAATAGTAAGTGATTGGTTAGAGAATGCCGCAGTGCAGCACACAGGTGTTGGGTCATTGGGTCATTAAGAAAAATAATATACATGTCTATTGTTAATTGGTTAAGAATGAGTATAAAGAGAAAAAAACTGCATGGTTTAGGGCTATTTTGTGCTTTCAAAGCCAAAGTGAGCCACAAGGCCATTTTGTACTATCAGAAAGAAATGAGACAGATTGCGGTGAATTGAACTTGTGCAGAAAGTCTGGAAAGACCTGCCAAGTATTGTGATAACATCCTAATAAACATGAGAAACAAGATCCTAACAGGCTTTGGAGTTTTTGTCCTGACCTGGAGGACTGTGATAAGCGGGACTCCCCGTGAGGGAATATCCCCAAGGAGCTCAGCTCAGAGAAGCTGAGAAATCCCGGAGTGAAAAAAAGTACAGAAGAAGTACAGCAGAATCAAGAGAGAGAAAAAAGAAACAAAAATAATTTTTAAAAAGTTGCACCCAGGGCCGAATAAAGCAAATACCCACCTCACTGAATCAGTCCATGAGGTGACTTTTAGCTCAGCATTGGAGTGAATCAACTTGCACCCCTAGATGGCACCCTCTCCACCCAGCTGCTGGGTCCAGGGGTAAACAGACCTCCCAGTCACGACCCTGAAATTTCAGGGGGAGCTCAGTTGTCCTTTGGCTCATGGTGGGGGTAGACAAGGACCATCTGCACCAAATTAAGGTATTTGCTGCCTGACTAAGTAGTACTCCCAAGAGGTCTGGGGTTCAAGTCCCCTAGGGTAGGTTGAAAACCCCAAGGAGACTGGGGTCTTCCAAAATTAGTCCTGGGCAAAAGTAAAAGTACATTTAAGGAATAAGGGGTTAGAGGCCCCGAGGGGTTGGAGTCCCCACTGTTGGAGTCTGGGATACAGAGTGTGTGCCCTTGTTTCTGATACTTAGTTCTAAGATCCAGAAAAACACTGAATTTCATATAACATGAAATTCATGAGCATGTTTTCATGGTGATACACGAGAACAACTGTTAAGGTTAGATAGAAAAAGCTAAAAGTGTGTATAGATTTGTTGTAGTCCACAACTGCAGGATCACGTCCAGAGAAGCCACAGGGTTCTGGGGACCAGCATGGAACACCAACGAGATGGGCTCCTGTTCATGAAACCATTTATTCAGCATGGGAACAAACTCAGATCCAGAACAGAGAGCCCCGAACAGAGGCCGAGCAGGGGTTTTTGAGCGACAGAACTCTTGAGGGTCTCCACCTTTGAGGGTGGAGTTCAGGGTCAGGGACCACTAGAAACACAACAAGGGAGAAACCCCCAGGGACTCAAACCCAATCAGAACTCCTGGGCCGCCCTTCACAAGGGGTTTGGGGTGGGACAACTTCATCCAGGGCTCACATACCCATCCCCCAACACAGGGGGTCAAAATTCACACACATGGCCTACAGTCATTCCACTCCTTTCACAATGCTTATCTGAAATTAACTCTTTGCCTCCCTGAGGCACTTCACAACATAGTTTAGAAAGTTTTCTTAAGTTACTGGGTGAAAAAGTTAGTTTAGAGAACAGAAGACAAGATGGAAGATTTAGGGTGTTGTCTCTTGTCCTTCTTCTTTCTTCTTCATGTTCTTCTCCTAGAGGTTTTTGGGTAATAGTAAGTGATTGGTTAGAAAATGCCGCAGTGCAGCACACAGGTGATGGGCGATTGGGTCATTAAAAAAAAATAATATATGTGTCTATTGTTAATTGGGTAAGAATAGGTATAAAGATAAAGGCACTGCGTATTTCGGGGCCATTTTGTGTTATCAAACACAAAGTGAGCCATAAGGCCTTGTTGTACCATCAGAAGAAAGAAATGTATCAGATTGCAAAGAATTAAGCTTGTGCAGCTAGTCTGGAGAGACCTGCCAAGTTTTGTGATGACCTTCTAATAAACACGAGAAACAAGATTCTAACGAGCTCGAGAGTTTTCTTCAAACCTAGAGAACTAAGATAAGCAGAGCTCCCCACGAGAGAGGATCCCAAAAGAATTCAGTCCAAAGGAAACTGAGAAATCCAGCAAGAGAAAGAAAAATACAGAAGAAATGCAGCAGAATCAGAGGAAGAGAAAAAGAATTTTTTAGAGAAAAGTTACACCCACTGTTGTTTTCTTGTGGTGTTATTATGTATGAGTGGGAGTGAAAGAGACGTGCTGCAGGCACAAAGCAAGTGCAGAACTCTATCTGCATTTTCATAACCCAGTGATGGGAATGGCCAGCGAAAAGTGAACTGAGTGATAATGACTGAATGAGTACAAGAGTTCAGGATTGATGGTTTGGAGTTAACACTTGCTGTCATAATGGAGATGGGTCATATGTTTGGCAAGGGAAACAGCCAAATAATTTCTACAGTCTGTCTCCACCTGGCTGGAAGCAGGGCCCTCCTAGTTCTGGTCACAGTACTTGTTGCTTCCTCCCTGCAAATATGAGCTGGAGGTCCCTTCCAGAGGATTGGACATAACATCATCCCTTTTATTTTGCCTAGGGGCTTGCTCATGGGAATCTGGCTTGCCATTTATTCTTGACAAGTTTCCTGTGGTTGTTGTTCCTCCTGTCAACTCACATACCGATGCTAGGGCAGAGGTGGTTTTTCCATCCCACCTCCTCATGTCTTCTCCATGTTAATGTAGGTAAAATCACAGGTTACCCTATAGAGTGTATCCTCTCTCCCTGGCCATGGGATGCCTGCTCCTAATCATAGAGAATTGGGTCAGTACTGGCAGGACATGAAAAATAAACACTCTAAGCTCCTCTTAAAATTTCTGGAAATCCTCAGCCAATTTTTCCATGGACAAGACATAAGCCCATAACAGGGCAGAGATAGTTTCTTCAAATGTTCAGTTTACCAACTGTCCTGGTTTAGGGCAAATTTGGGAGGGAACTTCTAAATGGGGGTCCCCCCATGTCATGTTGTACTAAGATGTTTACCTTAAATGGTTTTTCCCTGTGCTTCCCTCCCCGGCTTTGTGATGTTGGTTCCTTCCCCTCGCCCCACCCCTTTGGTCTCATCCCATTGGTTGTAATTCTACTCTCCCCCTCCCCCCCCCATAAATGTCCCTGTCACTTTCTGCTCGGTCTCTTTTTTTCCCTGGAGTGGTTCCGGAATAAACTGACAGGGTCCTGGACAAAAGAGCCTCCTTCGTCTTTTACATTTGTCCTTGCCGAATCCTCTCTCCCCCCTGGTGGACTGGAGCTAGTTGGGTGATTTCTCGGGGCTGGGAGTAGAGGAATTATGGCACTCCCAGAAAAGCAAATTCAAGTGGCCCCTCCCCCAACTGGTTTGGGGAAAAAATTTTCCTTGGAAAAAGTGGAAAAAACTGTTTATTTAACAGAAATTGAATAATATTAAACAATAAAACCTCTTGCTCTTTGATGAGATTGCAAATCTAGAAAAAGTCCTTTTCATGTGGGGTTGCTCAACTCGCTCAGATTCTTATCAGTCCCTCTGGCACTGGAAAGTGCCAAGGCCCAGGCCCTGGTGGGCCACAGGCGTGAGCTCCCGGGGTTTGGCTGTTATTTTCAGTCCAGAGCAGGTTTGAACAGATCCAAGAAAAAAGAAAGAAAAGTCCAGGGAACTTCTCTGCCTCAGCTAGCTAAAAACTAACTAAAAGCAAAAGAGAGCTCTGTCCTGCTGTCTGTCTGTGCTGCAGACACCATAGTCCAGGAGCAGGATGCAGGGGAGTCTTGTTCCTCAACACAAACTGCGTGCTTCTTCTTCCCCTCCTCTTTGCTCTCAGAGCCAGTCTTAGAGGTGCAGAACTTAATATGTAACATAAACAAGGCAATTTGGGATACAAATATCATAAAGTTGCCCCAGGACACTAACCCAAGTGTTCAATTTGTCTTCTTTTTCCCTGCCATCACTGCTAATGAGCTGGCATATGACATTGTCAGATTCCATATGAATTTCTGCCACATGCATAGTGTGCACTGGATGCCATCAAGATTATCAGGGAATCACTTATTACCTGAAAAAATTATCTCCAGCACAGCAAATTGTCTCAGGTACCAGATACCTCACTCCATGGTGTTCCATGTGTCTTGGTGTACTGAAAGGTCATCCTTGCAAAGGTATCTTTGCCTCACACTTAACAGGAGTTGTCTCCAGAGGCTGAAGACTTTTGGTCTTTTCCCAATCCCTTGGTCAATGCCCACATCCTGGGACAGGGATCCAAGTTATTTGGCTTCACTACCGTCTAGGTTCATATCGTTGGCTATGGCACTCCAGTATTGCAGTAGCCAGGTGTATTGGTTTGAGACAAATTTAGGAGGAAACATTCCAAAAGGGTGTCTCCTCTAGAGAAGGCAGATTCCTGCAGCCCGTCCCCCACAGGTTCCCACAGGTTCAAAAGGATTTCCCTTGCACAAAGTGAAAAAAACTGTTTATTTAACAAGCAGGGTGCTCATAGTCATGAAAAAAAGAGAACAAACAATGTTAAATAATAAAACCTCTCGTTACTTTGAAGCGATTCAGAGTCTTTTCTGTAGGTGTGGCTCAGTCCCTCTCTGAGTCCAGAGCCGGCCTCCAGGCTGCGGTCTTGGGGGGCCCCCGGCAATGTTCCAGTGTTAAAAAGCTGAACAGTTCCAGAAGAAGCCACAGTCCCAGGAAAAACTCCTCACTTCAGCTAACGAAGAGAAGCTAGTTTAAAAAGCAAAGAAAAACTCTGTATCTCTCTCTCTCTCAAGAAAGCTGAGAGCTGGGAAAAATCTGAGAGAGCTCATCTCTGTTTTTGAACACAGGCGGCGAGAGAATTCCACTGCTTCCTCCCCTTCAATCTTAAAGCTACAGGACTTATGTCTAGATATAGAGCAGATGATAGGGGATACACAGCATCATAAAGTCACCTTAGGACCCCAGGTCAATATGGACTCACCAGTCTGGTGGCTAAGATCTTTCCGCAGATTGCGCAGCTCATCCAGAGGTAGGAATCGGGTGATTATCTCTGGCACTGTCTCTTCTACTGGTTGTGAGGGTCCTGCTTCCTCTTCATCACTCACTACATGTGTTGTATTTCATTATGTTACGAGAAATGGTTTCTCCCTGTTGTCCCCCCTCTGGATATGTGGTGTGTTGGTTCCTTCCCCCTCACTCCATCCCTTTGTTTTCTCCCCACTGGCTGTAACCTGCCTTCCCCCACACCCTTCTGTTCAAAATCCACCACCAGCCCTGATTCTCTCTCTTTCCTGGAACCTTTCTGGAATTAAACTGGGATACTGTCCCAGAAGAGAGAGACATCTTGGTCTTTTATCTTTTGTCCTTTCTAAATCTCCTTCTCGCCCCGCAGTGGAAGGCAGCTAGTCAGCTGACTTCCCAGGGCAGGGAGCAGAGGGATAGATTAGCAACATGAACTGATTTGGTCTTGGATTTCCTCTTCTGTATAGGGGCAACTGCTACTGACACAGGTTGTTCCTCTGGTTCAGCTGCAGTTTGAATATCCACAGTGCCTGTTGATTTAGTTTCCTTCCTGTGGAGGAAGCCCAGTCCTCTGACAGGTTTCCTCCCCGGGGATCTGCCCCATAACATAAGACAAAACCACCTAATCATGGTGACTAAGCTGTGGACCCCTTCCTACTTCAGGACCCCATGTTATCTCCCTGTTAACTATTGGTCATCTTATCCCAGTCTCAAACCATTGGTCCCCTTCCCAATTCTTCCCTTCCCTATAAAAACCCCAGCTTTTGCCCAGTTCAGTGGTAGATTGTGAAAAACGACGTTCACATATTTTTCTTATAGAATTTAAAAGTTTAATAAAAAGACAATTAGGAGATAAAAATAAAGTATACAGATACTGCCAGGCGTCTCTGCATTCAGCCAAGAGAGCATACCTTACTAACAAAGGATTGTGTAGATAATATTTTAACAGAAGGTGGACATGAAAGGCCTGTCTGCACAAACCAGCCTCTGGAATAAATCGTGATATTAAAGGCTAAAGTCCTTGAAACTCACCTGCAGGAGAGAGAATAAAGCAAAACAATATCCTTGTGTACAGGAGAAAAAATGTAAACCTGTGTGTATTAGCCAATAGTAACTTGCTTAGCCCGTGGACCCTGTAGAACCCTATAAAAGGTGTGATAAAGATAGAAATAAATGGCATTTGCGCTTACTTCTGTGAAGGGTCGTGAACAGCTGGCGATCTCTCAATATCTGGTGCACCAAACGGGACCCTGTGGGCAGGGGGGCTTCGACGGGTCCATGCACGGTGGGACGAAGCCTTGGACCAAGGTTGGTGGAGCGGATCTGAGCGTGGATAGACGCTGCCTCGGATCGGTATTGGATAGACGACCTGAGCGGGGTGAAAAAGGCGTTGAGTTGTTGGGGTAGTCCAAAGGCAGAGGAATAAGTGAGGGGTCGCAATCTTCCCCCCGCCGTGGCAGCACAAAAAATGGATGTGGAGTTTGCGGCAGCTAAAAAACTGCTTCTTAGCATTATCGTTAAACGAGGCGAAGCAGTCAGGGGAAAGGACCTGTAAAAGCTCGTTTTATGGGCTAGAGATAATAGGCGCAGGCGCATGGATGAATGGAAAGACATAGGAGATTTGTTGTGGAAGAACACGATTGCAGGGAAAAACAAGGACACTCAGTCTCTCGGTCCAACTTGGCAGATTGTAATTAATACCTTAAAAAACAGAAAAGCGAGATTTGCTGAGGCTGTAAGACAAAAGACCTTGTGTCAGCCGGAACTGACGAATCAGTCCTGGCACATTTTGATGGTATTGCTGGTGACTTATCTTTGCCTGTTGAAACACATCTGGGAGACATTCCTTTTCGGCTGGGGCAGCAAGGGAATCAGCTTTCCACTTTCCTTCAGCGATTTCACCTGGCAAATCAGAATGCGATCTTATATGCATCACATAGAAAGGATGTTCTCTATTTGAAATCAAATAAATCAGTTTTGAGAGCAGTCTAAAGAGATGTTCATACTGAATGTCCTTGAGAACTGCCTGCTCTGCTCTGGACACCACTCCCGCTACATAGGCTGAGTCAGTAACCAAATTAATCGGTTCTGAAAACTTCTCAAAGGCTCTTACTGCCGCAGCCAGTTCAGCTATCTGGGGTGATCCCTCTACAAACTCAACATCAGCTTCCCAAAGCTGAGTCTGTGGATTTCTCCAAGTCATCACCGACTTGTGGGATGTCCCAGATGCATCAGTGAACACTGTAGGAGCTTTGAGTGGCTGTTGGCTCATTTTCTCATGAGGAATGTGGTGGAATTCCTCTTGAAACAATTTGTGTGCTGGCGCATGGACCGAAATTTTCCCACTATAGCTATCCAGAGCAAACTAAAGATTAGCATTGCTCTGCAGCAGGTGCTCAAACATCTCTTTGGTCAGTTTCTCAGGGGAGTGTTTGCCTTCTCCAGAGAGTCTGACCAGAAGGTGAATACACATAAGGTCACACCCTGCCAGTTCCCGCAGCCTTACCCTGGCCTTTTGGATCAGCTGAGCCATCAGCTCTTGTGGCTTGGTGATAGTTTTGGGTCCTTGATGGGAGAGGAAGACCCATTCTATTATTAAGAGTGGATCTCTCTGCCCCTTGGCCCGCTGGAATATTAACCCATGTAGATGTGGTAATTTCCCCAGGACAATAAATTTAAAAAGCAGCTCCAATTTAAAACGATGTGCCTGTCTTTCTGTCAAGGCCCATTGCACTTTTTCAATTGCATTTTTTGCTTCTGGAGTCAGCTCCCTGGGAGACAGTAACTCTCTCTCCCCTTTCAATAAATTGAGCAGGGGGCTCAGGTCTTCATTAGTGAGACCTAGCCAAGGTCGGACCCAGTTTAGTGACCCGCATAGGGAATGGAGATCTGCTAGAGTTTTAGGATTGCTAATAATTTCTAATTTCTGTGGAACAACAGTTTGTTTACTTATCTCCAAGCCCAAGTATTTCCAAGGTGGCATCCTTTGAACTTTGTCTTCCTGCAATTGGCATCCAGAAGAGGTTAAAACTTTACCCACTAGGTCAAGGGTGTCTAGCAGCATGTTGTTATTGGGACAGCCCCCCAACACATCATCCATGTAGTGCAAAATGATGGCATCTCTTTTTCAGCGCGCACTGGGGACAGCAATGACCCCACATAGCACTGGCAGATGAAAGGGCTTGCTTTCATCCCCTGAGGTAGTACTGTCCAGTGGTACCGTTTCATTGGGGCTTCTCGGTTAATTGTGGGAATGAAAAAGGCAAACCGTGGCGCAACAGCTGGGTGTAGGGGAATTTGAAAAAAACAATCTTTAATATCTAGCACTGCTAGTAGCCAATTTTGTGGTAACATAGTCGGGGATGGCATACCCTGTTGAAGAGACCCCATGTCTTCTATTTTTTTATTTATTTATCTCAAATCCTGAAGGAGGCACCACTTATCCTTCCCTGGCTTTTTTATTACAAATACTGGGGGGTTCCAAGGGCTGGTTGTTTCTACTATGTGTCCATTGGCCATATCTTCTTCCACCAATTTTTCTAGCGCCCTGAGTTTCTGTCTGCTAAGAGGCCACTGGTTCACCCAAACTGGATTATTATCTAGCCGAGATAGCTTTTGGACTGGACGCTCTACAGTGGCCTCCATCAAAAATCCTGAGGTGTCTCAGGAATTGTTAATTTCACTCCCCACTGGGACATGGTGTCTCTTCCTCACACGGGGCACTTGTAATCAGTGACAAAAGGTCGGACACTAGCTAACCTACCCTCTGGGCCTTCAATTTGGACAATAGCTTTAGAGATTTTTACCAGTTTCACCCCTCCAACACCCTGTATTTTTCCTGCCACGGGTTGCAGTTCCCAGTGTGAGGACCACACTGTTTCGGGTATGATAGTCACATCTGCCCCAGTGTCAATCAACCCTTCTACATGGAGATGTTCTGATTTATGTGTTAGGTTACACCCCATAATGGGTTTGTCTTTACCCACCACTTCTGCCCAGTATACCCCTGGTGCTTTGTCATCTACTGGGACTTCTGTTGGAACAGGGATCACTTGGGCTATTTTCTGCCCTTTGGCTACATAGAAGGGTGGTTGAGGACATCTTGCCAAGAGAATGAGGTTAGTCAGGTCTCCCTTAATTGTCATGGGAGCCACCTCAGTCTCTATTGGTGTGTGTTATGTGTCTCCAATAACAAAATACCTATTATCCAGTCCAGCCAGGGCTTGTGAATTGTCTTGCAAGTCCACTCCAATGACATTCCAACGATTAGATCTGAAACAGAAAGCTTTAGCAGTTACAAGTCTGAATCGCTTTTGCGGTTGCCAGATCTTATTAGGCAAATGTTCCCCACAATTTTATTTCTGCAGTCTCCCACCCCGCTCCCTTTCCTCCCCTTTTCCCATTAAAATAGAGTCTTTTTCCTGTTTCAGGTCTGCCATATTTATGTCTTCACTCCTGGCAGCATGACATTTTAAATTCGGGTTTTTTTGTTGATTTGCTATAGCTTCTTTCTGGTGTTTTCCTCGTGGCTGGGTTTGAGGACAGTTCCTTGCAAAATGTCCTGCCTTCTTGCACTGGAAACAGATGATGTGCTGCAGCTGTTCGGGTGACATCTGTGGCTTGTTCATCCCAGGTGTTACAGCTGCTACATTCCTTGGGTTGAATGGTCCTGGTTTATTGTCATGTGCACTGTACAGATCTGCTTTCTTGGCACATGCTTGAATCAAATCTGTTATGGTAGGTGGAGGATAGATGGACAGATTTAAAATCACTTTACGGCAGGCCTCGTTGGCATTTCTTTGTGCCATTTCTTTAATCAATTCTGCTTGTGCTGCTGGTTCTTGCACTTGCTGTTGTATCTGCAGTCTGAGGTGGTCCACAAACTGCAAGAAACTCTCGGATGTGGGTTGATTAATATTAATATAACTTACTTGGGTTTCTAGTGTAGGTATTTTATTGTAAGCTTTTTCTGCTACTTCACAGATTTTATTTAAAATAGGTTTTGTTAGCACTTGAGCCTGATCTTCAGGCTTAGACCACATTCCCTCCACACATAGGTGTTCAAAAGTAATCTCATTATTTTCTGCATCTTTTGCATCCTGTATGCTTTGCTTGAGTTCATCTAGGAGGTCTTTTAATGACCTTTTCCATGAACTTTCCCAAAAATCAAATTCATGAGGTGTTAGGAGGCACCTAAAGAAATCTTTGTTGTCAGCAGGAACTAACTCTTTTCTAGAGATTTTAACATTTATAGTACTTAAAAATTCTTGCAGTTTGGATTCTAATTTTGGTTGGGGTGTAGATATGTTAGATCCCATGCCTGTTATTAAAATTGTGTTTTCACAACTCGTTTTTATCTTATTTTACTGTAAAGCAAGAAAGCGGTGGAAAGGCAGGCATTTGTTGTTTTTTTTTCTCTTTCAGCTTATTTCCACCCCCCCCCCCCATACACTGGATACACTGGGTTGAGATAAGCTGTCCCGCGGCTGTTGCTGCCGTGCCGCGCGGCTGTCCTGCGAAACGTGTTACAGCCGGCTTCGCGCGGAAGCCGTGATTCGGTCCCTGCGTTGCGCAGGGGAGTGTTCCCTTGCCGTGGCCACTGGTCCCCGGTCCGGGGCAGCCTGGCCGCCGCTGCCGGTTCCCGCGCGCCTGTTGCCTGGCCATGTGCCGGGCCTACCCGTGCGCTCCGCGCCTGTCACCGCCGCTGACTGCGCGACCCCCTCTGCCGGCTCGCGCCGCCCACACGCTGCCACCCTGGCTGTCCCCCGCTGCCCGCGGTGACACGTCACTGCCGCTGTCTCGGGCGCGCGCTCAGCTGATCTCGGCTTGGCTCCCACCCCGCTTTCACATTCGCCTGCCGGGCCAGCCAATCTGACTCACCACTCTTACGTTGCCAAACAGTAGAAACGTCTCCTTTGTGAATTGATTTTCTCTGGGCATGAGAAAGTTACCAATCCAGTCCTTGTAAACTATAATTAGTTTTTCAAGGTAGCTGACGTGCCCAGGCTTGCAAAACACACGTGTGTTTCCAGCTGGTTTTAGCAGGTCAAACCCACCTAGGGATGCCACCTGCTATAATTTCTAAGGTCCCCTGCCCCTCTGCTACTACTGTCCGCCCCGCAGCAGCTAGGGAGACGGGAGGTAGATTAGCTTCCAAAGAAGACCCTAAAAACGAGCTCCTTCCCTTTGCTGAGATGGTAGTTACAGCTTTATTTCTTGGGATCTTTCGGGGTGAGATGGCAGGAGGGAAAGAGGAAGAGGTATCGATAAGCACTCCTTTTTCAAGACAGGGGAAGGGGGTGTGGGGGAATTTACACAACCAATAAGGGGACCTGGGGAGAACAAGATAAGGGAAAAAACTTACAAGCCTGCATTTTCGGGGGTACATTTTTTTGGGTCATACCATTTTTCCTAACTGCATTACAACACATATTGTTTTACATTCTTTTCCAAGTACACAATGCCATTGTTTTTCTTTATTCTCACTTTTCTAGGAGAGTTTCAAGGACACTGCCTTTAATATTGTTGCCTGGATTGAAAGCTGAGTTGTGCAGACAGGCTTTTACTAAAATCTCATGCTTTTACTCTATTAAAATGTTACTCGACAACCGCCTCCAGATGTTGCTATCCTGGTTCCCATGCCCCCTCCCTTTGTCCCCACAGGGGAGGTGGTGGTGGGAGAGATGGCTCTGCCCCCTGCTCCCACTAGGAGACAGAGGGAGGGGTGGCCCTGACCTGCCTTCTGGGGGGGGGGGGGGGAAAGAGTCAGCCCAGCTCCCGCAGGAGAGGGGCTGGGCCCCTCCCTGGACCCAGTGGTGGAGCGGGGGCCCTTGGCCCTGGTGGGGGTGGGCCAGGAGACCCAGGAGATACAGGCCCTGGGGAGAATGAAGATATGCTTTCAGCTGCTCCTGTAGTATATATTGGTAAAAGAAGAATTAATAGACATTACCAACCTTTCTCTTACCAAAATATAAAAGAAATTTGCAAAGCCCAAAGAGAATTTGGATCAGATAGTGAAGTACTGAAAGAAATGGTAAGGGCCACATTAAAAACTCATGGGTTAGTTCCTGCTGATCTCAAAGACTTCTTCCGGTGTCTCCTAAGCACTTCCAAGTTTGATCTTTGAGAAAGCTTATGGAAAACATCCTTAACAAACCTTCCTGGTGGAGCTTAAGCAAAGCACCCAGGATGCAAAAACGCAGAGGATAATGAAATCACTTTAGAACATCTATGCAGGGAGGGAGTGTGGGCTAATCGTGAAGATCAAGCACAGGTACTAACAAAATCTATTTTAGATATGATCTGTGGTGTAGCAGAAAAGTTTTTAAGGAATTACCAACAGTTAAAACCCAAGTCAGCTATGTTAATATTAAACAGTTTCCATCAGAAAGATTTTTGCAGTTTGTCGACCGACTTCGAGTGCAAATACAAAGGCAGGTGGAAGAACCAGTGACACAGGCAGAATTGATTAAGGAGATGGCTCAAAGTAATGCCAACGAGGCCTGCGGCAGAGTGATCCTGGGACTCCCATTAATCCTTCACCCACTATAGCAGAGATGATAGAAGTGAGTGCCAAGAAGGCAGATCTGTATGGTACACAAGACAGCAGGCCAGGACTGACAAACCCAAAGACTATGGCAGCAGCAACACCAGGAATGATAAAGCCACAGATGCCATCAGAGCAGCTCCAGTATATCATCTGCTTCCAGGGCAAAAGGCCAGGACACTTTGCCAG
The DNA here is from genome assembly GCF_049639895.1 of Pseudopodoces humilis. Classification (NCBI taxonomy): domain Eukaryota; kingdom Metazoa; phylum Chordata; class Aves; order Passeriformes; family Paridae; genus Pseudopodoces; species Pseudopodoces humilis. Next base: position 2,772,138 of record NC_142211.1, on the reverse strand, counting down.
ACTGTCCTCAAAGTCAGCACCAAAAGAAAAATCAAAAAGAAGCAGTAGTCAACCAACAAAGAAACTGGAAATAGAGCGCAGCCCCGCCTAGCTCAAGGATATAAATGCAGCGGGCCCTAGAATGACAAAAGCCTCTATTTTAATTGATAAGGGGGAGGCGGAGAAGCGAGGTACAGGACTGGGGAAAAATAATTGTGGGGAGTGGGTTCCTAAAAGATCTGGCAGCCTCAAAAGCAATTCAGACTTGTAATTGTTGAAGCTTTTCTTTTCAGGTCTACTCATTGGACAGTCATTGGAGTGGACCTGCAGGACAATTCACAAGACCTGGCAGGACTGGATAGTAGGTATTTTTTTATTACAGACACAGTACACACACCCATGGAGATTGAGGTGGCTCCCATGAGAACTAAGGGAGACCTAACACATCTCACTGTCCTGGCGTGTTGCCCTCAGCCACCCTTCTATTTGACCAAGAGGCAAATCATAGCCCAGGTGATACCTGTTCCAACAGAGGTCCCAGGAGATGACAAAGCACCAGAATTCTACTGGGCAGAAGTGGTTGGCGAGGATAAACCCATAATAGAATGCAGCCTAACCCATGGATCAGATCATCTTCACGTGGAAGGGTTGATTGACACGGGGGCAGATGTGACTATCATACCTGAAAGGGTGTGGCCTTCACATTGGGACTTGCAACCTGTGGCAGGCAAAATCCAAGGTGTTGGAGAAGGGGTAAAATTGGAAAAAGTTTCTAAGAGCATTGTTCAGATTGAAGGCCCGGATGGAAGACTGGCTAGTGTCTGTCTATTTGTCACTGACTACAAGTGCCTCCTGTATGGGAGAGACACCATGTCCCAGTGGGGATTCAAACTAGCCATCCTTGAGACTCCCCAGGATTTTTAGAAGAGGCCACTGTTGAGCATCCCACCCAAAATTTAACGTGGCTGGATGATAATCCAGTCTGGGTAAACCAGTGGCCACTCAGTAAAGAAAAGCTCAAGGTGCTCAAAGAGCTTGTGGAGGAACAATTAGCCAAAGGCCACATAGAAGAAACAACTAGCTCTTGGAATTCCCCCATCTTTGTAATAAAGAAGCCAGGGAAGGATAATTGGCACCTCCTTCAGGATTTGAGAGAAATAAACAAAGTAATTGAGGACATGGGGTCACTCCAATCTGGGATGCCCTCTCCGACAATGCTCCCACAAAATTGGCAATTGGTGGTCCTAGACATCAAAGACTATTTCTTCCAAATTCCCCTACGTCCAGAAGATGCACCACAGTTTGCCTTTTTCATTCCCACAATTAACCAGGAAGCTCCAATGAAATGGTTCCACTGGATGGTACTACCTCAGAGGATGAAACCGAGCCCCTTCATCTGCCAGTGCTATGTGGGGTCATTGCTGTCCCCAGTATGTGCTGAAAAAGAGATGCCATCATGTTCTGCTATATGGATGATGTGTGTCGTGGTTTTAAACCAGTAATTAAAAAAATTACTTATTTCTTGCTGTGAGATATGGATTAGAATATGATATGGATTAGTGTGCTTCCCCAATGACACTATACTGCAACACACACTTGACCTAGTGGTTGAAGTTTTAACCTCTGCTGGATTCGAGCTGCAAGAGGACAAAGTTCAAAGGATGCTGCCTTGGAAATACCTGAGCCTGGAGATCACCGCGCTGACTGTTGTCCCGCAGTAATTGGAAATCATTAGTAATGCCAAAACCCTAGTGAATTTCCATTCCCTGTGTGGGTCTTTGAACTGGGTCAGACGCTGGCTAGGTCTCAGTAATGAGGACAGAGGCTGCCTGCTCAATTTATTGAAAGGGGAGAGAGAACTGCTTTCTCCCAGGGAACTGACTCCAGAGGCAAAACCCCACTGCTATATGTTGTAATATTTTATATATTAGTAAAGGCCTGTCTGCACAAACCAGTATTTGGAATAAGTCAAAATATTAAAGTCTGAAGTCCTTGAAACCTTCCTGCAGGAGAGATAGTAAAGCAAAACAATATCCTTGTGTATAGGAGAAAAATTGTAAACCTGTGTGTATTAGCCAATAGTAACTACCTTAGCCCGCGGACCCTGTAGAACCCTATAAAAGGTGTGCCAAAGATAGAAATAAACGGCGTTCACATTTCCTTCTGTAAAGGGTTGTGAATAGCTGGCGGTCTCTCAATATCTGGCACCCGAACGGGACCCTGTGGGCAGGGAGGATTCGACAGGTCCACACACGGTGGGACGAAGCCTTGGACCGAGGTTGGTGGAGCAGATCTGAGTGCAGATAGACGCTGCCTTGGATCGGTACCGGATAGGCGACCTGCGGAAAAAGGGGGGCAGGTCGCTGGGGGAGTCCGAAGGCGGAGGAGTAAGTTAGGGGTCGCTACCCTCCCCCCGCCGTGGCCGCATGAAAAATGGATGTTGATTCTGCAGCAGCTAAAAAACGGCTTCTTTGTATTCTTGTTAAACGAGGTGAAGCAGCCAGGGAAAAAGACCTGGATAAGCTCATTATATGGGCTAAAAATCACGGGCATTTAGTATTGCCCTCACTGCTCTTTGCAGTTGAGAAATGGACGGATATAAGGGATCTGATCTGGCAAACGGCAATCATGCAAAAGAGCAAGGACACTGTGTCTCGGTCGAACTTGGCAGATTGTAATTAATACCTTAAAAAACAGAAAAGTGAGATATGCTGAGGCTGTGAGCCCCGTAATTCTATCTGCATCACAGCAGCAGACGCCTTTACCTCCCACTGCTGGGTGAGCACTCCTATCTATGCTGCCCTTGGAGAGAGGGAGAGAGAGTCAGAGAGAAGAAAATAATGAGAAAGAAATTCCACAGCAAACGCTGAAACAACGAACAGAATCTGTTCAGCAACGGCAGGACGTGATACGTCCTGAACTATTTGCTTCACTTATGGAGACAATCTTAACACTACAATCTTATTTAAGTTCCAACTTTACTACCCTGGAAGAAAAGAAGCCAAATTTAGATTGGTTTCTACCCGAACCAGGGGAACATGGGGGAGCACTGAGGTGTGCACAGAGAACAAAGGCACCCCCAGGGAAGAGGTAGTGCAGAAGAAGCTCCAAGGCCATGCTGAACAATTACAGAAGCAGTTGAGCAGAAACAGGTGGCTCAGACAGCTTCAAAGAGAGACAAAATAGGCAAAAAATCACGAACTATATGGTATCTAGTTCAAAATTCATCACTGTAATTAAAAGTTGATAAGCTGCAATGGTCACTGTTGTTACCACCTGGCCCTGAGAGACTTTTCATGTAACATCACCTGTTTTTGTAAAATCGTGCCCTTTTTTCCCTCTATCTGCGATAAACCAGAGAGATTGAGAGAAAGAACTGTATGTGTTAAAGTTAACTTTGTGAGGTTTTTTCCTTCTCTCCTTTTTTCCTCTCTGTGAGAGTATGTGGGGGATGTGAAGAAAGATAACAGCAGCAGAGAGCAGCAGCAAAGTGGGCAGTTAACTCCCCCTGCTCCCTCTCTAAGAAAAAGCACCGGGATAATATCCAGTTTGTTAAAAAGTCATGATTCATTGGTTTTTTAAAATATTTTATATACCCTTTTAGAGTTAATTTTGTGTTTTAAGCAATTATGGGTTTATGCAGTTGCAGTTTTTAGAGTTTTACTAGAGAAATTATTGTGATTATTTGAAAGTTTAAAAAGCCCCTTTTTTAAAAAAAAACAACAAAAAAGAACCACAACAAAAAGTGTTTAAAGTGAATATTAACAGAAGTTACCTTGTAATAATTAGTTTTAAAACCTAATGTTAAAATATTGTATGATTTACAGCTACTAAGAAAACAACCTTCCAATTAATGTTATCTAAAAAAGAGATTTATGGTTTAAAAAATAATTAGCTAAGAGAACTTTACTATACAAGACAAAGTTAAGTTAGAGCATATATTATCTATTTGCTTGTTTTTTCCACAATTTTAATAAGGTAATATCAATGTGAGTCCTTTTGTTATAAAAAACATATATAACAGCATATATACCAATTTGGATTTTGGATTTTAGTTAAAAAATTGGACTTGATGTTTCTGAAAAGTGTTACAAAAGCTGAATGGCAACTTGCCAAATCCTGTGTTGTGGTTTTTCTCTAGAAAAACTACTTTAAAATCCTAACCAATTTAAGCATATACTAGGCAAATTTCTGTTATGAATAAGTCTTTTTAGTAACATTTGCAGTTATTGTGAGTTATTTTAAAACCAAATGACATGGAATTGTGATGTATGTTACATTTTTATAATCTTTATAGTGAATCCATGTTACTGTTATATTGTGTTTAAAAGGTATATATCAAACTTTTAGTTGCTTTTTTGTAGTAACAGAATAAGATTATGCTTTTATTTGATATAGATTAAGTGTTAATAGAATTAAGCAAAATTATGATTTATTATGTTTAAGCTTGAATGTTTTTAAGTTAAGTTTTATAACTTTGATATTTTCTAAGGTTAGGTTTTGTTATTTCCTTTTGTTATAATTAATTTTTATCAGGTTTAAATATTGTTGAATTTGAATTGTTTTATACTTTATTGGTGGCACTTGTTTAAACTGCAAAGTATAAGTATTTTTCCTAGAGAGATGAAGATGACTACAACTGAAACAGCTGTGATAGAACACTGATGAACACCTGCTTGTGGATAAAAGTGAAGGCAGTCTGTGACACCCTTGACTTCATTGGAAGTTCTATTGGTTGTTGCAATCTCTGCAGTTTTTGTTTGTTATAGCTTTCTTATTTTTCAGTGTTTCCAGAATTTCAAGAAAATGTACCATTGCTGAGGGTCAGCTGCCATGGGAGAAGCTTCAGATTAAACCAACTGCTGAGTGGTTTAATTGGTCTGTTACCTAAGGTTTCTGATCATTTGCTTTGTACAAATGCATTTTAACAGTTTGCTGTGCTGCAAGCATCTCATAGCTGCTGCTATTGAGAACCTTGTTTTGAAAATGAGTTAAAAGGCATCTTTCCAGTTTAAAGCCTAAGACCCTGGCCAAGCCTTGACTTTACCTGGACAGAATGTTTGCCAACAGATCCAGATGTTTTTTGCATCAAAACAGTATTTGAGTCACTTTTTGACTTAGGAACTTGACCCTATTAATATGACAGCTGGATCAATTTTGAAGTGGGCTTGGAGAATCATTTCCGGAGGTGGTTATCCAATCCTTCACTGATTTTTTTGTTTGTTTGCAGACTGTGAGATGCTGGTGCAGTGTTTTAGTGGTTAATAGTAGTTTTATATTACATATGCTATTAATAATGTTTATAATTTGATTGATTTTTAACTGCCATAGGTTCTTATTCATTGTGTATATGGTTTTGTGTTGATGTTGATGTGTATGACAGAAGTACATCTCATTTTTACTTTTTTTTTTTTAAAAAAAGGGGTCAATTGATGCCCTAAAAGTATTTGATTAGTGTAATTCATTAACTTCAAGGGGAGAAGTGTCTGTGTTTTGTTGGCAGGTTCAAAAAGGTCACCTGTTCATCTGACCAGACTGTGTGCCTCTGAACACGAGATCCAGTGAACAGAGACGTCACCACACAGCCTTAGTACTCCAGACATGGATCGTAAGTGGACCTGTCAGGGCACAGTTGTGTCTGAACACTACACAGACAGTTGCCAACAGAAATTTTATGTTGTTATTATGATGTTGTGTCTCTACCATTTTTTTTTTAGTTATCTTTTGTTTTAAGATTTAGAAAGATGTGAAGAACAACCTGAACATCGAGGCCCTCAGTCACCGATCAGCTGCCAGATGACATCACAGGAGCAGTGAATGTTCCAAGACTGAATCGTGTTAAATCATAGTCTGTTTGTGAGAGAAATTCTGTAGAAGATCTAAGAAAAGTGTAGAGACTCCATCTAACTGTATATAAAGCAAATTGTAGTTGTGTGTTTACCCTTTCAGCAAATTGCTTTCACGCTTAGACTCCATTTATACCAGAGCATGTGTGTTAAAAGTAGTTAGATAATAGTTTAAGATAAAGAGTTTAGTCTGTGTAGTAATTGTTATATTAGTGTAAAGTATAAGCATTCCCCCCTTCAAGAGCTAGTGTAAGCATCTTTGAAAGTTCATTTAACGTTAAAGTTTTAGCTGTGAGTTTGCAAGTATGGTGTCATTTACATGGAACAAACTGCTTATGGTAATTGTGCTGTGTATAGTCCCGACCAGCTGTCTGCTAACTAACATCCAAAAGCGACAGAACATATGGGTCACTCTGGCACACTGAACTGGCCAAAGGTCAATGTGTTTGAGCCTAGCCACACCTGGAGATCCTTTTCGCACCTGTCTCATAGGAGTCCCTGAATGGGATCCTCAAGCATTTAAAGATTTAGTTAGTAATGAGACTCGACTGAATCAATTGGCAATGTTGCAAGAGTGCAATCACACTGTTGGCTTCACATTAAGACAACTTAAAGCCTGCTGGCAAGTGAAAATTATTGAAGTTCTCAATGTTACCATAGAGCCCTCAGAAGAATTAGATTTGTTAGGTTCCACCAATACCTCAGGTGGATGAATAATGTTTGATCCCCAACAAAAAGCCATTCCAACAAAGTAATGCAGCACTGGGCTGCAGTCAACCCTATAGTTGATCTCGTTACTCACACTGAAAGTAAAGCCTTTATTCGCAGTGCAATCTCACAGGACAATTACCAAAGCGATTACCTAGTTCCATATTCCTAATCTGTGGAGATAGAGCATGGAATGGAATTCCTGCTAATCCACACAGAGGACCCTGTTATCTTGGGAAACTTACTTTGTTTCCATCCAAGCTTACACCAATTGCTGAATGTAGTTGATAAAATAAAAAACATCAAACAGTCAAAGTGAAGCGTGAATAAATTAAGGCTTAGCAACTCTAAAAAGGCTCGCTTGTTAGACTAAGAAAGAATTGAACTTAACATCCACAATGTTAAGTGAACTTTCAGCCAATGTGAGTAGTGTACGTCATGCAGTATTACAAAATCGAGCTGCAATTGATTTCTTGTTCTTAGCACAAGGACATGGTTGTGAGGAGTTTGAAGGCATGTGCTGCTTGAACCTTACTGATCATTCAGTTTCCATCCATAAGCAACTACAACAGCTACAGGATGGGTTACATGCCCTGAAAGAAGATAGTGATCCCATTGGAAGTTGGTTCGCCAGCTGGGGTATCACTGGATGGTTGAGGTCTCTTGTGCTAGAAGGAGGACGGACTTTACTTATGGTGTTAATTGGGATGACAGTTTTAAGTTGTATGTTATCTTGTCTTCATAAAAGTAGAGAATGAGTCACATCCAAAGCCTGGTTTGTGCAAAAAGAGAAAGGGGGAATTGTTGATATATTTTATATATTAGTAAAGGCCTGTCTGCACAAACCAGCATTTGGAATAAGTAGAGATATTTAAGTCCTTGAAACCTTCCTGCAGAAGAGAGAGTAAAGCAAAACAATATCCTTGTGTATAGGAGAAAAATTGTAAACCTGTGTGTATTAGCCAATAGTAACTTGCTTAGCCCGTGGACCCTGTAGAATCCTATAAAAGGTGTGCTAAAGATAGAAATAAACGGCGTTCACATTTACTTCTCTGAAGGGTTGTGAATAGCTGGTGGTCTCTCAATAGCTATAACCCTGAGCTCCCTTTCAAATTCATTATCCTGGGGAAACTACCACACTAACAATGGTTGATACTCCAATTGGCAGAAGGTCAGAGAGATTCACGCTTAATCATAAAGTGGGTCATTCTCTCCCACCAGCGATCCAAAACCATCACCAAGGCGCAAGAGCTGACGGCTCAACTGATCCAAAAGGCCAGGGTGAGGCTGCGGGAACTGGCTGGTTGTGACTTTGTTTGTATTTAGCTCCCAGTCACACTTTCTCAGGAGGGAAAGCACTCTCCTGAGAAGTTGACCAAGGAGATGTTTGAGCACCTGCTGCAGAGCAATGCTAACCTCCATTTAGCTCTGGACAGCTACAGTGGACAAATATCGGTCCATGCACCATTGCACAAATTGTTTCATGAGGAATTCCACCTGATTCCTTGTGAGAAAAGGAGCCGTAGGCCACTCAAAGCTCTTACAGTGTTCACTGATGCATCTGGAACATCTCACAAGTCAGTGATGACTTGGAGATATCTTCAGACTCAGCTTTGGGAAGCTGATGTTGAGTTTGTGGAGGGGTCACTCCAGGTAGCTGAACTGGCTGTGGCCGTGAGAGCCTTTGAGAACTTTTCGAAGTCAATCAATTTGGTTACCGACTCGGCCTACGTCGCAGGGGTGATGTCCAGAGAAGAGCAGGCAATTCTCAAAGACAGTGAGAACTAGCATCTCTTTAGATTGCTCCCAAAACTAATTTATTTGGTTTTAACTCGAGAGCATCCTTTCTATGTGATGCATGTGAGGTCACATACTGAAATGCCAGGCGAAATCACAGAAGGGGACCGCAAAGCTGATTCCGTTGCAGCCCCAGCTGAAAGGGTACGTCTTCCTGATGTATTCCAGCAGGCCAAGCTGAGCCACCAGCAATACCATCAAAATGTGCCAGGACTGATCCGTCAGTTCCAGCTGACACGGGGTCAGGCTAAAGCCATTGTGGCCACGTGTCCCAGTTGCCAGCTCCAGGCTGTGCCGTTGCCGGGTATTGGGGTTAATCCCCAAGGTTTTGAAGCTGTGAAGTGTGGCAGACAGACATCACACACATTTTCAGTTTTGGTCGCCTTAAGTATGTACATGTGAGCATTGACACATACTCAGGGGCAGTGTATGCCTCTGCTCATGCAGGAGAAAAAGCTACACATGCCAAACAACACTTGGTACAAGCCTTTTAAGTGCTGGAGATCCCTAGGGAAATTAAAACTGATAATGGCCCAGCGTATAAATCCAATGAGTTCTTAGAATTTGTCCAGCAGTGGGGAGTGGACCACAAAACCAGCATCCCCCACTCCCCCACAGGTCAAGCTGTGATTGAGGTTACCCACCAGACACTCAAACAATATTATATATAAACTCCCCCCTTCTCTGGACCGCGGCTGGGTGGACCACAGTCTCGGGGGCCAGGGGGGATTTTAAAAATTGCACAATCTTATAAAAAATTACAGTTTACTAAAAACACAAGATTAACAAATGTATTTCAGTGTGTCTTTTAGACATTCTGATAACAGTGTGTTGTAGCTTCAGTAAATGGAGTTGGTCTGCTGCTCTCCAGCAGATGCCAGGGGACACCCTAAATTCTCTCTCATTCCCTAGCAGGTGTTTTAGCCTCTTCTTTAGCCAAGTATATACATCAAGCCTTGCTACCTGCAGCACATATTTTGATTCCATGTCAAGTAATACTACTATAACAAAACAATAGGGCTGCTTCCCACAAAATTGTCAAGGAATGCTTTCAAAAGCAACTGCAAGATAAAAACAACTGGGGATGAGTTTTCTACAGAATTTAAGCATCTGAAAGATTTAAAGCTAATTTTGAAATTAATCATACAGCTACTAGAGCTGTTCTATTCAACTGAGTGGGATTTTCCCTTTTTTTACTCATGAGTGGGCACATTTCATTTCAAACGCCCAAAGAGATTTCATGTTTGATTTTT